>NW_021637379.1:0-343312 GCF_004799145.2 Neltuma alba
CAGAAGAGACAGCAGTTCACTGGCGTCACTCTCTCAGAGTCCAACCTCCATGGCCAGCTACTGGTCCAGAAGAGTTGCTAGTGTTTTCTTAGAAGCATTGATGAGCAGCGAAAGACTGAGACTGCCCTACTGGAGCAAGTTAGATGCGGAAATGAGAGAGAGAGAATGTGAGTAGGAGTAGAGGAAATTTGGTGTATTATCCTCTTAATACTATGTTTAACAGTGTCATTTCGTATTTACGGTTCCGACCCTTTATTTATAATCATTGTTTAGGGCATGTTATGAAGATGATGATGCACAAAGGTAAAAAAAGTGGGATAGGTGAGAGAGAAGGAGGAAGATTGTGCATGGGAATCCGGCTGTTCTCGAGGAACTGGTCTAGGTTTTTGAATGCAACTCGCAACGCAGCGCGAGTGAAAGTTTGAAAATGGGGCCTCTCCTTGAGCTCAAAATTCCACTTTACTGTCATTGTAAGTTCTGAGGGAATTGAATGCACGCACCAATGAAGGGTAGGTACCATTTTCCTGGCCAGTATCGCCTTTTGACTTTTGGATCCCTATACCCTGAATTCAACCTCTCCTTGCTATCCATTAAAATGATCAAGGACAAGAAATAAGTTCCAGGGGTAATTCAAACAAGTAATTTTTTTCTTCTCTCTCTTTTGTTTTTCAGCAGACCCGTGACAATGATGTTCTCAACCGGGGGAAAAAAAGAGTGTGTATATAAATATAAACAACACAGCATTATATATAACGGACTTAATTCGGTTGCTTTAAGCTGAATTGACGTATTGGCGGATACACTTTTATAGCAGCCGTGAATTAACAGAGCGGAAACTTTGCTGTGTTTTTGGGTGAGCTTTTCGAATGAGCTCTCCGTTCGGATTCGCTTTGGCCGCCATCAATGTCTACCTTCTAATTAGTGCATATGTCGCTATTTAATGCTAATATGATACTGAAAATTTTTCACGATAAACCGTAAGGGAAGGCAGTTTGCAACGACACTCGGATACGTGGATATTGTGTTCTTTAACTGTTCCGCTAGTAGATCCTCCGACATCCCTTCCCATGCGCCGAAGCTGGCCATTGGAGTGACCAGGACGTTACAAGATTGTTTGAAAATAGGCGAAAATATTCATGTTTTGCTTATTCATGCCATAAATCGCTGCTTGGTTGGAATGTTCTGGAGAAAAGGGAGTGGTTGATGAAGGAAAAACAGTATTAACGACGAAGGTGATGAATGGAGTGTCGCGGGCACAGCCAAAAGGCTTAAAAGGTCCGAATGATGGTGTCAGTTGTTAGCGCAGGGGACGACACGGAGCTTATTCACCTACAGACTGCCCAGATAGGAAGGGCGAGTAGTTACCAATCACCCAATATTCGGTTGTTTCTTTTCATGAACACCGGGACGGGACCCCATGACAAAAGAAAAAGGATAGAAGAAAATGTTAAAAAAATCATAAATATGAATCTGCAAAAGAGCCTTGCAATGATACGGTTGCCTCTAAAGTCGTTATCTTTATTGATACTCGGCACTCACTTTTTCAAGAAAAATAATACTCCTTCCATTCTTTATTATAAGAGACATTTGATGCTTATGACATGTTTCTATATATAAGAGACACTTAAAAGTTGTCTCTACTTTTTTATGTTGATTTTCTATTTTACCCATATTTATTGTCTCCAACTCACACTCTCTCTCTCCTTCCCATTTCTCTTTCTTTTAAAAATTTACTATTGTTCTCTCTCATGCTCTCTCTCCTTATTAATGAGGGCATTTTTGAGAAAAAAATTATATTTTTTACATATTAATTGTTCGTAACTAATTTTAACTGTTTTTTTATCGACGTAATTCGGTTATTCGTCTCTTATAATAAGGAACGGAGGGAGTAATAATTAGAGCTCACTAGTTTTTTCCTCCCCCGAGTATTTGGCTTGTGACTTGTGAGTAAAGCCAATATTTTGGGCACAAATAAGGGTGAATCACGGAGGAGTTTTTTGGGTTGTGAATTATTGTATTATGTCGTAAATTGAGGAAAGAAATGAAATGTTGGTAAAATGGTCAGTGTCACCGGGATGGCCGCCACATAAAGAATAAAGATGGATCTGGGAACGTTGCATGATATATATAAAAGGATAACTCATCGCAGTGTGCATGGACATTTTTAGCGGAGCGTTCATACTCTTTTCGTCTGCAACATGTAAAGTGCAGCTCTGCAACCAATCTAGTTTGAAGTATTTGGTAGGATAACAGGAAGGAAGTTAGGAAGGGCCCACTTTAAATGAGTGAATTTTTCTGGCATGACCAAACTTGGACTTGATGTGTATGTTGTGAACTGAACTTTTGAGAGGGTGGAGGCGAATATGCCCGCCATAAATTATGTTGACAGAATCGCACAACCTTCACCAACAAGGAGAGGTTGTTCTTCTATTTGGATCCCGCTCTCTCTCTCTCTTTCGTCTTTGCCTCGTCGGACGTGGTTGGTTATTTGCAGCGGGGGCTCGCCTGGAGCCGTGAACCATCATCAGAGACTGTGCAGACACACTGATGTGTGCGACCGTATTGGGATTCTGGGGAGACGTTACGACACAGTGATCGAGGCCAACTGTGGGTGCCATGACTGCCGAGCATTAAGACTTGTTGGCGCACATGCCACTGTGATGGCCTTTTTGACTATGTGACTCCTTGGTGGGGCCCCCAGTTTGACTGTTCTCCACCTCCGCTCATTTTTTCTCGGCTTTGGCAGGGTCTGCTATCCAGTACTGATTCATTAATGAGTATACAAGGCCAGGCTTAGCACATTTCAATATACGCATCGCACTCGGGACAATATTATTATTATGATCATTAGAGAATAAAATATTCGCCCCCATTATATTAAGTTCATGCGCGGTCCCCAAACTTGTCCCCACTGTTCTCGCCCCTCCTGCTCACTTTATCAATTATAACCAGAGGTAATATATATACATAAGGATTAATGGCTTAAGATTGCTCTCATTTTGTTTAGTCACTCAAATTTTAAACTATAAATTTTAGCCTCTCATGATACAAAACTGTATAGGTTTTTATTGCATTTAAGGAACCATGTGTTTTAAATGAAATGAAATTTAAGGAATTAAAAACTATAATTTTAAATTTAAAAGACTAAAACTAAAATAAAAAGAATCAAAATGTGTATTAATCTTCTATTTAAAATTAAACCAGTACAACATTTTTAGAATGTATGTTTTACCAAGAGCGAGGGGCATGCACTTGAACATGATTATCGATCAGAAGTTTCGCCATTTATAAATGATCAGCAATATAACTTATAGAGACCATACAATGCGCGGGCCCCGTACAGAGTCAATTTGTGCGGTCTTAATTTTTCTTACCGAATAAACACAGCATGTTAGAAATTTTCAACTTTATGTTGGATTAATACTTCTGACACTTGATATTTTAAATATTTTTTATTTATTCTTTTTTTTTTGTGAATATTTTATTAATTTATTCAATATCATCTATTGTCTTCAACTTTTAAAATGACAAACAAGTACTTCACCAAAAAAATAAATAAATAAAATGACAAACAAGTAGAAATAATTTTTGATTTGCACAGGTTTTTTTTTTTCCCCGTTAACGTCTCTAGATAAGAGCGCCGTTAGTTATGAAACAGGCATTCAACAGATTGGGCGGACGCCAAGGAACCAACAAACAACCCATACGCACACCTCGCGTTCAATCGCTTTCCACCTATTTTTTTCACCTGACGTTTGTTCTTCTTGGGAGGATACCAGGGGCAAAATTGGAATCTCAAAGGAGGTGTTTATATTTTTTTTTTAGTAGGATGGTATCGCTGCCTCAGGGTATCCCAGCACAACCGGACAAACTAATTCCAGGTGCACTCGCAGGTATCGAGCCCGTGACATGGTAGGGAAGGCGCCTTGCGTTCCCGTTTGCGACCAGTCGGACCCGACCCTTACAGGCAGGAGGTGTTTATATTTAGTGTGAAACAATGTTTCAAACAGGACTGTCTCTGATAAAAAAAATTCATGTACATAGAAAAAAACAAAAAATTGTTCACGCATTTCCTTCTTGTTTTTACGAAGAGCGCAATTCAAAATGGAATTAATATATAAAAATTAATTCTAGGGTGGGATTTTCACAAGTTTGAATTTTCTGGAATTTTTAAAAAATAACATGTCAGAAAAATGATTTAATAAGGAGAAGAAAAAGTAAGTGAATACTATGTATACTTTCATCTTTTTGTGTATTTTTTTTTTCAAGAAAAAAATCTTCGAGATTTTGAATGTCAGTTAATTAGGAGTTTTAGTAGCTACAGGTAACGCAATATTTTGCTATTCAGAGCACCATTATTGTAGATTTATTTTTAGATAGTAGAGATTCGTCTTATATTACAAATGAAAGGCCAGCCGAAACTGTTAGAGAGGGGATCATCAATTTCAGAATAAAGAACAAAGAATAGTGGGGTATTATTTGAAAGGGGACGGTGAAAGTACAGAATAGAGGTGAAACGCAGGCCCTCATGAAATGACTGTTCGTCCATCCCGGATCGTTGCCATTTCATTATTTATTTATGAGAAAATGGTAATTAGGTCCCAAGAGAATTAAATACAAAAAAGTCTTTTGAAATTATGAAATTATTTTAGAGTCTCAAAAATTTTTTTGCATTAATTTTATTTGTTTACTTACCAAATTAACCTTTTTTTTTTTTTAAGTTTACATTGACAACTGAAAGAGCAGTGGTTGACAACTCAGGGTGCAAGGATTGACAACCATCGCGGCTAGTTTGACAACTTATGGTGTGATATGCTGAGAAAATGTGTTGTCAAACCAGCCGCGATGGTTGTCAATCCTTGCACCCTGAGTTGTCAACCACTGCTCTTTCAGTTGTCAATACAAAGTTTAAAAAAAAAGGATAATTTGGTAATTAAACAAATAAAATTTATTGCAAAAAGGTCCCTTGGGATTTAGAATAATTTATGATTTTAAGGGATTTTTTTACATTTAATTCCTTTAAGTGGAACCTAATTGCAATTCTCCCTTTATTTATTCGTGCTTACATGAATCGTTCATACACGCCTCAAAAAGACAAAAGCTGACAATAATTAAATTATTATATTTTTCAATTCTTTGGGGTCTTAGATTCAGTCGCATATGAGTCATGACCAGCTCCAATGTTCAAATCTATACGTTTTCGGAGCCCACATGCTGCATGATTTGGTAATACGCAGTAAATACAGTTTTTATTTTTGAAAACAAATGGACAAATACGCACAGTACTACACCAAATTAAATGTGGAGAACGCAACATATCTTCTGTGAATCATGCTCTCTCTCTCTCTCCCTCTCTGAAGGCAGAAGCTAGTTAATAAGATTGTGTTGATCAGGATAAATATAATATCTCAATTTTATTTGTGCATTATATTTACCTTATAGTGCATGATTAATAGGAGTGGTTTTTAATATAAATAACTAAAAAAAGACATTTTTTTGAATATCAATACACATACTTTTAGAAATTATTAAATCAACTGGTTTTTTTTAAGCCATGTATGAATTAATTAATTAGCTAGTTTTTACATTTATGATAAGAGGAAATAACATGCATGTTTTAACAAGTTATCCAAACACTCCCTGCAATCCCTTTCATTAAGCCGTATTAATTACTGCTATCGTGTTAAAGAAACAAGTTAAATAAATTAAAAATAATAAGTTTGGATTACTAGTGACTGAGTATTATAATGTGGAGTCATTATTTATACGCAATCAGAGGTTATGTCAACTTTTAAACCTCGGAGGGTTGAGGTTGATTCACGACTGATTCCGCTGCGAAGGACGGGGCCAAATAGGAAGGAACAAAAATGGACGATAATTGCTACTTTTCCGATTCTAATTATAAGACCCAATTGACTTATTTGAGTAGATTAAAGAAGCAAGTTAAGTTGGTTATTTATAATAAATAAGTGTTGTTATTCCTAAAATATCTTTGCTAATTAAGTATATTGGCTAAAACTACCATTATTAGAAGGATTGTCTTGGAAAAAAAATGCATAAATATAAGAGAGAAAATGGATTGGGTCTTATAATAAAGACCGGAGGAGTAGTAATTAAGGGAGCTGAAATTATTTCACTTTGTTCTGTTCTCCCATTTCGATGTATGAATATTTCTATATTACTCCCTCGTACCTGCCAAATCCATCTTTAGAAGCCGACATTATCACTTGAGTTTAATTTTACGGGCTGGCCAGATGAGTTCATGACAGTGGGGAGCCAGCCACATCAAGGAAGCCTCACAATGCACAACTATGTTGTGACCCTTGAAAAAGAAAGCATTAGGCATAAAATAATCGCCTCAACGGCCATCCGTTGTTTCTTTTAATAATTAAATCACTATTCGTCGTCTTCTTCTGGAATTGTTCAAATCAGTCCAAAGGCAACATAACCTCCTCTGATCCTTTCAATTAATCATACCAAGTCATCACATATAATCTCCTTAATTAATCTAACCACATGCTGAAATCAAATCTCTTATACATAAATATTTACATATATATATATATATATATATATTGCTTGCTGACGTCGACAGATAACCAGAGGCGGCCTCTGTCAGACCCTGTCTTTTAACCAGATTCACACTTGCACCGTAAAAATGGAAAACGGCGGCACTAAATATTTTTAAAAAGGAGACAAAATTTAAGTAAAACACTAGAAATTTTCTTCGTAGAAAGTTTCCCTCTGTTCATTCACTCCGACCAAATCCAAGGCCACTTCATCACGTGCCTTGGCTCTCTATAAATACCCTTCCGCCATACAGAATCTGTCGCACCATCACATCTGAGAATTTCATACAGTTCCTGACATCTGAAACACTTTCATTAAAATCTGTTCTGCAAGACACAATCCCTTTGTGCCGAACCATGAAGCGACAAACGAGGACGTTCATCCCATGTCTGCTGATATTAGCAACAATCATGTTACAATACTCAACGTCAACCAAAGCTGATCATGAAGTTGGTAATTAATGATCATGCATATATATATATACACACACACCATTAAATCTCCCTCTGATCTTCCCAATTCTTGGGTTAAGCTCCAATTACGTCGTCCATGCATATATGCATGCCTGGATAATGTTTGTAATAAGAGTTTATGTAAATGATGGAACAGAGTTCAGTTACATAGAAGGGAGCGCGAAGGGGCCATCACGATGGGGAGATTTGAAACCAGAATGGGCAGCCTGTAAGCACGGAACAATTCAGTCTCCTATTGATTTGTTGAGTCGCAGAGTGAAAGTGGTGTCCGCCGGCTCAGAGGGCCTCAACAAGGCCTATAAGCCTGCCGCTGCTTCAATCCTCAACAGGGGCCATGATGTAACGGTAAACACATTCATCACAAATCCAAACTCTATTTATTACACTCACTTTAATTTTCTCAAACACACACACACACACATATACCTACGCGCACGCATTGCATGGAAACCTATACACGAGCATCTAATAATTATATTGCTATTCGGGAAATTGCAGGTGAATTGGGAGGCTGATGCCGGTTCAATAGCAATCAATGGGACCCATTTCTTTCTCCAAGGAGCCCATTGGCACTGGCCTTCCGAACACCTCATCAACGGCAAGAGGTAGGCTCCCCTTCTCTCTCTCTCTCTCTCTCTCTCTCTCTCTCATATGTTCTTAATTCAACCTAATAATTACCTAACTTCTGTTTTGCTTTTTAACTGATTAATTTCCAATGTGGATTTTCCAATGATTAGGTTTGACTTGGAGCTGCACATGGTTCATCAGTTCACACAGCCAGATGGCACAAACAAGACCGCTGTGGTTACTGTTCTCTACAAGCTTGGTCGTCCCGATCCTTTTCTATCCAAGGTATATAATATACATGAGTACCAATATAACGTGTCAATATGTCAGTATATATGTATATCTTACGATCGTGTTGAAATGCAAATGAATATTGTAGTTGGAAGAATACATAAAGGCGATCGGAGAAGAAGGAGAAGAGAAATCCTTGGGGGTGATTGATCCGTCAGAGATAGAAGTGGGCCGAGACCACTTGTACTACAGATACATTGGATCACTCACCGCCCCTCCTTGCACTGAAGGTGTCATTTGGACTATTTCTAACAAGGTATTTCTATTCATATCCTATCAATTGTTCCCATTTATTTCAATGCATATATTATCCTTCTCTTCATCATATATTGCTATCGATCGTCTCTTAGTCTCACCACTTGAAATTGCTTGTCTCCCCATGATCAGATCGGGACTTTTTCGAGAGAGCAACTAAATTTACTCGTCAATTCAGTCCAATATGTAAGTATATACACATATGCTACGTATTGCATTAAGTTACTGACTAGTAGTTATTTGACACTATAACAATCATGTACTGATTACGTCCTGCGTGTGTTCTGTGACAGTACGCGAAGAGGAACGCAAGGCCATTGCAGCCTCTTAACAATCGAGAAGTACAATTTTATGTCCCCGGCTACAAATATTAATAAATCTCATTATTGATTTCCCGTATTCCTTACATTGTTCTTGTACTTGTACTATACATTCATGTATTTTCCGCTTTCAAAGCAATAAGTGCTGTAAAACCCTTTGTTGCGAAGCACATTACTGATTCTTTATTAATATTTCCGGGTGTAAGTTTATTATTGTGTTTCATTATTATTTTTTTTATGAATAATACAAAATTCCCTTCATATTATTTTTCCCCATTTACATTTATCCGTATTTTATATATTAAAAATCAAGCCTCCCCCATTATAGATGAAGAACGCCGAGTTAACAAGCGTCTAACCTTTCTGCAGCGAGTCCTTTGTTTGGATGAGCCGTGATACACAAGTAATTAGCCTGGGTGTATTTTTTTTTTAAAATTAAAAGCAAAACAATTCCCTACATGCATACTAACAAATAAAAAAATATATTATACAGTCCACAAGTGAATTAGAAAATTAATCATTTCCTACGCTTTGGTAAATTTCTGCACCTATTTTTTCTCACGCTCAATCTTGCACATCCAGATAAAAAAAGCTGTGAATTACTCTTTTTAAATGGTACTAACGCAACCAAGACATTGAATTTTGCAGCAATTAATAAGGAGCAATACTAACATTCAGAAACACTAAAAGTAAAATATATAAAGCCCTTTAAGTGATTTCAGTGATTGTGGAAAGCGCATCCAGAGCCCTTTTTCGTTGTATGGGCTTCCGTTTGAATAAGGATCGGAGTCCAATTATGATACGCAATCAATGCTCATACACCCACCAAAACAACCCTCGGCTATGCATACAGATTCCAAACTACAACAAGGGAGGATTGCAATGCCACGAGCCAAGTCGGGTGGCGTAACAAGTGAGGATGTGGGGTGTGGCGTTGGTCGTTATAATTTGCATTGTCTCCAAAATCTTCTGTATACCATGCTCCTTCGCATCGTTTTTAAAAGCCTTGCTAAACTAACAGGGTTAGATATAACCGAAAAAGCTAATCCCTTAAACATGACAAATTAATATTCAAATCTTCACTACGATATTTACGTGCAACCAAAACAAAAGCCTCGTTGACTATTGTCATTAACAAACTTCATTGAAAAGATGTTCTGATTTTTTATGACAAATAAAATAAAAGGTGACATTTTTAATGAAGCTGGGAACGTTGCTTGGTGTATAAAGGATAACTCATAGCAAAGGAAAATGCAGTATTCTCATGCACATGTTTAATGGAGCGTTCATATTCTTTTCGTCTGCAACATGTGAAGTGCAACACTGCAACCAATCTCCATTAGTCTTTTAGTTTGAAGTATTTGGTAGGGTAACGGGAAGGAAGGGCCCACTTTAAACGAGTGAATTTCTCTTGCTTGACCAAGCTTGGATGTGTATGTTTGTTGTGAACTTAGCTTTTGAGAGGGTGAAGGAGAATATGCCGGCCAAAAATTAAGTTGACAGAAAGGCGCAGCCTTCACCAACAAGGAAGGAGAGGTTGCTCTTCTATTTGGATCCCTCTCCCTCTCTCTCGTCTTTGCCTTGTCGGAGGTGGTTGGTTATTTGCAGTGAAGGGCTTGCTTGGAGCCTCGAACCATCATCAGAGACTGTGCAGAGACACTGATGCGGGCGACCGTTTTGAAATTCTGGGGAGACGTTAGGACACAGTGATCGAGGCCAACTGTGGGAGCCATGACTTCCGAGAGAGCATTGAGTCTTGTTGTCGCACATGCATCGCTTTTTTGACCGCGTCGCTCCATGGTGGGCCCCCCACCTTGACTGTTTCACTCCTCCTCTCATTTTTTCTCGGCTCAGGGAGGGTCTTCTCTCCACTTTCCAGTACTGATTCATTAGCCCCCTGACTTTTATAAGTAACAACTGTTATCTCTCTCTTATTTTTAAATATAAATAACATTTACAAATTATTTTAAATTTTTGTAGTAAATTTTTTATTTTGTTCCTATTAATTATTTATTTTAATATTTAATATATTTATTGTCTCATTTTTCAGACCATTATCTCTCTCTATCACACGTTCTCTCTCTTTTATAATTCTTTTTATTATAATAATAATTTTTTTTTAATACTTTCTTCCCCTTATAGATAAGGATATTTTGAAAAAAAAATTTCTAATTTTTATTTATTTATTATTTTTAACTAATTTTTTTTTATCTCTGTCTGGAGTCCTATATTGTCTATACTAAGCGACCGAGGGCGTAGTGTATATGGCCAGGCCTGACCCGTTTCAATGTACGAATCACCCTTGGGATAATATTATTACCATGATCATTAGGGAATAAAATATTCGCCCCATTATATTAAGTTCATGCGCGGTCCCCAAACTCGTCCCCACTGTTCTCGCCCCTCTTACTCTCTTCGTCAACATATCTATAGGGTTTCTACTCAAATACACACTCACACACACACATATATATATATAAGGATTAATAGCTCAGGATTGCTCCTATTTTTATTTTAGTCATTCAAATTTCAAATTATAAATTTTAGCCCCTCATGACCCAAAATTGTGTAAGTTTTTATTACATTATAGGAATCATATGTTTTAAATGGAATGAAACCTGAGAAATAAAAAATTATAATTTTAAATTTAAAGGATCAAAATTAAGGGATCAAACTGTGTATTGATCTTCTATTTAAAATTAAACCAAAAAAACCTTTTTAGAATGTATGTTTTACCGAGAGTTAGGGGCATGCACAGGAACATGATTGTCGATAAGAAGTTTCGCTATTTATAAATGATCAACAATACAACTTATAGAGATCATACAATGCGCAGGTCCCGTGCAGCTTCAATTTGTACTGTCTTAATTTTTCTTACACAATGTTTGGTTCAATTTAGGCGATTTTATCAGGGGCAACAAAAATTATGGTTTTTTTTCTTTGTTTTCCCCGCTTCTGAAGACGCTTCCTCCCTCTCTGTTTTTTTTTTAAGAAAAGAAGCCCAATAAAAGATGGGAACGCAATATTTCATCATCTTTCCAAACCCTTTCAACCAAACACGCCATTTACAAGTTCAATCACCCTGTATAGCTAGTAGCAAAATGGACCCTGCTCATCAGCGTAAAGCTTTGACATGCGGCTTAATAAAAAAAATAAACACGGCATCTTAGAAATTTTCAACTTTTATATACATGAATTTCTTAATATTTTAAATATTTTATTGATTTATTCTTTCTTTTTTTGTGAACATTTTATTACTTCCTTCGATATCATCTATTGTCTTCAACTTTTAAAATGACGAACAAGTAGAAATAATTTTTGAGAAAAGTAACCAGAAGAGACTAATGGCTTATTTGATTTGGTTGTTAGATCCTGTTTGCACAGGTTTGTTTTCTGTTATCGTCGTTAGTTATGAAACAGGTATTCGACAGATTGGGCGGACGCCAAGGAACCAACAAACAACCAATGGGCACACCTCACGTTCGATCGCTTTCCACCTATTTTTTTCACCTGACGTTTGTTCTTCTTAGGAGGATACCAGGGCGAAATCGGAATTTCAAAGGGAGACGTTTACATTTAGTGTCAAACAATATTTTAAATAAGAATGTCTCTAATAAAAAAATACATATACATAGGAAAAAAATAGACAAAACAAAAAATTATTCATGCATTCCCTTATTGTTCTGACCAAAATGGAATTAATACATAAATATTAATTCTAGGTCGGGATTTTCACAAGTTTGAATTTTCTAGGATTTTTAAAAAAATAACATGTCAGAAAAATGATTTAATAAGGAGAAGAAAGTAAGTGAATACTACATGTACTTTTATCTTTTTTATGTCATTTTTTTCCCAAAAAAAAATCGTCGACATTCCTATGGTAATAAATTCTCTGTTGAATGCTAGTTAATTCAGAGTTTAGTGGTTACAGGGTAAATGCAATATTTTGCCATTCAAAGCACCATTATTGTAGATTTAGTTTTAATTAGCAGAGATTCGTCTTATATTACAAATGAAAGGCCAGCCGAAACTGTTAGGGAGAGGATCATCAATTCAAGAATAAAGAATAAGGAATAGTGGTTTTATTTGACGGGGGACGGTGAAACCCTCGCTCTCATGAAATGACTGTTCGCCCATCCCGTATATATCTTTGCCATTAGCACTACGCAATCACTTGATTACTTCATTATTCATTTATTTGTGCTTACATGAACGGTTCATACACACCTCAAAAAGACAAGAGCTTGCGATAATTAAATTATTATATTTTTCACCTTTTTTGGGTCTTATTAGATCAGGTCGCACATGACCAGCTCCAATGTTCATATTTATAACTTTTCAGACCCCACATACTGCATGATTTGGTAATACGCAGTAATTAAAAAAAATAAAACTGCCAAATACGCACAGTAGCACACCATACTTCCCATTACCCCAAAAAAAAAAACGTGGTCAAATTAGATGGGGAGAGCACGAGACATCTTCAATCAATAATGTACTCTTTCTCTAGGGTAGAAGCTAGTTAAAAAGGTTGTGTTGATGATAAATATAATATTTCAATTTCACTTGTGAATTATATTTATATTCCATTGTACGATTAATAGGAAGAGTTTTTAATATAAATAACTAGAAAAGAGATATTTTATTAAAATCAAAATACATTAAATCAACTGGTTTTTTAAGCCATGTGTGAATTGATTAGCTAGTTTTTTATATCTATGATAAGAGGAAATAACATGTTTTAACAGGTTATCCAAATAGTCCCTCCAATCCCTGTTACTAAGCCAGATTAATTATTGTTATCATGTTAAAGAAACTAGTTAAATAAAAAGAACAAGTCTGGATAACTAATGACTGAGTATTAGTATAATAATAATGTGGAGTCATTATTTATACGCAATCAGATATTATGTCAACTTTAATTTTAAACCTCGGAGTGTTGTCGGTTGCTTATTGACGACTGATTCCGCTGCGAACGAAGGGGCCAAATACGAAGGAACAAAAATAGACTTTGTAACGTAACTCAACAAAGCGCCCATAATTACTTCACTACTTCGATGTGTGAATATTTCTATTGCTCTCTGGTACCTTCCTGATCCATCTTTAAAAGCCGACGTCACCCCTGAGTTTAATTTTAGGGAGAATTATAATAATATCCAAAAAAAATTAATTACTAAAAAATCCTAATAACAGTTTAAGCAGCTTATAATGATAAGTTTTGAAATAAAAAATAACAATTTATAGGACTTGTTTTATAATTATTTTTTTCTTAAAATCTTATTATAATTCTTTCTTAATTTTATGGGCTGACCATATGAGTTCATGGCGGGGAACAAGCCACACCAAGGAAGCCTCACATTGCTCAACTATGTTGTGACCCACCAATAGGAGTTGGCTTTAGCGGAATGGGTTAGTCCCTCACAACGTGGAGAACTAAAGTTCAAATCCCCGTTGAAAAAGATACTCACATTTAGTATCCGACAGTGCCTCGAATAGGATTGTCTCTACTAAAAAGATGACTATACTTTAACAAAAAAAACTAGGTTGTGACCCTGCACCAGAAAAAAAAAACACACACACACACTCTATGTTGTGACCGTTGCGAGAAAAAAGTATTAGGTATAAATTGATCTCCTCAGTACTGTTCGTCGTTTTCTTCTGGAATTTTTCAAATTAGTCCAAAGGCACATAGCCTCCTCCTTCCAGTTAATCATACCAAGTCATCATATATAGTCTCCTAATTAATCTAACCACATGGCCCAAATCAATTAACTTATATATATACTCCTCCGGTCCTTATTATAAGACCCAATTTGACTTTTTATTTGGTCCTAATTATAAGACCCAATCCATTTTGTCTCTTATATTTATGCATTTTTTTCCAAGATAATCCTTCTAATAATGATAGTTTTAGCCAATATACTTAATTAGCAAGGATATTTTAGGAATGACAACACTTATTTATTATAAATAACCAACTTAACTCACTTCCTTAATCTCCTCAAATAAGTCAATTGGGTCTTATAATTAGGACCGGAAGAGTATATATATATATATATGTATGTATGTATATTGCTTGCTGACGTCGATCGATAACCAGAATGAGCACAAGACAGCCTCTGTCAGACCCTTTCTTTTAACCAGATTCACACTTGCACCGTAAAAATGGAAAACGGCGGCACTAAATATTTTTAAAAAGGAGACAAAGTTTAACTAAAACACTAGAAATTTTCTTCGTAGAAAGTTTCCCTCTGTTCATTCACCCCGACCAAATCCAAGGCCACTTCATCACGTGCCTTGGCTCTCTATAAATACCCTTCCGCCATACAAAATCTGTCTCACCATCACATCTGAGAATTTCATACAGTTCCTGACATCTGAAACATTCCTTTCAAATCTGTTCTGCAAGACACAATCCCTTTTTGCCGAAGCATGAAGCGACAAACGAGGACGTTCATCCCATGTCTGCTGATGTTAGCAACAATCTTGTTACAATACTCAGCGTCAACCAAAGTTGATCATGAAGTTGGTAATTAATGATCATGAACATATACATACACACACCATTAAATCTCCCTCTGATCTTCCCAATTCTTGGGTTAAGCTCCAATTACGTCGTCCATGCATATATGCATGCCTGGATAATGTTTGTAACAAGAGTTTATGTAAATGATGGAACAGAGTTCAGTTACATAGAAGGGAGCGCGAAGGGGCCATCACGATGGGGAGATCTGAAACCAGAATGGGCAACCTGTAAGCACGGAACAATTCAGTCTCCTATTGATCTGTTGAGTCGCAGAGTGAAAGTGGTGTCCGCCGGCTCAGAGGGCCTCAACAAGGCCTATAAGCCTGCCGCTGCCTCAATCCTCAACAGGGGCCATGATGTAACGGTAAACACATTCATCACAAATCCAAACTCTATTTATTACACTCACTTTAATTTTCTCAAACACAAACACACATATATATTGCTACGCGCACGCATTGTATTTGCATTGCATGGAAACCTATACACGAGCATCTAATAATTATATTGCTATTCGGGAAATTGCAGGTGAATTGGGAGGCTGATGCTGGTTCAATAACAATCAACGGGACCCATTTCCTTCTCCAAGGAGCCCATTGGCACTGGCCTTCCGAACACCTTATCAATGGCAAGAGGTATAGATTCCCCCCCCCCCCCATATATTCCTAACTCAGCCTAATTACCTAACTTATGTTTTTTTTAACTGATTAATTTTCAATGTGGATTTTCCAATGATTAGGTTTGACTTGGAGCTGCACATGGTTCATCAGTTCACACAGCCAGATGGCACAAACAAGACCGCTGTGGTTACTGTTCTCTACAAGCTTGGTCGTCCCGATCCTTTTCTATCCAAGGTATATAATATACATGAGTACCAATATAACGTGTCAATATGTCAGTATATATGTATATCTCACGATCGTGTTGAAATGCAAATGAATATTGTAGTTGGAAGAATACATAAAGGCGATCGGAGAAGAAGGAGAAGAGAAATCCTTGGGGGTGATTGATCCGTCAGAGATAGAAGTGGGTCGAGACCACTTGTACTACAGATACATTGGATCACTCACCGCCCCTCCTTGCACTGAAGGTGTCATTTGGACTATTTCTAACAAGGTATTTCTATTTATATCCTATCAATTATTCCCATCTATTCCTATGTATTATCCTTCTCTTCATCATATATTGCTATCGATAGTCTCTTAGTCTCACCACTTGAAATTACTTATCTCCTCAGATCAGGACTTTTTCGAGAAAGCAACTAAATTTACTCGTCAATTCAGTCCAATATGTAAGTATATATACATATGCTACGTATTGCATTAAGTTACTGACTAGCAGTCATTTGACACTTTAAAAATCATGCACTGATTATGTCCTGCGGGTGTTCTGTGACAGTACGCGAAGAGGAACGCAAGGCCATTGCAGCCTCTTAACAATCGAGAAGTACAATTTTACGTCCCAAGCTACAGATATTAATAAATCTCATTATTGATTTCCCGTATTCCTTACATTGTTCTTGTACTTGTACTATACATTCATGTCTTTTCCGCTTTCAAAGCAATAAGTGCCGTAAAACCCTTTGTTTCGAAGCACATTACTGATTCTTTATTAATATTTCCGGGTGTAAGTTTATTATTGTGTTTCATTATTATTTTTTTAGTGAATAATACAAAATCCCTTTCATATTATTTTTTTCGATTTACATTTATCAGCATTTGATATTAAAAATCAAGCCTCCCCCGTTATAGATGTAAAACGCCGAGTTAACAAGCGGCTAACCTTTCTGCGGCGATGCCTTTGTTTGGATGAGCCGTGATATACAAGTAATTAGCCTGGGTGTAGGTTTTTTTTTTTAATTAAAAGAAAAACAATTCCTTACATGCATACTAACAAATAAAAAAATACTATACAGTTCACAAATAAATTAGAAAATTAATCATTTCCTACGCTTTGGTAAATTTCTGCATCTGTTTTTTCTCACTAGTTTTCTTCAATTTTTTCTCACCCTCAATCCTGCACATCCAGATAAAAAAAAAAACTGTCAATTACTCTTCTTAAATGGTACTAACTCAACCAAGTCATTAAATTTGCAGCAATTAATAAGTAGTAATACTAACATTTAGAAACACTAAAAGTAAAATATATAAAGCCATTAATTGATTTCATTGATTGCGAAAAGCATATCCAGAGCTGTTTTCCGTTGTATGGGCTTCTGTTTGAATAAGGATGGGAGTCCAATTACCATGTGCAATCAATGCTCCCCCGTCCACCAAAACCACTCTCGCCTTTGCATATGGATTCCAAACTACAACAGGAGAGGAATGCAGTGCCACGAGCCAAGTTGGGTGGTGTAACAAGTGAGGATGGGGGGTGTGGCGTTGGTCCTTATAATTTTTATTGTCTCCCAAATCTTCTGTATGTCATGCTCCTTCGCATCTTTTTTAAAAGCCTTGCTAAACCAACAGGGTTAGATATAATAAGAGAAGCCAATCCCTCCAACATGATAAATTAATATTCGAATCTCCACTAAGATATTTATGTGCAACAAAAAAAAAACTCGTCTATTATCCTGAGATTAACAAACTTCATTGTGAAGATGTTCTGATTTATTATGACAAATAAAATAAAAGGTAGCAAAAACTTTTTTTAAAAAATTCTGATTTATTTAGACAAATTTAACTTTCGGGTTTTCAAGACAACCGAAAATACAATTTTAAACATTTTTTCTTATTCAAAACAAACAAACAAAAATACTGTCTTGACATACTCTGCGTATCAGGGAAAACAGAACAAGTTTACTCCCCTCTGCCTATAATTTTCTCAAAAAAAGAGAGAGAGAGAGAAACTCCCGATCGCCCGGTCAACAGGCTTTCAAAACCGAAGAGGAGAATTAATGAAATTCATAACCAGCAAGACCAACGAAGAGGAGATTCTCCAACAATTTTTTGCTAAAATAATCGTTCACAGGCCAAATTCAGTGCCCAAGTCATGAGAAATGGCGCGCAAGTCCCTTATTTTGTCCACATTGATGGGTTAAGCAACATTGAGTTTTGCCGGATCAATTTTAATGTGACTTATCTCGAGATTCATGCAAACACGCGATCAACTCTAGTTAAATTGACAGATTTTATCTTTGAAGAGCAAATTAAAAAGAGAGCGAAATTATGATAAGTTGCACTTACGTAACTTGATCAAGGAATTTAAGTTAGTGAGCGGAGCATCAGTCCAACTACTCTTAAGAACTAAATCATGGCTTTGTCATCACTAGCACAAGAACATTAACTAAGCCACTTATTTTTATGTTATTCCGGGCTCACAGTAAACATAACAGCCCTAAACTATTTGAAATGAGCAACCAGATCGTGATGTAATCACTGCAGCACGTCTTCAACGTTGGATGAACATGATGAAGCAGGTCCACCTTGCGTCAGTCTGGTGTTGTAGGATTTACATTTTAGACACTTATGCGCCAAAACGTGAAAGCTCACCTCTGATGTTTCCCCACAATCATTGCACAGAATCCAGACCTAGCCATACCCATCAGAAATTTCAGAATGTTAGGTGATAACACCGTTGCAACTAAACAGAGGCGCAAAAAAATACGAATGCTTACCATCTTATTTTGATATATATCTGGCATAGGTGTTGATGCAACCTGAATAAGTTGAAACGTTCAGAAAGTATATGGCTCTTTCCAGAAAAACTGTAAGCATATACATATCAGGATATATAATTCTGACAACATTATAGGTACCTCATGATCCAGTCTCTCCCACACGCGCGACATGTCACAAAAAGATTTTGAGCAAACAGGACAAGAATACCTGCCAAGAATTTTTGTCAGGATGAAGCAACAGTGCTTAAACATATATACAACTACCACTGTATTCTATATATCATTTCGGTTGCAGAACTCACTGGAAATGCCGCGCCATTTCTTTCACACATTCCAGATGGATAGAGTGACAACATCGCAATACAGTAATGTCTTTTGTGGTGTCAAAAAGAAACTGCACGTTGGAAAAACGGGTGACCAAATGATTGGTGTTAATGTACCATACAGGATAAAGGAATATATCCATCCAAGATATCGGGGCCCTGCCCTTCTAGGTTCTAATTTTACCTCAAAGCAAACAGGACAATTCTGATGCATGGCTTTTTCCACACAACGGTGTGAGTCCTTTAACAGTGTTGAATAGCAACATCCTATGGACAAATAAAGATCATGATAACGCACTTAACAGTCATTTTGACTATGAATATGAATATCGAAAAGAAACAAAAAGGGCTCATCTCTCCAAGGGAAGTAATTTCGAGACGTATTCAGACACTGACCACATTTGTTGCAGTGGAAAAAATTCTCCTCGCCCCCAATTCTGTGCATATAAATAGAATGTCAAGTAAACAACTGATTAATTGGAGATGAAACTTTAGGCAAGAAACCGTGGAAAGTAAAGAATCAGGGCTTGGCATTGCTTGGACCTGCAGATGCCACATTCATCGCAATGGTACTGATTCTTTGATACCTAGAGTAAACAAATAATACTTCAGTTATTATTAAAGGTCTTGAAAGGAGACCCAGGATTTCAGAAATAAAATGAGGCAAGAAACTAACATCGTCATCAAAAAACTTGCACTTGGAGCAGAAGTAGTTCCCCATGCAAACACCGCACTGAATGCACATCTGTTGAACCTGCAAAGTGAAAAAATATGTCGTGAAAGAGGGTTAATGAATTTATACCAACAGTCTCTGAGATGATGTATCTTTCAGATAGACTCTTACATCTTGCTCGGTGCTACACAAGGAGCAGATAACCTGAAAATAATGGCACAAACACTATTTCCAGTCAGTGCTTCTTTCTCGAGGTTCAAAGATTAGGGATAATTAATTAAAAGTGGTAGGAAAGTAAAAAGGGGGAAAAAACGAGCTAGCATTACTTTTATTTTCGTCCTCTATCTTTTAAAAAAAAAATCCCAGCATTTAATATTCTTAAAAATAGTTAATGTTATTAACCTTGCCAATAGGGTCAGATTAGCTGAACAGAATATATCCAAGTTAAAACCTCATCAATTGCGTTTCTGTATTTCCAAATTGAACTCCTTAGCGACCATTAACAAAGATCATGATTCATGCATTGAAGATTAAAGCGCATGCGGCATACAGCACGGACCCAAAATGGAAAGCTCAAAGTCTTCGCTTCAACTTTTCTATCACGGCCGTACAAATATTAGGAGTATATTTATTATTGGAACCAGTTTCAATGCTTTGATGATTGGCACCCTAAACTCAGATTTGAAACAGATTTAAAATTTTTAATTAATTATTTTTAAATTAAAAAAATTATTTTTTGAAAAAAAGATAGTTAATAAATTACCATTCCATACATATTAACATAATTATTTTAAATAAATACAACAAAAAAATCAAATCTGGAGCATTCAAAGAAGATATGAACGACCCAAATCTATAAGCAAAATTTATTATTTCATCTAATACATGGAGTATATGGAGCATTAATAGCAGAAAAAAAGAATAATATAAGATGCGAAGCTTAGAGCTGCGTACTCTCTTTAAATCGTGACGAGGAAGGTCATGGCGCTCAACAGGGTCCAGTTCAATCGAATTCTGTTGAAAAAGCGGAGGAAGCGTATATTCGAACATTCATCGAGGAAAACAAGAGTTATAATTAGTTTCAGGAAATATAAAATCAACATTAGATAGCGATAGTTCAACAACATCATATACAAAAGCAAATAATTCGAGAGCTGGGATGGAACCTTAGATTCATTATGGCAATGTCTGCAATCGAATATTTCATTGCAACAGGGTGCTATTATCTTGCATCTCCTTCTATAGTGCGAACACCTTCAAATTCCAACGCCGGTGGAACCTTAATTAGTTTTTACCAGCGATTTTCTCGAAAAGGAATCAGAACTCTTCAATGCATGGGAAAAGTTGTAAATAAGGGAGGGGGAAAAAAAGATACCCGTGACGGCCACGTCCTATGTCAGAAAGAGAGCCGTCATCTAGTTGAGAAATCCCCCGGGCTGACTTCTGCGGCTCCACGATGCACTCCATCATCCCAGACTCTGCTCTTGCTTTCCGCTGAATCCCTTAAAAATGAATCATGAGTAAGATTAGACGGACGAAGACAACACGACACTGATGAGAATGGAAGAAAATAAAAAGAAAAGGGATGGACCCTAAACCGGAAGTGAAAGGACAATTCAGACGGAAATGAGAGTTGCGGGGGAGGCTGAAGGCAGAGTTGACAGGCGCCAAGGGAGGTGTCTCTCCAGAGGGGAGAGAGGGGAGAAGGGAAGGAAAATGCTGGTTGCGGGAAAATATCATAGGCGGGAGGTAGTGAAATACCGAAAGAGCCCCTACGTTCCTTTCTAGCCCCCCACTTTCCTTCCTTGCAAGTGAGGACGAGACACGCTAGCGCTTTAGCCGGCCAACTTAATCATTAATGTCAAATACATCAATTATTAAACATGACTTGCTATCATTAAACGCTCGCTTACGAAGCGTGACGATGCCAGAACGAAACAATGACCACTCACGTCCTTTTTAATTTTTGAATTGGAGCACTTGCGGTATTTTGCCTGCGCAAGCTTAATTTAAAATCAGTGAAGGCCCAAACTTCGTATCATGATAGTTCCTCTAATACCTATTCCTTTTAATTTTAAAAAACACAAATCAACACGAGGAAATCTTTATAGCTTAATGTTGAGAAAATTATATATATTTTTTATAATATTCTTAATATTATTGAGATGTGTTTTTATTTGTTTAAGTATTTGTTTGATAATGCTGTTCAAAAGTATTCGTTTGATAATGCTCTTAGATGTTTTAAATTTCGGAATTGCGAATTCTCTGACTCTTGAATACAACATGGAAAGATCTTTGAAGAGGATTGTTATCTTGTGAGCAATAATATTTATTAAAATCATGCCATTCAAATCTCCAACAATAACAAGCTAAATTTAAAATTGAAATGTACTTAAAACTTACGAGCATCTATTATCAAGACTGGTAAATGGTTCATGCTTTTTCAAATACAGTATATAATTAACTATTGAGAGTATTTTGTAATTTACAAAAACTAAAAGCCACGAATTTGGGTTGAATACGGCAAAAGTACGCTACATGTAGATGCCCGGGAACCTTGTTTTACTCCTTAAATTTTTAACACGCCGCCATACAGATCGACAAAACACATGTAAATAGCATGTTTAAAAAAAATGACCATGTGAGTCAACCAAAAAAAAAAAATCAATAATGAAGTTTGGAAGGAAGGAAAATGGCCATATAAATGGAATCAATTGAGAAATGCATGAATGATTGGCCACATCAAGAAAGATCTTCAGTAGCACTCGTATCAGGCCAACTACTGTTCATTTATTTTTAAAAATCACAGATAACTAGTTTTTAAGTTATGTAATTTACATGGCTGTATATTAAATTTTTATATGAATTTTACACCTATACATTGAGCCTCATGTGATGATTATATTGATTTTTATTTTCTAAATTAAATTACATCTATTAATTAATTAATTTTCTAACTTTTACTAACATGTTCATGTTCACAATTCATTGTAAGGAAAACCTTTATCATTTACTTCCAGAACTCTTTTAGGGGAAATTATGCTCTGCTGCTGATAAGTTACTGTCTTTGTGTGTTTAAAAAAAAAAAAAAAGGAGGCAAGAGACAATTTTATTGTGAATAATACAAAAAAGTCCCCAAACCCTAAAAGCAAAAAGGATTAGAATAAAGGGCGGTGTTGCTGTTAACAAGACGTTAATGAGGCGGGGAGCAATAATTGATGAAAGAAAAGACGGGTCCAGCACAAGAAGTGGATAATGAGAAAAGAAACCAAAAAGTCGGTGGACGGCGGTACATCAAGGGGAGATGTTGTGGGCCCAGCTGGGGACGTGGCAGATGATGGGAGCATGAGGATCAGGAAAACCTTTTCCAGATTCGCCGTACAGTTTTTGTTGCCAGTCTGGATCACAGCACTGCCAATAATAGTTTGACACGTGCACATTCACATGCACTCCTCTCTCCTCTTTCCGTCTTCGATTTCCCCTCTGTCGCTCTCCCTGCGTTCTTCCTCGGACAATTGTGAGGTCTCAAACAAGCGCAGGGATCTTGAGTCCAAAAAAAAAAAAAACAAGCGCAGGGATCAAACTTGCTGAATTACAGATTTTTAATTTCGTTTTGCCCCCAAATATCATCCTCATTTAGTTCTTTTTTAAGCCCTCACAATTTCACCTTCTTCTTGAGCCTTTCCTATTAGCCGATGGCGAGCCTCGGGCAGACGATTTTCACACAAAAAATTAAACTAAAATAAAAAACGATTATAAAATGGATTCAAAATGAGACCGACCAGCAATTTTATACATCTTTTTCCTAAATTATTTCGCATTTACAATGCGTTTTGTGCTTTTTTCTTTGTTTATGCGCGTCTAATTTATCGCTGCTGTTCTGGAAAATCTGGCACCCACAAATAAAATATCATCGTTGTGTTACTTCTAGATTTAAGTACCATGTGATTGATTTGTGCAAACGAAATCTTTGCACCTGGCTGCAAATCAGTGAAAATGAAAAATTTTAGCGAAGCCTGGTCCAATACCAAAAGGAAAAGGATGGGAGACGACGTCGCTCCATGGCATTGGTGAGCCCACCTAGTAGGCTTTCAGGGTCCAGTAATAAAGGCCGATCAGCCCATACGAACGTGCGGAATCATTGCATAATCGTGGAAGAGCATTACACTTAAACTAGGCCCGTTATTTTGTTTTGAAAAGGCCCATAATCCATCTTGATTTTGGATCCTTGTAGCAATGTCGTCCATTATTATTGCTCTGAGTATGTTTGCTTAAAAACTAAGAAATTATTGAAGATGACGTGGATTCGGTGGCATCGAATTATGAAACCATAATTATGTTTTTTTTATGAGTGATTTTGAGAAAAAAGAAGGAAGAAGAGGAGAAAGATGTGAGGTGCATGTGAGGAGGTAGGATCAGCCAGACCAGAGAGCATGGGCGTGAAATAGGAAGGGGCCACCGTGATAGTCACACAGCGCTCCTATATTTTTCAACAACAAAATTAGTATGAATTAAAGGCAAGAGATACGAACACAGCAATACAATCACGCACAATTAGCCCCTATCTTTTTCGCTATTTTCTTATTCGTGCGGACCTAACCCACATGCTCTCTCTCCTTTCAGTCCCTACTCCAGACGAAAGCGAGTTTGGTAACGCCATCGATATGTTTATCTGTGGTTCTCAACAACTCCTTTATCATAATAATCTTCTCCTATTGCCCCTCAAACGCTTGCCTTTTTTAATTCCCCATTTTTTGTCCTCTATTCTGATTGATTCACCTAATTCTTAATTTATCCCCCATTCCTTCATCTGTTGCCCTGCATACCAATGCCGTCACTCAACGCTGCACCTATATGAGGAGGTTAGGCCGGTTTGGAGTGTTTGGCAGTAGTTGTCTTCCTGGTCACAGGCCATGGATGCATCATTCTGGCTCCACGATAATGAAGTGGCCTCAGTGGTCACTGTAAAACAACTATTCTCACACATGAGGAGTTGGAGTTAGGAGTTCTGTTTTTTTGTTGTAAAGGTCTGAAATCAGGAGGGGGAGGCGTGCGTAGCGGGAGGTGGCAGTTGGGAGAGAGTTATCATAATAATTAAGGGATTCAAGACAAACATACGCTTCAGTTATGGTACTGGCAGGGAATCTGAGGTATTTGGATGATGTGGGTGAAATCCAATAGCTAAAAAGCAAAGGTGGACCCGAGCAAGCACCAGCACAAGAGACAGGACAGCAAGGCTCGTCCAAATCATAAAAGCGAAAGAGGTCTTTGATTAGTTGGGGTGCTGTAATTCAGAGTTGTTTCACGTGCTCTCTGTTCCTTAGCCCTCTCAAGTCTCAGCCGCTCATCGTTTATCCTCACCAATAATGACACAAACTCCCTCTGAAGCCATCCACCGTGCCCATGGATCAGGCTTCCGAGAGGAGCCGACGAGCACGAAGCGACGATCAGCAGGCTGAGGATTTCAGATTTATGTGTCTATTTTGTTTACCTGATCAAATGGATATTTTAATCCAATGAAATTGTTTCTAATTACAGTAAAGGGCCTCGTCTTTTTATGAGATTTTAGAAAGTGAACGCGGGCGATGCCATTAATTCTATTATGGGGTCTGTGATTGTTATTTTACCTCATCATTATAAGCACGGAAATGTTCCCACCAGTTTTGGCTTTCTTCCCCTGCCTTCTTTAATATGGCTATCAGACAGGGCTCAATATCTAAAGGTGGTGATGTTTTATTGTACTAACTACTGAGCACTCAAGTCTCACCCTCTTTCTCTGAAGTCCCCACTATCGGAATCCAATTTGTCATATTTGTTGGTAGAATATTTAAGGTTGGAGCATGGCAACTGGACATATATGTTGTTGTTTAACGGATTTGAAGATTGATGCATTGCGCTGTGTCATTTAATTAAGATGTTTTTGTTCTAGCATCTTCGCAGTTTTTGCTAACAACTGCGAAGATGCTAGAACATGCTCTCATGAAACTGCCCCACACTCCACCCACCCTGTCAGCTTCGGGACTCATCATTCTCCTCTGCATTTTTTTTCTTGCCTGTCCCCATTTTATTCTTAGAAATCCCTTTATTACTCGTGGTTCCTTTAAACCCTCATTTTGACCCCACTAGAGTGTTTTGTTCCTCTATCCTTTTCCTTTTCAGGCGTTGTGGGCTCATTCTCAATTTTTAACGACACCCTCCTTTAACCCTTCTAATTTCACTCTTTTATTGACCCGGTTCCCACTTCCCACCCATATTTAGGTCCTGCGTTAGAAATTTCTTGTAAATATGCATGTTATATTTATATCTATAAGCTATCCTAAACAGACTCTTGTCCCCATTTGAAGAAAAACATTTACAATTTTTAAACGAGGCGTTCTGTCACATACATCAAACTTCTTTTTCTTTGGACCTGTAGCGGAAATTCTGGTCCCCATTTGAAGAACAACGTTTACTCTCAAATTCTTAATTCTATTACAAATATCAAACTTCTTTTTGTTAGGATTTTGAGATTCATACGCTGGTTTCCGAATGCTTAACGAGAAATCATAAGTTATATTTCCCCTATAAAAATTACAAGTCTAGTTTGAGGAATTAATAAATTCAGTTTCTTTCTTTCCCAAAACGAAGAGAAGATTTGAGAAGGGGGTGAAAAGGAGGTGATATCATACACGCAGACCTGCGTTACAGTACATCATCAGTGCTGCACAATAAGAGAGAACCAAATCCTTCCCCGTCATCACGATTCAATCAAGATCAACGCCCACCAATTCAACGCATAATTTAAAAAGAAGAAGATGAACAAAGATACACAAGTTTCAGATACAAAGGGAATAAAAACCACCCCCCTCTAATCAGATATTCGAACTCGTCCGCGAGTTTAGTAGTCTGTGGTGGGGAGCTGCTCGTGGCTGTGGGAGATGAACACAACCTCGTAGATGAGGCCAGCGAGGCCACCGCCGATAAGTGGCCCCACCCAGTAGACCCAGTGGTTGTCCCAGCTCCAGCTCACCAACGCTGGCCCGAATGAAACTGCCGGGTTCATGGATGCCCCATCGAAGGCCCCACCCGCCAGAATGTTCGCTCCCACGATGAAACCGATCGCGATGGGTGCGATTACTCCCAAGTTGCCCTTCTTCGGATCAACGGCGGTCGCGTACACTGTGTACACCAATCCGAATGTCATCACTATCTCGAACACCACCGCGTTCCATACTCCAACTCCAGCCGACAGTGCAAAAGCTGGTGTGCTCTGCCATGCAGCACAGCAAACCCAAACAAAACCGTTATTCTTGATCATATGAACTATAAAATTAAATTAAATAACGTGTAGTCCATCTCCTGTTAGTTACTATAACCGACCCTCACAAGACAAGTACTGATGGATGGTCTTACCAGTCCCCCGGTAACGAACTTGAGGAGCAAGCAAGCAATGGTCGAACCGAGAAGCTGAGCGATCCAGTAGACGATGCCACGCAACAAGGTGATGTTGCCTCCGATGAAGGCTCCGAAGGTGACAGCGGGGTTGACGTGGCCACCGGAGATGTTTGCACCAACGGAGACCGCAACGAACAGAGCGAAGGCGTGAGCGATGGAGGCGGAGATGAGCCCGGCAGGGGTGGTGGCGCCGTCGCTGGTGAGCTTGTTGAAGGCCATGCCGGCGCCTTCGCCGGCGAAGACGAAGATGAGGGTGGAGATAAACTCAGCCAACCCGGCCTTCAAGGTATCGGGATGAGTGGCCTCCTGGGGCCTACCGACGGCGATGTTTCGGATCGGCATGATACGGGGCGTGTTGAGAAATCGGACAGTTTGGGAATAGCAAGTGCTGGTTGCCACTTCTCAGCCGGGGGGGTTTGAGGGACGACTCTTTATATTGAGAGTGTCCAGGGTCAGAAAACAGGCGATAGCAGGTTCCGGTAAACCAAGAAACAGGAAATGGAAAACGAATTATAGTGTTGGGGAGATATTGTTATTTGGCGACAGGCTGGGAGCTGCTAAATTTGTAATACTGATGAGTATTAGTTGTAAGCTTGTGATTATTCGGGACTTTTTTTTTTTTTTTTGCCCTATTTCTTTGGGTGTGAGGGAATGCGGACTGGGAGTGAGTCCCCCAGTCGTTGCTGTTGATGCCGCGAAGCAATTCGGCGGAAGGCATCGAGAGGGCGACACGTGCCCAACATGGATAAGAGGCACGTAGTAGAGAGGGATTGAGGGCCGGGGTTGGAAGTTTTGTCCGGTTTTGGCAAATTGCTGGGGCCTGGAAACATCGAAAGAGGCGGGATCGCATGATCCCTTTGGGATGGATGGTGAATGGTGCGGAATGCAAGGACCAAATGGAATGCGTCCATTTAATATTTTTGTGCATCTTTCCATTCAATTTTCGTTCATGAACATTTCACAATAGGAAAAAAATGATATAAATAGAAGTTAGGATAAAAAATTTCAGAACAAAAAATGATGTTTAATCTAGTATTTTATAAATATTATCAGATGATTAAAATGTTTTAGTGTCAGATTTTAAAAAAAAAATATCAAACTTGTTATTGTTAGCATGTTTCTTATCATTGATTGTTCAACACTTGTCAAATAAATAATGTGTCATTGCTAATATATTTTTTATTATTTGTTATTCAATACTAGTTATTACCAATTCACAACTTGTTAGTAAGGTTTTTTGATATAAGGATATTTTTTGTATTTAACTATATTTTCAAAATACCATATTAGATATTATTTTCTCCTCTTAAATTATGCTTAAATTTAAATATTGCAATTCTCAGCTTGTTTTTATCTCATTTTCCCTTCACAGTAATCTGTTCTTATCTACTACCAATGAATCAATTTTCATTAAAATAAAGGGCATTAATGTTATTGAATAGACAGATACCTGAAATATGAGATCTTGTTTAATTTGTGAGTTATATATATTATTTTTCTTCAAACCAATTTATCCAAATTTATAAGATATTTTGAATAGATTTTTTTTACTACAATATTTTTAATAGATCATATCAATGAAATAATTTATATGAATTAGTTAAACAGTTTTTATATCAGTAATGGAAGAGTGTTTAAATTGCTTACAAAATACAATGTATAACGGGAAGTGTAAATGAGATGAGGGGAGAAACGGGTCAGTCCTTTTGGAAGTGACCCACAGGAAAAGCGGCTATCATTAAGCAAAGCCGGACGGTCACGTGGGTGCTTTTTTAAAAATATTTAACTTCCGCCTCAAGTTTACACTCACGTCAAAGCAGTCCTTGTGGATTTCTCGCAATATACACGCGCTTGGTCAGTTCGTAATTTCGATATATAAATTCTAATTGTGAATATTCACAATTCTCTGAATTCTGAAGATTTACACAGGCAACTAGCTCGTTAACTTTAAAAAATGCCAAACTATATAAAACCAGAAATCTTGTGCCTCCCAAATATTCATATGACCTTTTTCCCCACGGATGAAATAAGGTAAAAGGATCAATTTTTGTCAGTAAAATATAAAGCAGAGATGGAAGTAAAACGATAAGGATTGGCGTGTCACATGGACATAAATACTTGATAAAAATACCTCTGGCTACTTTTGAAAAGTTTTCATGTTTGTATCACACGTCGGTTGTCATTTTTTATTATTTTGACCGTGTTGGCATGATGACCAGAGGATTGGCCTTGGATGCTTTTTGGTTTTACAGGGTAAAACAATGAAAGGCAACAGGAGCAATCAATGATTAAAGAAGCGGACCGAACCGGACGGTTGGACCTGTTGAACCGTCACCCGGACTCGTTAACGGCTCGGTTTGGACCAAAAAACCGTTCACATAGTTGAGCCGGATTGGACCGGAGTTGAGCCGTTATTAAGCCGGAAACCGGAGTTGGACCGGAAATCGGAACGGTTTTCGGAAAACCGGACGGTTTTTTAGCCTGACTGAAAAATACTAAAAAAATTTTAAAAAATAGAAGAAAAATAAAAAATTGATCCCCTTAAATATCCTAATATATTTTTAGACTATTTATAACCATAAGTATTATTTCATTGAAAATTTCATATATTGTGGTGTTAAAATCGTGAGTCGCTAGTCTTTTTATTTCGATATTTGGTCTATCTTTTAAAAAAATATTTTGATTTGAATGAATTGATAATTTGTAATATCATTAAATATTTTAAACATACATAAATTTAAATATATAAGGTTTTAGTCCATTTTCAATGATTTCATTATAATTTTAGATTATTTAAATGCATTTCTAAATTATTTAATAATTTGATATTTTTCATATATACTAATTATATGTATATAATATTGTTTTAAATTAATGATTGCGTCACCGGTCTAACCGAACGGTCCAACCGATCCGACCGGTTGAACCATGACCCGTTGATCTTTCCGGTTTGATTTCCGGTCCGGCTTTTAAAACATTGGGAGCAATCAATTTCGTGATATTACAATTAGTGCCGATTCGGGTTAGTTCAGTTGAGGCGGGTGCTTCCTTTCCTGCAAATTTAAAATAAAGACAACATTCGTCCATGAAAAGAAAGCACAATTAGAAGTTTGTCGGGGGAAAAAAATTGTGGCGACGATATGGTTGATTAGGTAGAAAAGCTCTGTCTCAGGCCAAAACAAAAAAAAAAAAAAAACAGAGAGGAAAGAGACGGAAACAGAAGAAGAGAAAAAGCTGTCAAGCTAATTAATATAATGATGAGTGGTGGATAATGATTAGGGCACGATCAAATTAACTAAATTATCATTATGGTGTATTTAATACTACTCTCTTTAATAGCCAGCTTATCTACATTTTTTAATTCGTTTCCATTGATATTGGCCCGGACGTGGCATCACACAACTCTCTTCTCGTTAAATCGTGGGAACAATTGAGTATCTAATGATTACCGGAGAGTTGCCATGCATGGCCCTTCCTCCTGGCTGGGAAATTCTATTCTAGCATTGGATGATTGCTATTTAATCACCTTATCTTTTTTCATAAACCCATTTATTTAATACAAGGCCAATTATTTGTGGTGTGTAACATGCTATAACATGGGTTTTATGTTGAGAATTTGAAAAATATTAGATTTTACAAGTAAACTTTATTAACATCTCACTCTTTGATCCATATAAATATATAAAGACAAAATTATTCATAAATCTGAGATATGAAAATTAAACTGAAAAGAAATCTCAAAAAATCCATATTTGCAGGTTAAGCTATATCATGTTTTAAAATTGATGAGTTGCATCATTAACAAGCTGAACTTCCAAAACTTAATCCTCGAGGACCTTTTTTTTATATTTAATGTTTTTTTACTTGAGACCTGTAGCTAGATACATTCACATACATATGAAGGCACATAGGGTTGGATTACATTTTTATATCTAATCATGAATCATGCGAATAAGACGCACCCTTCTTTTTATACTAATTTCGATAATAACGTATCATAGACTGACTTTAAAATTCGAGGAATCAGCAGATTATTTTCCACTGGTTATATGCTGTCCCTACCGAAGTTTGTTGATAGTTCAATTATCGGGAGGAGGAGGCGTTTTCAGGCTCTTCAGTCTTCATCATGAAATGTCTTTGTTTCAGATTAAAAACCATCAACTTGGGGAAAACAATAAAAATTACAAAACGTGATCGTTACCGGATGATGCTCTATAAAACGTAACAAAACAAATATTTATGGAAAGTGAGAGTGACAAGAGGGATATCCGCCAGCATATGCTTGCTCTTCCTCTTCTCGTCTTTTTTTATCTAATTAAAAATAAAATGGAGATTGTGTAGTGCCAGGTCAATGAAAATTATCCACTCGACAGCTCCAACAATGCATCACGGTGATGGCTTCTCTGGTATGTGATTTTGGCATTTTGCATGACCTGCTCAAATTAAAAGATCAACTTAATCATATATAGTTTATTAGTTAAAAAAAAAAAAATGCCGTTGAACATAGTATTGGGGAGAAGTGGAAGAAACCACCATTTCCGCGCTGTCATACGTGAGCCAAAGGGCGATTAGACGTATAGTTTATTTTGTGGTTGATTTAAGTGACTTGTAAGATGCTGATTGAGATAATATAAATAATTGAAAACTATGTAATAACAATATTAAGAAAGGGATTTGTGTGCGCCCATAAACATAATAGAGGAGGAAACAAAGGCAAGAGGGGACTGTGCGTAATAATGGCAGGGGAGGGGAGAGGACCACGACGACGGGGCTGCCTTTTACTTAATGCGGCACAGGTAGAGTTTGTCTTTATGCGTAGACATGATGCACAAAATTCTGTCTCACAAGTCACAGGCCAGGCCACATGTTAAGATTCCATGAACCCCCATTTTTAAATTCTATTCAAGAAAATGAAGAACAATTGCTCATCAAGGGTTAAAAAAAAAAAGCGACAGCCAAATTTTGTGGCTGCTGGGATTCGAGCCCAGGTCTCCACGGCCACAACGTGGAATTCTTACCACTAAACTACAGCCACATCTTGAGAGATGCCTGAAGCAACACTTTAATCTTGCTTTTATGTTTCCCAATCAGCTAACAAAAATAGCTCGGGGCGCCCTTACTACGTCCAGAAGTTTCTTAAATGAAGCAACGGAATCTTCCGATCGGTGGATGGTAAGGATATGATGGCTCCATGTTGTTTGCCATCACATTTAAAATAACTTATAAAACTCTTTTCACATGCTTACATTATATTCTATAAATTATAATTAAAAAAATATTTATGAGTTATCCTAAATGAGCCCTATATTGTTCGGTTCTTCGGATTATTTCCAATCTTTGTTGGAACAAATTTGGACTGTAGAGGATTTGCAACTCCGTGTTGATCAGCTTCATCTTCACTCGACAGTAAAATATTTTCATTTTTGACCCATCGCTGATCCAATAAGTAGGAGAATTAAGGAGAAATTACTTACTTTTTTTTAATCATGTTACCATTTTTAAATTATGGTTAGAATCACGCTTGGTTTTGACGTAATAGTTTATGAATATTCAGTTTCTACGTTTTATTAATAGAAAATATGCAATTTATAAAGAGTCCTAATATTTACCCTTTGGAAAATCTAATTGCCGACGCCGCTTGAGCAGCAGGGGATCAGAAGGAGGGAAGGAAGAAGATAAGCACGTAATCCTGAGGCAGTAGTCGGCCACGCCTCACATTAAAAATAGAAAATCTGGTGAACGTTAGCTTATTATTGTTGTAAATTCTGCTCAGAGTCTGATTGGTCAATGCCCCAACACAATGCAATGCCTATCTGACAGCTGTACGAAGCCCGTCGCCACATGGGTAGTGGGGAGCGGGCCACCACGTGATAAGTGGGGTCCATCCCCTTCGCTTTCACCGCATCATTAGGGATCCTCAATCCTCCTCCCTCCATCCCTCCCACATCTAGACTGCATGTGCACGGGTCGCATACGATCACTTTCCCACCGGCCTCACCTAAGCAACGCCGCTCTATCCTCAGTCCTCGCTAGTCTGTTGGCATGACATCTCAATTTTTTATTATTAACTTTTTATTCTTAATATAAAAACTAATTTATATTTAATTTAATTTTAAATATAAAATTTTAATTTATTTTATCTCTCATATTTATTTTTTTTGCAAAGATCATTTTTATAGCGGTTACGTATGTTAAATATTTTATTAAATAATAGTTTTAGTTAATACATATTATTAGTAAGAGTCTTTGAGAAAATATAATATTTAGTTATTACAAATAATTAATTTTATTAATATACTCAAATTAATTAACTAGTTTTTATATTGAGTATAAAAAGTAATATTGATTTTTTGAACCTCATATTTTTGTTATTATTTGATAGAAAAGGCTTTATTTTATTTATGATGTGAAATGAATCCACTACTGTTGTTGGTCAACGGTGAAAATGTGAAGTTCCCATGTGCTGGGTAGGAAACAAAAGGCAAAAGTAGAACCAACATGGAGCGGTAATAGGGACATGGCTTCCCATTAATTGATAGCTACCGGCATTGGAGTGCCCATCCTCGACGAAGGGAAACTATAATCTTTGCTAGAATAGCTGTGGTGGGAAAATGAGTGTTTCCTTCATAAAATTGCATGTTCAACAGGTGATCGTGTCTTTATCCATTTAGAATTTAAAAACTACGCCGTCCTTACCGGCTCAAGATGTTTGGGTTGGATTTTGATATTTTTAAAAACTCATCACGAAACATGCTCTGGATGTGGACCCGATCAATCCAGATGGATAAAGAAAAGCCCCGAAGGCACTCAAGTACAGGAAGGCACAGCCAACATCAACCCATGATAACTGTTCCATTTTCTCCACTCTCACCTGGAAACTCATCCAGGGAGGAGTTTTGGACGATGAATTTTTGTTAGTTTCTTTTAAAATCTTCATTACATTATCCTGTCTCCCAATATTAATTTTTTTTATGCACTGCATGTTTTGTTAACTAGTTAATATTATTTTTAGCTCCTGAAGTTTGATTTTCAATTTTTAAAATTTAAAATCAGTAACTAATTAGTCCCTAAAGATTTGATTTCATTTTGGTTTATCTAAAATTTTACGGTCCTTAAAATAATATTCAAAGGAACAAAACTATGTTTTTTTTCAAATTTCAGCCATCAAAACTAAAATGAGACCAAACTTTAGAACCTGGAAATAATATGAACCCTTTATTCAAATCATATATTCCCCAAAGAATACACAACATCATCACCCAAGTCACCCGATATCATGACTTATTTTTGCGATACTACATATTGGAGAGTGGACAACTCGCGAGGCGAGTCCCCCCTCTCAGGGACCAGCGTGAGGTTCGGTTCGGTTCGATTCGATTCCCACTTGGGTGAATATCAAAGAATTCTTCTAATTTTCTCTTAATCTCGATCTTGTACGCTGCTCTTGACTTCCTTCATTCTTCCTTTCTCTTTCTTTCATTTACTCTCTTTTCATTTGAAGACAATTACAATCAAATCAACGCCCACTACGCACACCAAGCAGGAATTAAACTCATAGCTAACTTTCAGTCGAAAAAGATTTGATGACGCTAATGGCATCAGGCCAACGGCATGTGCGTGTGTGCCTACGTGTATGAGCGATGCATTATATTAATATACTACCCCTGTATCTAATATAAAAATTAATTAACTAATTTAAATAAATCATTCGTCACGTATATGAGTTGATTTTTCCAACTTACATTTAAATATTGCTGTTTTTGAGTGAAAACCCCTTTAATACATGTAATCAATAACAATATTTTAGCGAGTAAGTTATAAATTTGGAGAGAAAAACAAATTAAAAATTTATATTTAGTATCAAATTAAATTCTCAACTAGTTTTTATATTAGGCATCTAAGGTGGTAATATATTTTTTGGCAAAGGTGCATTATCATGTACTATTGATATTATCTTTTAATTTAATTTCGTTTAGATTCGGCCGGCTACCAAACTATGTTTAGATTTAGACGTCTCTCCCAATATCTCCACATCTCCTTCTTCGTGTTCGGTTGTTTCTCTCGTTTTGCTTTCCCATGTTGTCTAATAGAGGAGTGAAGGAGTCCAAATGAGAACAAAGAAAACAACACTTCTCCCAATCCCAACGACCGAGTCCTCAAAATAAAATAGTTCGCTTTTTTTTTTTTGGCCTGAAAGTATTCAACCTAATATGTAGTCCTTTTCAGTATTATATTTAGTATCAACTAGTTTTTAATGTATGTAAAATTTTGGAGCATTTTTCTAATAATACTCCATATTCTAAGTTTAGATTGCTAATTACTATTAAGCAAATAAAATTACACCAAACGTTATATCAGAATACATAGTATTATTAAAAAAAAACTTTATAATACTGAATACACTAAAAATTAGTTCCAAATATTGAGCACCACTGAAAAAATAGTGTTAGATGTAAATTCTATTTGTTTGACAATCAGATTGACAGGGTCTTCCCCGTTTAAAAGAATGGATTGTTTGAATATCATATCAAAATTTCCCATTCAGTACGTTTTATAAGAAATATATTTGATACTATGGGAGATTATATGATTATTTTTGTCCGTAAGAATAATAAGAGCCAAAATTTGTGTATTTAATGAACAGCGGCGTTAAAGGGTGAACGGGATAAAGAAGTGGGGTTTGTACTGTAAGTGGTCAAGAATTGCTGCTTGAATGAGGGCGGGAAGGGTGATGATGGAGAACCGTCCAAAAGGGGGTTTGCTTTCGGCTGGGGAAATCAGATGGGCGACGCATCGTCTGGAAAAGGATGGAAGCTTAAGGAAACGTGCATTTTGGACGCAGCAGTCTATTCCCCGGGCCTAACCATAGATATCTCTCCGCATGGGCCCATTTTCACTGCCGCAATATCAAGCTTAGCCACACAAGTTCCATCAACCCCTCCCCCTCCCTCTTAATATTAAAATTAGAGCGATTTCTTTTTTCTCTCTCTGATTTTCTTTTCAATAATGCACATGATGTCTTGAGCTAATGACAGAAAGCAGTTTGGCGGCATTCGTTTTCTGGATTGTTGAAACTAAAACGGCAGCGAAGGCAAGGGTGAAATACTTGTTTCCTGCGAGTGAATTCTGGAGTCGTAAAGTGGAGCAGTGAAGCACGAGGCCCTGCCAATTGAAGATATTGTTCCGATTTGTGGGCCTCCCCTTAAGCCATACTAACATAATCTTCAACCCATACCTTCCCATCCACGTCATAACCATCCTCTCAATGTCTCTGTGATGGATATGAAGAGGGTCTTACGTCCAATACCAATACTGAAAAAGTCTCAATGTGAAGGGATTAATTACTATTATTAGCAGTGGATACTTCTTAAGAAAAAGGTTAAATCTCATACGGTGTATGAGCGTATGTAGGCAATACGCATATCTAGTCCAACGTGCATGCATCTTATCAATCATAGCAGGCGTATGCGGTTTAACACATGGTTATTTTAAAAAACTATTACTTGCAGAGCTTTACGCCTATAAGATACCGCTCGATTTAATTCATATCAGTTAGACGTCTATGCAGCTTTCAAAACTAGGGTAATGAAATACTACCTCTGTTTTAGAATATAAAATTTTATTTGATTTTTATTTTGATCTTAAATATAAGATACCAATTCATTTGGTCTCTCATATTTATATATATATTTTTTCCTAAAATAGTTCTTCTAATAGTGATAGTTCTAGCAAGCATAGTTGATTAGCAAGGATATTTTAGAAAAGATAACACCTATTTATTACAAATAACTAAGTTAACTTTTTTCCTTAATGTCCTCAAAATTAGTCAACTAGCTCTCATAATTAGGACAGGAGGTAGTACCAAAAACACAAAGCGGAGGTGAGAGTTTTATATTCCTAATTGTGTACCGGCACACTGGAACAGACAGTAGAGCTTTTCTTTTTTATATAACCACATAATTCTTTTTTTTTTTTTCCAAGCAAAGAATAAAGCGTTTTTTGATAAAAAGTGCAATTTGGATCTGAAGCCGTCGGCCTTAAAAAGTTTGGACGTGAAGCCCGGCGTTGGGTTATTTAGCGCAGACCGTGTGGATAACCGAGATATCATATAAGAGGAGAGTATTCAGATAAACGAGGCCCTTGGGGCTTATTGGGCCCTGAGTCCTGTACCAAAACAACACTGGGAGTCTCTTCCTCCCTAGCGCGGCTCTCGCAAATGCCTCCATGCATTCCCTGCTCCTTCCAATTTTGTTCTTGCCAACGCTCGTTTCAATTATTTGACTTAGTTTACTTAATTTTGAAAAAAAAAAAAACAAGAAGAAGAAGTTACTCGTTATTGTTTCCTGTTAAAATGATCCATTTTTACTCCGTTGACAAAAAGAAAAAAGGTTATGTTAAATGAGACGTTGTAGAACCCAGAGTATCAAGTTTGGGTGCAGGACCATGAGCGTCGGCGGATAAATAAATAGCGATAACTACAAATTTACGTTTTGCCTGAAGTTTTGGATGAATTACATAGAATATATGTATATCTTAAGATCAAAACAAGTGGGTGACATTCGGAAGTGCCATATCACATGTTTGTTTCACCTGGCTACGGCAAACAGGGACAAATAGACCAAACCTGAAATATGGGTGGAGTTGGCACAGGGTCGTTATCCTTGGAGGACTATCCCTATGCGGCCCTCCCACTCTAAATTTTTCCTCTCATCACTGACGCAATAATGGAGATGCACGTTCATTCTTTTCTCACGAGTAGAATATTCGTCTGCTTCCTCTAAATCCCATTTTAAAATTAATTTAATTTCAATTCATAAATATCACATTTGTTAAAACAGTACATGGGTGATTTTATATGTCCGAATAATAATAAGTGGACAGACATGTAAACATCCAAAGTTTAAATAAAATATCCTGACCTGAGATCTCAGCCTGCGACATTGGATTAGATCTGCAGAGGTTGGAAAAACCACTGCAAGAGAGTAAGGAAGAAACCTCAGAAGTTGTTCTGAACATACAATTGCAGTGTATATATGGAGGAGACAGATGGTAATGTTGGTGTGGGAAGGCTGTGAATATATTATAAGGACCGACAGGAAACAGTACTATGCGGTCTTGTCATGTGAAGAAGGAAATTAAAGCCATATATGTGTTGTCGCTCCATGATCACGTTTCATCTGGTGGCCTCCCTTCTGCATATATTTTCTATCCATATGAATAATTAATTAGCTAGCTAGCTAGCTTGCGCTAGGTTTTGCATTTTTCACGGAGCTCCCAACTGCAGCAACGGAGTGTGGAGGTTACAATATGGTATGTTTTTTCACGCTTCATGTGAGTATGTCTGCTTCATGCTCCTACCTTAAGCAACACTACTGTTAGATGCCGCCGCCACGCTTGTTCGTTTACTGTCTGTCACTTCTAGAAGAAAGCGATGGCAGTTTACATACACACAGCGAGTAGTTTAATTCTCATTTCTGAAAACCACGTTAAACCTACTGCCTCATCACCTAAAAGTGCGTCATTATATATATTTTTTCCAACGCATTGACTGTTATCCATCATGCCCTCAACAACGTCTCCATTTAATAATTACTGTATTTTGCATGGTCATACGTATAAAAAGTTAAAACTGATCCAAGTTCGATCGGTTCCATTTAAACTGTATAAATTAAACGTCATCATGACGTTCTAAAGTTGCTGTTGAAACACGTACTTTAATTTGAAACATGGGTATCCCTTTCTAAAGCTTCAAAATTTTAGTGCTGCTCCACCACTTTAGCTTGTGGCGAATTATGATTCACAGTGCATGCCTTTGCACATTCATATATATATATGTGTGTGTGTGTGTGTGTGTGTTGCGAATCTTCATCTTGACCTTCCTAATGTATATCCAGATACACACACACACACACACACACACACACCATCTTTTCTAATTATGAAAGAAAAGCAAAGAAAGGGTTGCTGTGTTATTAAAAGAGTGGCACCCTGCATGTGATGAAGTGTGAAAGTGGATTATTGTGGGAAGCTAAAATAATGGAATGCATGTTATGTGCAAAACATAAGGTGTTATTCGCACCGGCCAACTCGCTTTGTGTCTTGTCTAAGCTTAAGCAACATTATTTCTCGCATAATGATTGACCACTACATATAATATTAGAAGGTGGAGAGGTAGTAGTAGTGCAGGGAATTAATTCTTGCGTTAGTGATGTATATACATAGTAATTAACAATAAATCAAGTAGAATCGCCAATAATTGAAAGAACAAGAACAGAGAGAGAGAGAGAGAGAGAAGTGAAGTAGATGCTTTGCTTTGAGCGAGTAACAGCAGGTAACCTACATGTATAACTGATGCTGGCGTTTCAAGTTACGTGCCCCTCACAACCCCTAACACATATAGAACTCCTTACGCTAAGAATCTCTCTTCCCCTCTAGTCCTCACATACTCTATACCTTACACCACCAAACCCGCTACGTACCACACTCCACCACCATCCAATTCCATCCCTATATCTCTCTTCCTTCCTTTTATTTTATTCTTTTCATTTCTTCTCCTACGTATATATTATATTATATTTAACGTAGCCTCAACCCTAGCTAATAATTACTTGGGCCTCTATATACGAAACGAGTAGTTTCACGCGGTATTAATTTTTATTTTAATTTTATGAACAACAAGTTGACCATTATAGTAGAAAATACTCTTTTAGTGTGAGAGCCTGCACACAGTTCGATCCAGTTCAGATTTCCGTGATGGAGGCAAAATTGTAAAGGCTAGAGTCTGTGTTGGATGAGGAAGACAGAGTCGTAGTCTCAATATGGTGCATTTACCGACACCTAATGATTGGTTATAAGATCTTGATAGAGATCATAATAATCAAATAATTAGCGTGATTATTGGGTTTGTATATATTGTCCAGTGAGGACAATCACAAGTGGTTGGGTCAACCGCACATGAACTGCCTGATTAAGTGTGTCTAGTAGCGTACTCCATTTATAAATTATACACATGTTCATCAAGCCATGGAGGCAATTAATATTAATAATATCTTAATTAATGCTAGACAAATCTCCTATCACAAGTCACGGAGGATCTCTTCTCCAACTTAAAATTTCAACACTACTTACTCTAGGAGGTTGTTGGTGATTTGCTTTTTAAAACTGGTTAATTTAGTTGAATAAGCTGTACTAAAATCACCAATAGGAGCGACGAAGAAAGGCAAAAAGGTGTACACAAAGGAGAATTAAGAGGAACACCAGCAAGAAAAGCAAACAAAGGAGATAAAAAAAGAAGCATATGATGAGGAGGGTGAAAGTTGCGAAATTCTGTGGTTCCAGGCTTGCAAACCAATCCTCCGTGAAAGGAATCGTTGGGAAAAAGTAATGGGTTTGCTTCAAAGCCAACCGAATCTCACTCGTTTCCTCGCCTCATCATACTTAACATTGCATCTCTCTCTCTCTCTCTCTCTCTCCTCTCATTACACACCTGTATCATTTTCCTTATATATAACTTCCAAGGTTGGAAACGCAACTCTGGCATGCCTAAACACGCTCATACTGTTCACGCCACCCATTAGTATATATCTCTATATTATTCAGTTATTAAGTCCCACTCTTATCCTTTGCTTCTTCCATCATCCACACCTGACCCCAGAAGAAGAAGAAGATCTAGGAGAAGAAGAAGGAGAGACGAGCCTTAATTATGGAGGTCACAGGCCAAGAACTTGTGGTGTGGAAGAAGGATCAAGCCGGCCAAGTCATGAAGGGCAAGCGCACCAAGCGTTCGAGGCTACCTTCTCCACTCAGGCTATCCATGGCTTCTTCTTCCTCCAGCGCCGGCAGAACCAGCACCGACGACAATTCCGGTGGATCATCATCAGTAGTAGATATGGCTACAACTTCAACTGATCAATTAAGGGTTAGCACAGAAGAAGAAGACATGGCTAACTGTTTGATCCTTCTGGCTCAAGGCCATACCCGTGACGAGCCCTCTTCCCACCACAACAACAACAACGATAAGGCTTCCTCCGGGCTATACGTTTATCAGTGCAAGACCTGTGATCGATGCTTCCCTTCGTTCCAAGCACTTGGCGGACACAGAGCCAGCCACAAGAAACCAAAGCCGAACAATTCTGAAGAAAAGCTGCAATCAGTTGCATTTGCGAACGAAGAGGGTCATGATCCTTATGACCCCACCGGCCCAAGCTTCGTCCTTTCCTTGCAGATATCAAATAGGGCTTCGCACAGCAGCAATAGTAACACTAATAAGTCGAAAGTTCATGAGTGTTCTATATGTGGGGCTGAATTCACCTCTGGGCAGGCTTTGGGGGGTCATATGAGGCGCCACAGAACGTTGGTGAACAATTCTGCGACGTGTACGACCAGCACCGGGAATAATAATTCTCAGCTCCAGGAAGCCAACAAGCCCAAGAATGTCTTGAAGTTGGATTTGAATCTTCCGGCACCAGAAGATGATCACAGAGAATCCAAGTTACCTTTTCAATCTAAAGAAAATGTTCTTGTTTTCTCTGCATCTTCTTTGGTGGATTGCCATTATTGAATTTCATCTCTGTCTCTGTGATTTAGTTAATTAACCTCGCCAAGAGAGGATCTATTATTGTCATTACATACCTTATTATCATTTTTTATTCGCTGATCAACTTTGCATACAGTTGTTGGTTCTTTCCATTCTTTAATGCTTAATTGATTTGATTCCCATAGCACAGAACTGACAATGTTTACTTGCTGGGTCTGTGGCTTATAACACTGTAGATGTACAATTCTTTTTTCATTCCTCTCCCAATTGATAATTGTGCCTGGGGGGCTCGCGGCCTGTCATTAATTGGTTCTGCTTCCAGACATATTTACGGTAAATTAAACGAATATTCTTAATCAAATCCATATATTTCCGATCCGGGAGACCTGTCACATATAATCAGCCCAATGTTCGAGACATCTTTTCCGTAATTTGCATGCTTCAAGCCTTCAACTTACTATATATGGTTTTCAATTTAACATCTATGGTAATAAAGGCATGGGTTTAAACCATCCAAGTTTTTTTTTTTTTGGTTCAAAAAACCATCCAAGTTTGATAAATGAGTCAGAGTAAGTTGGGTTGGACCAAATCAAAGTAAAAGAACTTGCAGCTTAGAGACCAACTTTAAAATCTCATCAACTCGTCTGACGCAAGATTGGTAACGTTTCACAGTTGAAATATATACATGAAACCAGTTAAATCAACCAAGATGAGGTGACCCCGCAAACACTCTTGATGCTGCTTGCAGACCATGGAACTGGCAGTAATTTCCACCTAATCAGAAAAGGATAAAATTATTAATTGCGCCAGGTTCTGGTTCTAAAAGTAATTTTGTGAGGCTCCCCAGCCACTATTTGGTTCTCTTTTTAGGTATGCAACTTATAGTTTCATGCTTCTAAGGGGTAACGAACCCCCGTTTTCATATTCAGTTGTTTTCTGATCGATGTGGTATTTAAATATTAACGTCCTTCTCACAGCAGTTCTTTTTGAGAGATGCAATTATTTATAAATTAATCTGATAAATGAAAATCAGTAAAAATGAAGGAACTACATAAATAATACTCTTCTGGTTCTAAATATAAGATTCTTTTTGTAGTGTAAAGGAGTCCTAAATACGAAAGAGGTTTTATATTTAGGATCAGAGGAGTAATACTATGTACCCTCCTCAATTTTTGTCATCTCTCTTTGAAAAAGAAAAACCCATGTCGCCAACTGCTGTTAAGGGACTTCCTCAAGAAAAGGTACAGGATGATTCATCTCTTTTTATAATGTTTGAGGCATACTATTATGGACAGCAAATATTCATGATGAAAATTTTAGATATCAGCATGTATAAATTTAAATACACGCCAAGTACTTATACCCATTTTCATTCTATGGAGATGAACCAGATTTTACAGTAATTTTTAGTAAATAGTTGAGGCTACAGATTGGGAAAAAACGCCATGCTTTTCTTGAGGATAATCCGTCATGACTTGTATTATAATTTAATTAAGTACATGTCTTTTCGTATATATAACGTCTGTCAGCGAATGATACTTTTTATAACTTGTGAAGAACATATTAGCTCTGCTCTTTTTGATACAAGAACTAGTTGATTAATTTAAATGGATTAAGAAAATAAGTTAAGTTAGTTGTTTGTAATAAATAGGTATTATTTATAATTTCTAAAATATCATTATTAATCAAGTATCATTTGATAAAATATTTAATATATGCAACTAATATGAGGACTATCTTGAAAAAAAATGGATAAATATAAAAGACAGAATGAATTAGGGTTTTATATTTAGAACCAGATTAAAAGTCAAACAAGCTTTTATATTAAAGATAGGAGGTAGTACTCCTCCAGTTCTTAATATAGGACCCAATTCTTAAGTTGGTTTTGATCCTAAATATAAGACCCATTTCTCATATTTATCAGTTTTCTCTAAATTACCCCTATAGATACTCCCTCAGTCATAATCAAGTAAAAGAGGAAGAAAGGGTATTAAGAAAGATAATTATGGTGTTTTAGAAAAAATGTCACTTTTCTTATAATTAACTAACTTACCTAATTTCTTTAATATAATCAAATTAGTTAAATGGGTCTTATATTAAGGACCGGAAGAGTACTTTATTATAAATTTTACATTGTGCATCGATCCCGATTCTTTAATCATATATATAGATTCGTCAAATACAGACTTAATTGCTTTGATGAAATTTTGCGCCTACCCAATTAAATATCTATTTTGAGTTTTGACCGACTAAATTAGTTTAGAATATCTGTATATAGTATAAATTATAAATTTAATAATCACCCTAAACAAAAATTTATAAATATTACATGCAATATGATATAATTACGTTTGAAAATTATAATTTCACCCATTACTTTAGAACATTAACTCGATAATTTGTCCTTTAAAATATTAATTATGCGTTATCTTATCTTACATGTGGTATGGACAGTGAAATAGATGTAATTTTGTGAATAAAAATATTATTGGACCTTTAAATAAAGAAGTTATAAAAATAATTATTATAATTATTGTCAAGCGATGACTTGAAAAATATAATAAATATTCTAGATATTTCACCAAAAGAATATTTTTTTTAAAATTTTTTGGTACAGTACCTGATTATTAGATTTTTCTGGAGCTGAATGTACCTGATTATTAGATTGAATTTAATTATTACGCCGGAAAAACAACTGTAGCCCCCTAATGTGATATTGGCATGGCTCATGAACATGAAGTGAAAGGGACTTTCCCCGGGGCTGTGGCCGTCAGCCTAAACGGTAAAACGACATATTGTTAACACCGTTTCATTCTGAAAGCGTAATTCCACTTGTGCTTGGTGGGGATGTTCAAATAGGAGCGCCGGCCCCGAGGATCCCCCGTAGGCAGGTAAAGAGTGGCCGGGCAGAATGGCGGTTCCGGGTAGGCGCAATGGCCTAAACGACGACGACGACGACAACTTCGAAGATGACAATGCCCTCTTTGAAGAAAATGGCCTATTGGAGCTTGATGAAATTGATACGCCTCCTCATCTCCGCGACCTAGCTGTCGCCTCTCAGTTTGGTGACCTCGATAACCTCCGCCTTGCTCTAGGTTCCCACTTCTTGCCTTAATCTCCTCTGCTGAACTCTGACCCCCTCTCACCTGTATTTTTCCTTCAATTTTTTAAAGTGATGTTTCAACCTCTTCTAATTTCTGTTGCTTGTTCAAGGTGCAAACTAATCCTCACGTTCCGCTCTCCAATAACTGAGTTATAGCTATTTCGATTGTGCTTCTTTTGGCTGCTTTTTTCAGTCTGCGAATTCCTCTGGACTCCGTTTTATGCTTTTATCATTCTTTTTTTTTGAACTTTTTTTTTACGTGTGGTTCGTTTAACTTATTGATGTTTGAAATATGCTGGCGGCTGATGCAATATGATAGCTATTTAGCGATTCTGATTGTTCAGGCGAATATATTTCTTCATGACCGAAATGCGTGCCCCTATATACTGCTGAGTGCCTAGCGACATAAAATTTTCTCGAATAGTATTTAATGGGTTTAAACTGCATGAGCATAAGTTTCTTGGGCGGATATATTTGGTGTGGGCGGTTCGTTATCTTCCATGTTGGTCGACACAATATTGGCAACGAGGAAAAGTAGGGGGGGGGGGGTTTGATTATTAGCTTAGTATGGTTATGCCTTTTCATATGTTATAATTTGAAGGTGTTGGAGTGTAAGCCTTTAGGCATCAGAGTTGAGTGGAGCGAAATAGTTGAGTCTGTTAAGAGTTGTCTATAATATACTTATTGTTAAAGGACTTAGTGTTCTTAACTGATGATCCTTTATATAGTTGTATATCAGATGATGGAGAACATCTATTATTGGAAATGAAGTTCTTAATTCTAAAGTCTCTCTCTGCTCTTCTATTCTTTCTATTCAAATTCTCTCTCGACCAATCGGTGGTATCTATTGACCCACTGACCCAAGGCTGAAGCCGTCCATTCCTAAGTCTACCTGACGGCTGCATGACATGGATGATAAATTGAGATTATCGTCAGAACAGAACATGTCGACTATGGTAGATGGTTGAATGTTTACCATAGAGTGCATAGGATTTCGTGAGAGGCATGCAACAGCTCTGAGAAGATTTGTCAGGCCTATCTATGAAGGCTTAATGTAAGAATTGAGGCAATTAAGGCAGAATGGAAGTGCTATAGAGCATTAAATAGGTTTTTTATGATCTTTCATTCAAAATAAAGTTGTATAAATATTAATTGATCATTTGTTTTATAGCTAGATTGTAGGAGGACAGTTCAAGATGTGAGATAATTTAAGCTAAGAACATTATTGGACACCATGAGAACGGCAAATTACAAGAATTCAGTCGTGAGTCAACAAATAGAAATGGAGGAAGGAAGAGTGCAGCAAAGTTACTATTGAGGAGTGGCGACACTTTCGGCAGCCAGGAAAAACAAGCTGTTGATATTGGAGAACACAGGGCAAACCTGTTTTATTTCTGTCATGAGAAGTTTCCTTTAGGACATGAACGTGTTCAATATAAGATGCTATTGTGTTTGATGGAGATAAGAGAAGATACAGAAATGGAAGAACAAGCAACTATAAAATAGAATGACAGTGGGAGGCGCAACTGTATTGGATGCTACTTAGGTCTAATGTTATGGTTTTCAAAGGATGTATCCTTTTTGTAGTAATGATGGTTGTCCTTGAGGACTAGGCTTTCAAGGGGAGGGAATATTGATAGGAATCAGAGTAGATAGGAATAGTTAAGTCTGTTAATACTTATAAATGAAAGACTTATTGTTAAAGGAGTTAGTTATGGTTAATGAACTATTCTTGTCTTACAGATGAAGGAGAATAGGTTACGATTGTTAATGAAAGTTCTGAATTCTTGGTGTAGCTCTTTTATTTCTTACTCTTTCCACTTCTCATCTCTTTCTACCTATCATCAAGATGCTCATTCACAGAAAGAACAAATTCCATTGAAAGTAGATGTGAAATACGGAGATTTGATTTAGCAGGGGTATCCTATTTTTTCTTTAGTGATTGAAATCAGAATTAGATATCTCATTCTGCCTCGACTGAAGAAAGAGTTGAGCTTATAGGTTAATTGGTCGCTGCAGCCAATAGAAATTGCAGAGTTATTTTTTTTATTTCTATGACATCTATAAATCCAGTAGAATGTTGGATCATATTTATGCTGGTGCTTACACTCATTCTGCATAATTGCAGATAACTTGACTGGAAGTATTGATGAACCTGTAGAAGATGGGGATACCGCTCTACATCTGACCTGCTTATATGGCCATTTATCGTGTGTTCAGGTTTGTCAACCTTGCTTATTCCTTTTTCGATATGTCATTGCAAAAACTTTAATGGATAACTGATAAATGTTTCAATTAAATGCAGCTACTTCTGGAAAGAGGAGCGAACATGGAATGTAAGGATGAAGATGGTGCTATTCCATTACATGATGCTTGTGCAGGAGGTAATATGCAATTGTCTTCAAGTGTTAATCTGACTCACTTCACTGGAATGTTATTATTATTATTTTTATAAAACTCTTTTAACGACCATTTCAGGGTATGCTGAGATAGTCCAACTGCTACTTAACAGAGGTGATAATGGCAATGCAGAGCATATAAGGAGGATGCTTGAATCAGTTGATTCAGAGGGTGATACGGTGAGTATTTTTTCCAAAAGCTCGCATTTAAGCTTCTAACTATCAGCAGTATAGTTGAATCAACTATAAAATTGTGTAGTCTTGATCCTCTACATTTATAAAGATTGCAAATATTTTATGTACTAAGAGATAGAAAAGATATGATGGTAGTCAAAATGAGATGTTAGATGATTGTAGGGCACCCAATTTTAAAAGTGTATTATTATGATTGTTGTTGTTATTATTATTGGGTGCTTCTCACCATAGAATGGAGGGCGAGGGTGAAATTCCTCGCTTTCGGCGGTTTGGATAAAATAGATGGGTCTCAGTCCTCACTTCACCTGCGATATAATATTGCATCGGTTTCTGATTTGCTCTTCATCATTATCTTGTAATTGTTTCTGCAGCCTCTCCATCACGCTGCTAGAGGCGAGCATGTTGATGTCATTAGGTTATTGCTGTCTCATGGTGCATCTCCCACAAAGACCAACTTATATGGAAAGGTAAAGGTTAGGAGAGTACAAGAAATTTCCTTTTCTACCCTGCATCATATTCTGAATATTATTGTTGTTGGCCCCCAAAAAAAAAAAAAAAAAACTGGATTAATTTTCGCTTGGCAGACCCCAGCAGAATTGCCTGACCACGGCACAGACGCAAGGAGATTGCTGGAAGCCGCGGCTGCTAGTTCCATACCATCTCACTAGCAGTGTGATTGGTGTGACGCGTTGAGATTCATGTAAACAGATATTCTAGTTTTGATGTCGATCCGTTAAGCTATTGCTTGGATAGTGCTGGAAATTCAAAAGTGATACTACAGAGAACACGTCAGTTCCTTTTTAGTTTTTACCTTTATGCTGATTTCAGACGATGATCGTATTTAGGCCAGATTAGGAAAACTTAGATGCGTGAGCTTAATATTTCAGGTTAGCTTATTCAATCATAAGAATATGTGAACTTTTTGTTCCATCTCAATAATTCAGCCGCTCACTCCCTTCGCTGACGCCGTTGAAAAATCGTGAAAAAATTTAGGACGGACTGAGTTTTTCTCCCTTAATCTCATTTTGGGACTTGGATTCTTTTATCGATGCATTGAACGGCTTAATCATTGAGACTCGGAAAGGGACAAAATTTCACCCGCAATTTATTTTCAAACCAGATTTTGGGGCGGGTGCTTTATATAAATCTGGAAGCAAGTTATCGTAGTTGGACATCTTGTATGGTTCCTGATCAGGCCATGCAGTATAGTTCCTGATTGGTCCGGCCTTTGAATCCACCGACTTCATTTAGCACTAGATCTCCCGTCACCGCTATTACCCGAACTGTGGAACACGCATCGCGATCACAGGTATGAAGTATCCTGGGGTTTTCCATCACTTCCTCTTCTGCTAGACAAATGAAATAGAGTGAACCAATCTCTTGTCTCGAGAGCCGTGTCCTGTGAATCGGGGAATGGAAGAATCGAGATGCTTGTCCGTAGGCTGAAGAAAAATGCAAATTTGATGAGATTGATATTGTAGATTCAGCAAATCGGGTAAATTTTTTAAGAATAATATAATGAGAACAGTTATGAAAGTTCTCTGAAATTTAATTAATCTATAGACAAAAATGCAGCTTCAAGAAAATTTTCATAATAAACATAAACGTCACCTCCAGTATTTGAAAAGAAAGTCGAGACAAGTTAAATTTATAATTTGTTATAGGACGTAAATGATACGTGAATGAAAATTTTTATTTAGCAAAGAAATCAATATTATATATTGGTTAAAATATAAGTTTAAAAGAAGAACAGTACGCAGTTATGCACTGGAGCGTAAGAAATTACGAAAGTACTTTGTGCGAGACCGTGGTATACACTGTTGCGATTATGACTAACGTCTGGCATTAGGCTCTGAATCTCATATATTGTGCAGCCCTTTAAAGAAAACCAGAGACTGCCGTCGTGACCTGAGCTTGTAGGAGTAGGAGCAAACGCGGCCTGTGGGTAAAGTCAGTTTCTTTGTGCGAAACCCAAAGCGGGGTGTCTGCGTGTGAACTGGTGTCCCTATTCCCTTGGGGACAGAATAAACCCGACAAATGTGAATGCATTTTGACACAAGTACAGTAGGGACAACGTCGGACAATGAAAGCCACCCTGTCACTGTCCCGTTGCCAGCCTCATTCGTCAGTGTCCCCACCCCCTCTTCAAAAAAAAAAAAAAAAATCTCTTCACCTTTTTAGTCTCGGTCTCCCATTATGCTCTCTGTTCTCTTCCATGTTCTTCCTCAGGCCACCTTCCTTTGTTTATCAACTTTTCTTTCCTTTGCAGGCCAAAGAGGCGCTGTTGATGGCAATATAGAAACCAACTCCAGTTATCGATTGCTCTGTTTGGACCATCAGGATATTTCCCGAATCATCCACATTGATACCCTTTTGATCTCAGAGACGGGCAAAAGTTGGCTTTGTTTGGGCCCAAGAATTCAATGGTCTGTATCATCGATACAGACATGAACATTCAAAGGACAGCTATTTTTGAGGTCATTTGTCTTTTTTTAGGTATTACGTTCAAATGTTGGGACGAAAAACGCCGAGATATATATCTTAGGAAAAGATGTTGCTGTTACCGCATGAGATCATGGGCTGTTTCTTCTCCCAGATTCAAAACAAATCCTCACTGGAGAGCAATATGCCTGTCACTATTATGATATCTTTATAAAATGTTGATTATTTTATTCATAGGTCAATTACTATATAATAGCGACTTCTTTATTTCAAGGTATATTGACCCAGAGTTGTTTGTTATAACTGATTATAAATCCTCATATTCACTTCTGAAGTTGGAAACAGTTAATTAGTGATCTCTCAATAATACCTTGAAAGAAGACAAGGAAATGTTTGGGAAGCACAAAGAATGTAAATTAAACAATAAAAAAGCGAACAGCTGTCATGAAGGCACCAATAGAAAGCATCGTAGAAATGAGGACAAGGACAAGGCCATTGGGACCTTTTCTGCCTTATCCCAGGTTTGGCCACCACAGTCTGTCACGCTCTGTCTTCCTTTTCTTTCGTTTTTGTTTTGCATCAGATTTTGGTCGCTGTGATATAACGTAAGCTTAGTATTAAGCTCTCATTTGCTCTCTCCCTCCTCTCCCTCCCTCTAGAGTTGTGACTTTCGAGTTGTGTGAGAGTTCAGCCTCACGGTAAAACGACTTTGATAATGGCAGTAGCAAGATCACGCAACGATTACGACTGCCTTATCAAGCTCCTTCTCATCGGTGATAGCGGCAAGTTATTCTTTTTTTTTTTTTTTGTTTTATCCTTCTTTTCGATTTTTGGGTTAAGCTATGCACTCTAGTTTAAAAAGTTTTAGCTCGTAATCGTTTGTTAACTTGTGGGTTAGCTGCTGATTGTTATAATTTTGTGTAATGATTTGGTTCGTTGTGGTGGTGAAAAATTTAAGATAAATTGTTTGGGTTTTGGTCTCTGTTTCATACAAGAATCAAATGGAGCTCGTGTCTGTTTTTCGGTATTCTTTGCCTAATTGACTTATCGGAAAAGTTTAGATTAAAAATCCAGCAAGATGGAACCACCGCAGAATTTGCCAAATGTTATCTGTAAATGTTTTGTCTGTTATTTGTGGTCCTTTGACTCAACAGGACCATCCACATGAACTTCGCTGTTTTCTTCGCTCCTTGTCCAAATCCAATGATTTGAATAAGAGCACCAGAGCATGCTTAATCAACGGCTTTTTTCTTAATACAGTAATTATATTTCAATTAAGTACGACGACGAGAGAGAGCCCTGTATATATAATAATTATTTATTGTTGCGCGAGATTTGCTATTTCCACCATTTATGCAGTTTTATCTTTGTGCTTTGAGCTAAAGCTATGCAAGTTTCCTCGTTTCCTTCAGCAGTGAGTGATGTTTGAGGCCATTTGAATTGCAGGAGTAGGAAAAAGCTGCTTATTGTTACGTTTTACCGATGATTCTTTCACTACTAGTTTCATCACTACTATCGGGTACGTATGCAAAACTTTCCCAGAAGGAATTTCTTTCAGGGGATTTCGGAAAATCACAAAACATGCATATATGCTTCATGGTCTCCTGAGTTATCAGTGCCTGTTTCAGGATTGACTTTAAGATTAGGACAGTTGAGCTTGATGGGAAACGCATTAAAATGCAAATATGGGACACTGCTGGTCAAGAACGTTTCCGAACAATAACCACTGGTACTTCTTTTAAATGACATTATTGAAGCTTTCTATCGTTGCTCCACAAAAAAGGATGAAAATTCGGGTTAAATTATTTCAATTTGTTTCTATAAGCATGATCAATTAGCTGATATTGTTCATTGCTTCTTATAGCTTATTACAGGGGCGCCATGGGAATATTGCTGGTCTACGATGTAACAGATGAAACATCCTTTAACAGTATTAACCTAACTAGCTCCACCTGATTTCCTTTCACTTGAAGTTTAGTTGGCTCGAATTACTGAAAAGGATTAAATAATGATGATTTTTTTTTTAATTATGATATGTGTAGACATCAGGAACTGGATCGTGAACATCGAGCAGCATGCATCTGATAATGTTAACAAAATTTTGGTCGGAAACAAAGCTGACATGGATGAGAGCAAAAGGGTACTGATTGGAGCATGTTTAGACGTGGGCTCTGTTATTATATCATAACTTACGTTATAATGTCCTTTGTAGGTAGTCCCAACATCCAGGGGCAAGGCATTGGCTGATGAATACGGCATCAGATTTTTTGAGACCGTGAGTAGAATGTGTACTAATTTAACTCACCATTTGTACAATTTGCGTCTTGCTAACATTTAATTTGCATAGATTTTGATTAAGCACTAGTTCTGGCTATTGGGCATTGCTTTCTCAGTACTTGTTATTAATAAAACATTCGTAAGCAGAGTGCCAAGACCAACTTGAACGTGGAGCAGGTCTTTTTTTCTATAGCAAGAGACATAAAGCAGAGACTTTCAGAGGGTGATTCAAGAGCGGAGGTGCATTTTATTGGTTTCCTTAATCTTCCCAGGAAAGTTATGGATTGTTTTTCCCAAAATTACTTTTGACTCGTCATTTTATTATGTAGCCTCAATCCATCAAAATCAGCAAAGTTGAGGCGGTCAAAGGCTCATCTGCTTCTACAGCTTTGTTACAGAAATCAGCATGTTGCGGCACATGATTTCTCCGATGTATCAGCACTTTCTCGAATACCTTATATCCCCAGCAGTGAGCTATGGGATGCTAAGCAAGTTCATAGTTTATAACGTTGTGATTCCCTCCTAAAATACAAGGAGGAAAATTTTCAACGCTTCAAGATTTGGTGTGACTGAACTGTAGTTTAGAATTGATCACAGTATTTTTTTCCCCCGTCCAGCGGACTGATTTGACGTGCTCATATTTGATGCTGTGGGGACCATCTGATTAAGTTTCGAGATGCGTAGTAGGATTTCTATTACATTGTAAGGTTTGTAATTTCGCATGACTTTGTGAAGGCAGAAATTGTGCAAGTGCCTCGTAATTTAATTTTTCCTGTCGGTGTTTGGACCACAGCTCGTTATGCAGCCAAACGTTCTGTTTCTTGAACAAAGTTGCATGCAACAGAAACTGTGAACTTGAAGGTGACATTGAAACTGAGAGATCAATCGTATTTGCACTGGCTTTATTGATCTCGACAAAATACAGGCAAGAAAACAAAGAACGAAAGAGCAAACAAATTTACACCAGGCTAAACAGGTGTAATTTGAGTGGCAGTTTCCACATTTCGGCGGTACAAGAATAAAGCAACTGAAAGACAACGGCAACAGTAAGAAACTAGAGAAGAAGCTTACATATACATTATATGTCCAAGATGCGCTTGTCAAGACTCAAAGTCCACAATGCTGCATTTTAGGAGCAACAACTACCATGTTGCTGTGCTTGGGGTTCCTGTTTCTGCTTTAATACATTCCTTTTTACGGTTGATCCTTCTTCCAAAAGACTAGGAACTTCCATAATCTACGAAAATTTTCCAAACTCGACGTTTTTGAACAGGGCAAAAAATGATATGCAGTATAAAAAATTTAAAGAATTATGTCAATTCTCAGGACAAATGGCTAATTATTAAAAACCATGCACATATGCATCCGTTTATTTCTGTTTCAAATATCATGTCTATTATCTTATAACTATCAACAAGCTTAGCACGTTCAAACATCAGTTATATGAGGTAAAACACCCCCCCCCCCAAAAAAAAAAAGGCAAAAGGCACAAGGGCATCTAAAACTGTACCTTTAGAGCAAGTTCTTCAAAGCATTGATCCACCTTTTCTCGAGTTTTAGCACTGCATTCGAGAAACAAACTCCCCAACTCTTTGGCAAGAGCTAAGCCCTCTTCCTTGCTAACAGCCCTTTCAGAATCCTAAACAGAGAGAACCCATAAAAGAAAGTAAGAAACAGAACACATCAGAATCCTTTCAGACTTTTCATAAGTATGTACACCGTTTAGTCTCATAAATGCAAACTTACTCTATCAACTTTATTTCCAACTAGCATTTTCATGCAATCCTGGTTAGTGGAATAGAGTTCCACTTCTTTAGACCATACTTCAGATAAGTTTGTGAAGGTATCTCTCCTTGTGACATCGTAAACTGAGTGAAAATTGGAACACTCGTTAAAAAGCACTGACTAAGAAATTCCAAGTACGTAAATAAATCTTAAACAGGACATGAAAGGCAATGGCGATAAATCTGAGAATGTAACTGTTAGAAAGATAACGCACATCTGACCTCAATGTCAAAAGCAGAAAACAGCATAAATTTTTTTTAAAAAAAGCGAATATTATAAATTTATAATCCTTTATAGTGCGTAAGAGTCAAGACAGAGTTCAACAGTAGTTGCGACAAGCAAATTTTCCGTAAAGAAATTATAGAGAAGCCTTTAATGCAAAAGAACAAGCATACCGAGAATAATTCCTTGCGCTCCTCTATAATAGGAACTTGTTAGAGTTCTGAACTTTTCCTGCCCAGCTGTAACAGATGAAATCTTATTTTGTGAGTCGATACAGCATACAGCTAATGGAGTTATATATGCTAAAGAGAAAGTGATTTATCAGAAGACCCAGGCTATGTTATGAACTGAAGAAAGGGACACACTCCAGTCTATCCGTTTGCATCCAATTCGCTTGGAGCCAGAAATTCCAATGCAGAGCTAGAAGGTATAAATTTGTGAATCTGAAGCAGAGGAATTGACTATACCAGTGTCCCAAATTGTCAGTTTCAATCTCTTCCCACCTACTGTGAACACCTTGATCTTGAAATCAACACCTACACGCGATGAAGAACGAGGCAAACATCATAACAGTTTTAACACGAGATCAGACAAGAAGTCATTCTGATGACAAAAAGCAAAATCAGAGCGAAAGCGTCATTATATGCGAATTCCGTGGGATACGGAGTGATAAAGTACTGGAAGAATAGTTAATTTATAGAGACAAAAAACGTCAGATGGCCAGAATATTAAAGCAAATTCAATATCAAGAGCCATTCTGAGTTATTGCAGCAAAAATAAAATGTAGAAATCAGTGAAATTCGACGGATGAAATAGTGAATTGCAAAGAGCGGCTTCCTAAACTCATATAAATGGTCAGCAACTCTGCAAGTGAAACCGATTTGAAAATATGCCAGTTCAATAGTAGTTTGCAAATCATAGATCAGCAACCATCAGATATCATATAACTTGACAAGAATAATCTGTGAGAAATCCAGTGCTAGCATCGCATTATGTCGGATGGAACACGAATGAAAAGTAATAATACGCTTCCTCTTGTTTAGGTAAAAAGAATTTGCCGGGAACCAAACACAAGGATAAAATTGAGCTGAATGAAATGAAGTAAATACCAATGGTGGGCGAAAGATCTTCAACGGAGCCGGAAATGAAGCTGACGAGGAGACTACTTTTTCCCACGCCGGAATCGCCGATCAACAAGATCTTGAAAGAGAGATCGTGGCCACTGCTCTGACCTGAGGACGAACTCATTCTCTCTCTTTCTCTGTCTCTGCGTGATGATGAAAACTTTTTTTAAGGTAACGTGTCTATCTCTCTCTAAAAAGTACGGCGAAAGGAACGTATAATTAGAGAGAGTCAGCGAGAGGGGAAGAGAGAAAAGTTACTCTAAATTGCAATGTAATGCAACGAGGATGAGGTATCACCTTGGCATCTTAGTTCATTTATGAATGTGGCGATGCAGAGAGAGAGAGAAGTTAAAGAAAACGGCTATGTTGGCCCGAGTTGAGGAACTATCAGTTGACACACCAACGTGTTTATTCTTTTCTTTATCTCGTGACGCTTCTTTCGTTATTATTTTCCCACCTCTTTTGTTTTGGATGCCTTTCTCCTGAATCCCAGGTTCTTGTCTTTTGGATTCTTTAACGTCGTTTTCTCCCCAAGCTATCCTCTCTGGCTAGAATATCTCCTGGATGGGGATCACTTGAAAAAAAGGGGAAACATATTCGAAAATAAATCAATAGTTGCAGACCCGCCACAGCCATGACATTCATGTATTGAGCTTGGCTGGTGTTTTTTTTTTTTTTTTTAATGGGGTTGGGTTAATGCATCTGTATGGTTATGTAAACATGACTGCACGAAGATGAAAAAGAAATGGCCTGGTAAATGGGGGAACACTGATACATATGAAAGGGACTGGTCAGAAGGGATCAATGTACAAGGCTTCGTGTGCCTGACCAACAGTGGCCTTAATTTCACGAACAGAGTGGGAAAGACAAAGGGATGGTGAAGTGGCGCTGTCAATTAGAAATAGCAAGCCAAAATGGGTCCAACTGGGTGGCCACCCAACACAAAACGGCAATGTAAAGCTTCAACATTGAGCCGCAAGTCCTTGTCCGCTCCCCTCGCAACTAGGAGTGGAAATAAAACAGGCGGTTTGTTAGAGGCCTGTGGCCTGACCTGACCTATTTAGATATCAGACCAGACTTAAGGGGTGTTTGGGTTCCAACCCAAACCATGGTTTGGGAAAAAATCACCCAAATACCCTTAAAAAAACTAAAACCATGGTTTTGGGGAAAAGCAAAATTTTTTTGCTTTTGAAAAAAAAAGGGAGAGTGTGAGAGCCTATAAGATATGTATCTTGTTATTTTTTTTATAAACATATTTTTTTATAAATATATTTAATCTTATATCTTATAAATATATATACATATTAATTATTTATTATATTATCTTATTATATATCTTATGTATTATTAATTATGTTAATAAAAAATATATTATTAACAATTTTATTCCTTCAAATTAAAATATATCATAAAATATATTTTTCTGTAATTATCATATTAACTTATGCCTTTTTTAGTAATTTGTATATGTAAAAAGTGTTTCTGGTAACAATTATCCAAACACTCTCACTTCTCAGAATCACTTTTTCACAAAATCTATTCTTCAAAAAATCTATTCTTTCCAGAATCTATTCTCCAGAAGCTATTCTCCAAACCATGGTTTGGTTATATCCAAACACCCCCTTAAGCCTGTAACAAGGCCTGTTTATTTTATCAGACCAGGCTCAGGCCTGATAGTAAGCCTATTAGGCCTGTCAGGCGACCAGAGCCTGTTATCTTTTTTTTGAGGTTAAAATTGTAAATTGATAGGAGGGAATCTGCTATTCTGATTGGTTAATTAAGAAAACTCCATCCACATAAACGTGTTATCTAGAGCCTATTGCATGCTTCATTTTATTTCTATTCTCTATAATAAAAATAATTGATGTATGTATAATGACACATATTTGAACAGAGAAAGAAAACATAAGTGCATTAAAAAAAAGCATCATTCATTTATTTGATCCGTGCTTTTCATATTAATTTTATATAGAATATATATATAGAATTGACCTATTATGTTTTAGACCGTATATATGTGTGCTCAATCTAATTCTTATTATAATAGTTACTTAATTAATTTAAATAAATAAATAAATTAGAATAATTGTAATATTTTTTTAAAACAACCATGTGTAACAAAAGGATCAAATATCATTTTGTTAGTAAATTAGTTTGAATAAATGATAAATTTAAAATATAAAAAGGATTAAGGATGTTTCATATTTTAAACTAGATCTAGTTATCAACTAATTTTTATACTAGAGATGGGATGAAGTGATATTTTTATATCAGAGTGAAATTATGTTTTCTAATAATTTTTCATATTAGATTTTTTTTTGGGCATAAGGGGAAATGTTTTACAAATTGTATTAATTTGATAATTTCATATTTTTTGTTTGTATTTTAGATCAATTAGGTTGAATTATTGTAATTTTGAATTGATTTATGTGTGTTTAAAATTTGTTAAAAAAATAGGCCTCTTAACAGGCCACAGGCCAGGCTGATTAAAATGCCTTTTACAGGCCTGTTAAGGGTGAGGCCTGGCCTGACCTGGCCTGTTTCCACCCCTACTCACAACACATTCCTCTGTTTCCCACCCTCCAAGTTTCATAACATATGCCTTCCCCTCCCACTTCACCTCCATTTGTTGCCTCTCTCTTAACCAGTATGAACCAAAATGACTTAACTGTTTGATAAAGAATGCCAAATTACTAGCCTATAATGTGGCGTGAGATGATGATTACCAGCTAATAAGATTAGGATTTGTATCACTTTAATAATAAAATCCTCACAGATCGTATCGCCAAGCAAGCATTTTGTTTACGGAGTTGGACATCATTTGTGGCCCAGTGCGTAGTAGTAGGACAGCTCCAACCTTGCCTTGTCAGTTCCTCTGCACCACGTATTCCGTGTTTTATATTTTTTTTTCCTTCTAATCAGAGCATTTTCAAGTCGACTAATTTCTATTAGACTGCTAGCGTCATTTTTATTTGTTTATTTATTTTCCTTCATTTGGATCTCCATGCTCCGTATGATCTGTGGCATTTGCATGTTACATTCTTTATGGATCAAGTACAATGTGCATGTGAATCACTGTAAATCTCATTGATGTTGGATCAGGCTGCATTAAAGAATTATACAAAGCTCAGAAAACAAAAAAGAGGACGCAATGATCTATGGTCTGTTGCCTTGTCCAGGAGGAATGGAAATTACAAAAATTAATTATGATTTGTACAATTAAAAGATCATGTAATTCAAAACCATTGATACAATTTTGATTAGTCACATCTGGTCATAAATCAGAAAACAAAGTAAAACGAAAGCAGAGCACTCGGCCCCTGACATCAGGGTTCATGGGAAGAGTGCTTTTGATAATTTTTTGACGACCCTAAAAATTGCAAATGGCAAAACGTTCTTAACTCATTCTTTCTGTCGAAATAGGATATGAGCAATTAGTCTTTGGTCCTGCATTGGACATTCTGAACCAACCTATAGTCACATTTGGATTATTTTTAGGAATGTATTGGTTTCCTTTCTTCACATTAATACTCTCTTTATTCTTATTATAAATAGTCATTAACAACTTTATACAACTAAAAAATTTGATTAAAAAGTAGTTAATGATCTTTAGATTCAAAACCACACCTAATGATATTTGTTTACTAGAACAGTTTCTTTTTTTTTTTCCGTCATGATAACAGTTTATTTAACCAATTAGATGCTGATCAAAAAATAATTTAAGAAAACAGGCATTGAAAAAAAATTAACATTTTTTATTGCTAAAGCATAGGCATCTTTTTATTAGAGGCAATCTTTTTCAAGACAGTATCAAGGTATAAAATGTGGGCACCTATTCTATCAGGATAAAATTAATGCTTCTGAAAAAATAAATTATGAAGATGTTTGGGTGAAAATCAAAATATTATTTTAAAAATAATTTTACAATATATGCAGTACATATGTGAAAATTTTTTATCTTGACTCGTGTAAAAATACTTTTTAGAAGTGATGTTTTTGACCTAACCAAACACCTTCTAAAATTTGGGCCATATTTTAGTACACAGGGAAAAAAAAAAATCTCCTTGTGGTTTCGTCGCGTCGATGGAACAACCCACCCGGCCTTATTTTATTTTTATTTTTCCATCTCCATCCTTCATCACGCTTGGGTCCGCCACCATCCTTCGTGTGTTCGCGACTGCTCGTTTCCGAGTCGTGACGCCGGAGCAGAAGCAGAATGGATCGAGAATGGGGTTCAAAGCCTGGGAGTGGAGGAGCCGCCTCCGCCCAGAATGAAGCCATCGACCGTCGAGAGCGGCTTCGCCGACTTGCGCTCGAGACTATTGATCTTGCTAAAGACCCCTATTTCATGCGCAATCATCTGGGGAGGTCTCCTCTTTACTCCTTTTCTGTTTATATTTTCGCTTTCTAGACTTCATTGCCTCTGGGTTCCTGGGTGTTCACTGGGTTTGCTCAATTCTGTGGCTGCAGCTATGAGTGCAAGCTTTGTCTCACATTACACAATAACGAGGGCAATTACTTGGCCCACACACAGGGTAAGCGGCATCAGACTAATCTGGCAAAGAGAGCAGCTCGTGAGGCCAAAGAGGCACCTGCTCAGCCTCAGCCCCACAAGCGTAAAGTCTCGGTTCGCAAGACAGGTAATTCTTTCTTTGAAATGTATCAAGAAGTGCACTTAGTTCTGTGTGCAAGTTTTCGTAATGCTCTTGGTTTAAGTTTAACCGGGATTTCCGTCTTTGTGGTGTGGCAGCATTTCCCGAGATCGGAATCTTTCTGTAGTTTGCGGAATTTTTGAGTAGAACTTCATTTGACATCGATAAATTCTATATCAATAATGACGTAATTTTATGTACTTCCTCGGTTTTTTTCTTTTTTTTCATAACTAATATAGCCAGCTCTGGTTTCTCCGGCCAAATTTGGAGAAACATTATCCTCACGGGGCGACAGCTCAAAATAGTACTAACTCTGGTCTTAATATAAGAACTATATAGTTGACTAAACTAGTTAAGATAGTTATTTGTAATAAATAGGAGTTGTCTTTCATGAAATATTCTTGCTAATCAAGTGTATTGGTTAAAATTATCATTTTACAAGGACTATCTTGAAAAAAATAGATAAATATGAAAGATAAAGTGAATTGAGGTCTTATATTTAGAACCAAAATAAAAATCAAACAAGCTCTTATATTAAAAACCGGGGGTCATAAAAAGATGTCACGTGGATTCAGTTTTGATTCGTTAACTTCCGTGTAGTTTCTGAATAGTGCAACCATAATCCCATGTGGTTAGAGGTTATCTATGTAAATAACTGCTTCATAAGAAATGCAAAAAGACATGAAACGGATTAGTACTAGCTTTAGAGCTCTCTATAAACTAGTTAGAAGTATCGCATTTGACGTAGTGCATTCTTAAGGTAGTTGGGAATTTTGTAGGGTGTCGATCTCATTTCTAATTCTGTCTCCTCTCGTATGAAGTTTTTAGAAGCTTTCATAATGCTGTTAGGACCATCTAGAATCTAGATTTGTAAAAGCTACTTGTATGCTTGTGAGAGAGGCAGGGAGGCAGCTCAAAAATGATCTCTTTGGAATTCCAACCATGTCATTTTTCCAAACTCCAAATTGATTTAATATTTTAATTAACCTGAAGGTGCTCATAGAAAAGGCAGACAATTATGACACAGTGCAGGCTGTTAATTTCCAAAGCATCCCTATCATTCATTTTTCCATCTTTGCATTTCAGTGTGGTTATCTCTCATGATGTATTGCCTTTCTTTTTTCCCAATTACTAGTAGCTAAACCTAAGAACGTGAAAGGTGAGTAGTTTGGCTTAGAGTCCCTGCATTGCTAGCTTGTTAGTCAGTCCGGAATCAGATTGAAGTACGCTTGAGTGCCTGTAAGAATCTGAAACTTATTTGAGCTAAGAAAGTTTCAATTTTTCAAATCATCTCTATAAAAAATTTGGATGAATCTGTAAGTACACATAAAATGATTCCATGATGATCTGCTTTGGTGAGCATAAATGGCTGAATCTGTTGAAAATTTGCCATTGCCATCAATTACTGGGATTATTTTGTGCTTATAATCTGTTGATTTTGTAGATACTCAAAGGATTTAAGAAAGCTCTTATTTTTGTTGATTTAAGAAATTTGACTTCTTTACCGTTTCAATCAACAAAATAAGTAATGGATATTCAATGTGTTTGCACTTTGCAGTCAAGATTGGTCGGCCTGGGTACCGGGTGACTAAGCAATTTGATCCAGAGACAAAGCAAAGATCTCTTCTTTTCCAGGTCTTCTTTTGTATTATTTTCTTCTCTTATTTCCCTTTTTCTTCACTGAAACTTTCTAATAGATAACCCCTTTGTTCATTTGGAACTCAACGTAGATTGAATATCCTGAGATTGAAGAACTCACAAAGCCAAGGCATAGATTTATGTCTTCTTATGAGCAGGTGGACTTTGATTTCATTGACTTGAATGCTTTCAAAAGCTTATCCATCCTTGTCTTTTTTTCTTTCTCGGAACTCATGATGATTGACCTCAAAATTGCACATTTGTCCTCCGGGAATAGGGAAAATGATATAAAAAAAAGTTGGAAATTGCAATATTTCGGTTCAAGCACCTAAGACTTCAACATTTGACTACATTTGCAAAATACCAAATTAGGCACCACTTCTTCCTTTGGGATTTTGAACTCTTAGGTGTCTGAATTGAAATATTGCAATTTCTAATTTCTTTTTATGTCATTTTTCCCAGGAATATATGTACATATAGGTTACAGTTTCCTTTTCTGCTGATAAAACCGCGGACTAATCTTTCTCTCTTCTCACATGTTCATTCATAGAGGGTTCAACCCTTTGACAAAAGATTTCAGTATCTTTTGTTTGCAGCTGAACCGTATGAGATAATTGCTTTTAAGGTAAATCAATCCTGCCATTCTGTATTCGTAGAATTTTGGCATTTTCAAGGATTTGAGACTGATCAATCTTCATTTTTAGGTGCCCAGCACAGAGATTGACAAGTCCACACCAAAGTTTTTCTCGCATTGGGACTCGGACTCAAAAATGTTCACGGTCAGTGCCATCACTGTATTGGTTTTTACCTAATAAGTTGATGACATATCTGCTTCATTCAATAAGGACGGCTTAAACTGCACCCTTATCCCATATCTCCCCCTTTTTTCTCGAAGGAAAAAGAGAACAAAATGACAAGAAAACAATAGCTGATGATTTATGAAATCCAGACGTAGCAATTAGCTGTAGACTTCAAGCCAATGATGCATCAGAACTAACTGAAAACTGATGATTCAAAAGGGCGAAAACAAAAAGTTATTCAAGCAATTTAGTACCCAAAAAAAGGTGGGGTGAGGTTAATCTAGGGTCTTGAGCAGTTGATTTTTGGTTTTCATCATCTGACTTGGAAAAGTTTATGGTACTGGCTGCAGTTGCAGTTATATTTCAAACCCAAGCCACCAGAGGCAAACAAACCACAGCCTCCATCTACAGCTAATGGCACAGCGGCACCTGGTGTCCCACCAAGGCCTGTGCCGCCGCCTCCTCAAGCTCCGCCACCACCTCCTCCTCCACCACAAGGACTACCTCCTGGTGCAGCTGTTGGAAATCCTCCTAGAGCCCCTCCACCTCCTATGCCTGGATCATTGCCGCCGCCTCCTCCTCCCATGTCAAATGGCCCTACACCTGCACCTCCTGGTGGAATGCCACCTCAACCCCCTGTTGCGAGCGGCTCAGCAGCTAGTTTCAACATGGGTTCTAGGCCCCCATCAATGCCACCGCCCCAAAACTATTTAGCCCAACAAATGCAGGGCCAGGGTATTCGTCCACCTCCACCACCTCCTAGCATGGGATAGAAGATCTCATGTCATGTTAAGCGGGATGTCTTTATCCACTTTAGCGGCTAACGTAAAAGTTGGTTTCCAAGAGGCTTGTTAGCTTAGAGGCTAGGCTTTATAAGCGATGTAATTTATTTTCTTTGCCTTTTATTGACTTTGTTTTCAAATCAAGATATTGTGGCATCTAGTTTTTATATATTATGCGTTTGGAGTGTGCCCCAAATTGATGCGAGCACATGTACGTGGCTTTTCGAAATTAATAGGAAATCAACAAAAGGAACGTCTTTCTTTTCTTTTTCCTTTTCCTTTGTTCTTTTTCAGATGCGGGGCTATGGTTTAATGGCATTTGATAGGGGGAAATTAAATTTACGGAGCATGGCACTCGTGCAAATCCACTGCCAGGAAATTTCTTCAATCCTGAGGCATGTTTCTGCATCGAAAACTCATTTTTCGAGGCCTTTTCATTTGGGGGGAAAAATCCTTTTTCGTGTCATGCTTCTAATGGGCTGATCGGTTAGTATAGTTGTTAAATTTTCCAAAAACATGCTTGCATCAAGCTACCTGTCACCGTTAGCTTTGTTCTTTTTTTTTTTTTGGGGGGGGGGGAGATTAAATATATTCTTCTTCTTCTTCAACGGTAAACACGGATGAAAATATCAGACAAATGTGTAGGACACGAACAGCTACGTGGCAAATACGCCATTATGCCACGGGCCCAATAAATATATTGAAAAAAGAACCAGTAAAACAAATACTTCCAACTAACTAGATTGGATCTAGCGGAAGGAGAAAGATAGTGCCTCAAATAATATTGTCTATAAACAAAGAAGATATATGTATAGCCAAAAAAATACAAACACTTCAAACTGAAATCATAATAGAAGGTTGAGTCCTTCTCCGCATAGGTCCGGTGCTGAAGACTACACAGCATGGCACAATATGCAGTAGCCTTCAGCCCCAAGTGGACAAGCGTGCCGCTACACCATCAGCTTCGTTCTTACGCTCGCGTGCTTCTACATATTGTAGTTATGGATTAGTCTGTCTTTTTCATTTTCTTTTTCATTTTTTTTTGAGGGGTGGGGGGTTGGTTTGTTAAAACGGGCATGTCAATCTAAAATGGCGTGAGGGTTTTAGAAGTAAATGATTAGAAATATGAAAATACTAGTTGTTCCCAAAAAGAGAAGCTTTCGCACATGCTGCCCGGATGGCAAGGGACTCTTGTAATAATTTATGGTCCAAACACTACATAATATCTCACTCAGTATACCTGATTCGCTTGTTTTGAATGATTTTAACGTTTGTATTTTAAAACAGTATGATGCCTGTTTGATCGTCTTTAGAATTCCGAATGATGAGTTTTTTGTTGATTAGCTTAAGCTTTTGAGAGAAGGCGCCTGGTCCTTATTATCTGTTATTTCCAATAAAAAGCATTAAATACATAAAATCTTTTATTTTTATCCTTATTAAAGATAGTATTAAAAAGTAGTATATTTTCTCCTACCTATTGTTCTTTTCAACCTTACTATAATTAACGGGGACAGAATTGAAAATATATTAACAAGGATACAAATAACAAATAAAAAGGATTAAAACTCCTCCCTACAAATGACAAATAATAAATATCAGAGTGGCGATCCCTTGACTTTCCTTTTTTCGAAAGTTTTAAGAACTTTTCAAGGTTAATGCTGCATCTCTATTTTGTCTGCAAATATATTTATTCTTTTGACTAGAAAGAGAATAGTAATGAGAAGAGAAGCCGGGGAGTGAATCAGTCGTTCATATCATTATTTTCTAAATCGAAATTTAAAATTTTTTTATAATCTAAATTTAAATTCTAAAGTTTTGGGTATTTAAATGTAATTTTTGAAACATCTTTCCCATAACCCAACTTATTGGGCTGACGTGAGGCCCAGAGTGCTGTTTTGGGCTCATGCAGGATAGATTATAAAGGGTAGGCAAGGAAAAGACAAAACAAAAAAAGGGTAAAGGCCTAAGCCCTTCGCTTCCCTCCGCAGAGGCATAAACCTCGCAGCGCAAGGGAGAACCCGGACAACGCAGCCATGGTGAAAGCCTACCTGCGGTATGAGCCGGCGGCATCCTTTGGGGTCGTTGTGTCTGTTGAATCTAATATTACTTATGACAGTTCCGGCAAGCACCTCCTGGCTCCGGCCCTTGAAAAAGTCGGCGTTTGGCATGTGCGCCAGGGCATCTGCACCAAAGAGCTTACTCCTCCTGCTTCCCGTGGTCCTTCTCTCGCTGTCACCTCAATTGCTTCTTCCACCTCTTCTCTGGTAACAGTAACTGTTTGCCGCTTTCTGTCTTTTCACCATGTTTGCTTACTGTGCGGCATCGAAGCAAATTAGTCGTTTGTTCTAGATAGTGTTTGAGCTGTCTTGGCCCATGGTAAATCATTTATTTTTCAAGTTGAACCTGCATTTCGTTAAATAATGGATTCTCGTGAAAGTGGGCAACTATGGCTAGCTAAAGCTGTCAGTTGGGAAGTATTTGGCTTTTTTTTAGTTAATTAAAAGACATGGATTTTTTTGCTGACTGTCATTTCTCAGTTTGTTTAATTGAAGTAAAACACATTTTGCTCTAGAAACCCCCTATAAAGGCTAATTTGTACTGTTGAATTCCAAAATATTCTTGAATTCGAGTACCTGAAAACGGCGTGATTTTTTGTTTGCAGATAGCTAGCGGTTATGCAAATGGGAGCGTAAGAGTTTGGAATCCTGAGGTGGGAACATGTGAGACAACCTTAAACGGACATAAGGGAGCTGTGACTGCTCTTCGCTACAATAAGGCTGGATCCATGCTCGCGTCTGGCAGCAAAGATAATGATGTTATTTTATGGGACGTGATTGGTGAGACAGGGCTCTTTCGCCTACGCGGTCATCGGGATCAGGTTTGCTGCAACTTCAACTTAAACCCGTAAATGTGGACATTCTGCCTTCTATTATCGGTTAGCTGCTTACCTGTTTTATGCTTTCTCCTTCTCTAATATATGTCCCCGTTCTTCTGAGGACGCGAACCAAGAAAACACTAAAACTAAATTGATGTGTAAAAATAATTTTTTTTCTTTCCAAATATGCCCTCAATTAAATGTATCATCGGAATGTGAATCCTGTTGTAATTTTGATTCTCTATAAGGGTGTCTTGGGAAAAACCTGTTAACTGCATCCAAAATTCTGAACTGGGACTTTTGTTTAGGACAACAAATCTGACATACGAGACTTATTATTATTTAGTAGAGTGGGCGGGAGTAATTTGTACCACCTGAATTCATGATGAGTTTTCTTATTCTGACTTACGTTTATTTTCTTCATTTTAGGTTACTGATGTTGTTTTTGTGAGTTCTGGAAAAAAACTTGTTAGTTCCTCCAAAGACAAGTTTTTGAGAGTTTGGGATCTTGATACCCAGCACTGTATGCAAATTGTTAGTGGTCATCATAGTGAAATATGGTCCATAGACATTGATCCAGATGAAAGGTACTTGGTCACTGGTTCTGCAGATAAGGAACTTCGATTTTACACACTCAGGCATGACTCAGTGATTGATCAGTCTATAAATGGATACAATACTGTTGGCAATGGAGATTCTTCAATCCAGAACAAATGGGAAGTTTTAAGATATTTTGGTGAAATTCAGCGGCAAAACAAGGATAGAGTTGCAACTGTGCAATTCAACAAGTCAGGGAATTTGCTAGCTTGTCAGGTTGCTGGAAAGACAGTAGAAATATACCGTGTATTAGATGATTCTGAAGCAAATCGGAAGGCAAAACGTAGGCTTCACCGAAAAAAGGAGAAGAAACATGGCAAGAAGTCACTGCAGGTTACAGAAATTGAGGATAGGCAAAATGAGAATGCAGCAGGAGATAATCCTGTTACAACTGAACAACCTAATGAAACAATTAACCCTACTGTTACCGTACCAGATGTTTTTAAGCTGCTACATACCATAAGAGCTGGCAAAAAGATATGCTCGATTTCTTTCTGTCCAATTACTCCTAAGAATTCTCTGGCAACTTTGGCTCTGTCTTTGAATAATAATTTACTGGAGTTCTATTCCATTGATAATGGTGCAGCCACAAAATCACTAGCTATTGAGCTTCAAGGGCACCGCTCAGACATTAGAAGTTTGGCACTCAGCTCAGACAACACTCTTTTGATGTCAACCAGTCATAATGCGGTAAAAATTTGGAACCCAAGTACTGGTTCTTGCTTACGAACCGTTGATTCTGGGTATGGACTATGCGGTATAATTCTTCCCCATACCAACTATGGACTTGTAGGGACTAAAAGCGGAAGCCTAGAAATTATTGACATAGGAAGTGGCACTTGTCTTGAAGTAGTGGAAGCTCATGGTGGTGCAGTGCGCTCAATTGCTGTCTTACCGGATGAGAATGGTTTTGTCACAGGAAGTGCAGACCATGATGTGAAGTTCTGGGAGTATCAGTTAAAGCAAAAACCTGGCCAAGTGCGTTCCTCATATCATTCATTTGTTTTCTTTTATTTAATTTTTTTTAATGGCATCTTAATACAAAATTTAAACGTCTTTTGTAGAAGTGGTTTAATATGTTATCAAGCATAAACAAAAGCCCTTGCTATTCTTACAGCATATGTTTAGCCTGTTATTAAGCACAGCGCCCCCCGGGTGGGTGTGTTTCAAGTGTTTTTGCTTCTCTTGCTAGGTGTCATATATCTCTAAATTGTTCAAACTTTAGACATTTCATATAATCTCAGGTATATCAATCGCCATGCTTGTTTTATCAGTGACACTTATTTTTTTCCCCTTTACTTTCAGGCTAGAAAGCAACTTAGTGTGTCAAACGTGAGGACTTTGAAAATGAATGATGACGTTCTTGGGGTTGCAATAAGCCCTGATGCTAAATATATTGCTGTTGCCTTGATAAATGATACCATAAAGGTCAGATGGCTCAACCTTATCTCAATTTGCTTACATATATCTTTTGATTGTGCTATGATTTTCACTTTCTCTATGGTCATTCTCATATCTGTTGGTACCTCAATTATGCAACATCTTACATCTTCCCACACCTCCCTCAGGGACAATGATAGTGTGCGTATGTCATAGAACTTCATATCAAGTCCGAGAATTGGTAAAGATGAAGATAAGCAAATTTAATGGATTAGAGATCTAGGGATGTGTCTGTGAACCATATGAAGATGTCACTCTCGTTGTCTATCTATGGATACTTTCATACTTTCACACTAGTAATGAGTATTCAGTACTGCACGGGCTATGAAGTATGAACATCTGGTGTATCTCACAATTCTTGCATTGGCACTATTGCATTGTCAAGCATTTCTTAGTCGTCCTGATGAGTTTATTAATTTGTTTTTTCAGATTCACTTTGTTGACTCATTCAAACTCTTTCTTCCCTTATACGGCCACAAGCTGTCTGTTCTATGTATGGATATCTCATCAGATGGAGAACTGATTGTGACAGGCTCTGCTGATAAAAACATAAAGATTTGGGGCTTAGCTTTTGGTGACTGTCATAAATCCATTTTTGCACATGCTGACAGGTGTAACACTATCTTTCATGTCATTTTATATGTTTTTTGTGGTTGAGACTTCACTTGAAAGTTTCTGATGCAATTTATATGGTGTTACAGCAGTGAAATTTGTTCCCAAGACACACTATGTGTTTAGTGCTGGGAAAGACCGCTTGGTAAAGTATTGGGATGCTGACAAGTTTGAGCTACTTTTAACTCTTGAAGGACATCATGCAGATATTTGGTGTCTTGCTGTCAGTAGTCGTGGCGATTTTGTTGTCACTGGATCTCATGATCGTTCTATCCGCCGCTGGGATCGCACAGAAGAGCAGTTTTTTATTGAGGTATACTAGATTTGTTTGGGCTTGGGCTACACTTTTTAATGCAGGACAAAGGGTCTGGCTTATAATTGGAAGATAGATGCAATACAATGTTGCTTGTCTAGTGCAGCAAAACGGCCTTGAGTGTGATTTGAAGATAGATTCAATGTTGATCTTTTCAGTATAATTTGTTTCACCTCAATAAGATAAATCATTTTAATGCAGGAAGAAAAAGAAAAAAGGTTGGAAGAGATGTTTGAGGCTGACATAGACAATGCATTTGAAAACAAGCATGTGCCCAAGGAGGAAATTCCAGAGGAGGGAGCTGTGGCTGTAGCTGGGAAGAAAACCCAGGAAACCCTTACTGCAACTGACTTAATTATTGAGAAATTAGACATAGCTGATGCTGAACAAAAGCGTATTGCCGAACATCAGGTATGGTGCATACTTACCTTGTGATGAGCGTCCCTCTTGGAGAACCCTTCTGGTCGAAACTGATGCTTGCTGATAGACTCTGGCTCAAAGCATGCATAATTAAAGATAAAAAATGGATTGTACATTTGAACAGACATAGACATGAACCAGTGCTATGATATTTTATCCAATAGGGTATGAATATGGTGATACACACTAAAGAAATAAAGACTATCTTGTACGGTAATTCTCATAGTTCCAAAAGTAATTGAAATATTTTGTGCAGCTTAGCTCTAATTTTTATTCATCAGAGTCGATTACTTAAATAGGAGGAGGAGAGAATAACTCTGATCAAATCACCTGCATCTCCTGAAATCATGAATATTATAAGTTAATATCATAACAAATCTGAATAACAACAGAGCAGATAAGGAAAAATAGGTAAATCATTGAGTTGGGCCTATTAGTGATGACAGGCTCACTCCCAAAGCAGTAATACATGTGCTGGTGTTTGTGTGTATGCATTCCATGATATTTAATAAACTAAAGCAGTAATCGATATCTCCTGATTTGGTCTAAACTTAAATTTAGTAATATATGAGATGAAACTTCATAGTAACAGATTTTATGATCATTTGGTTAATAATGAATAATATCTAGTTAATAGAGTTCATCTGACTTTTCTGATGCACTGTCTGTTGTTTCTACTGTGTTTGACATAGTTGTGAGTCATTACTAAGTTCAGTTGATCATTAGGAAGTTCCTCTCAATTACAGTTTGACATCTTTCTGCTTTTCAGGGGGAGAAAACTAGCGGCGAAGTTGCTTCATTTCAAGCAAATCCTGTTATGAATGGGCTTTCGCCTTCTGATTATGTTCTAAGTGCATTTTCAGATGTTCACTCCAGTGATCTAGAGCAAACGTTGATGGTATGCATGGGACATACACATTCATCCATTGTTGTACTCAAGTGGATTGGGCTATGGGTTTTGGTTCCTTCTCTCATCTGATTTACGAATCATGTTGGGCATTGGACTTGGTTGGAGCAAAGCTGCTTTGATTTAAAAAGATGATTATATTGTTTTGAAGCACCGACAGAAAAATCTTAAATAGTTTTGATGTTTGACTAATCAATCTGTATTTTTTTTTAAAAAAAATTTTGGGGAGTGGAATCTGTATGTTTTGTTAATTGCATATATTTATTGGTTTTGCCGAAGTACTGTACTGATTATTCTAGGTCGTTATCAGCAGTTATGCAAAATTAAAGGAGTTTGAAACAAATATGCATGACTTCTGCAATACCCAAAAAAAAAAAAAAAGAAAGAAAAGGTTTAAACATTTAGGCGCTGCACATTTTTTATTTCTCTTTAAAAATTGATTTGACTAGCTTCTGTCATTCTCACAGTTCCTTTTAGTTTGGGGAGTCATGTCTTCATCTATGAATAATTAACAGCTAATAATTATCAACTTTGATAAGAGATATAAATCATCAGTTAGCCTGGTGTTAGTGAAGGGTCTCAGATTTAAGGAGTTTGACCTTTCTTCTTTATGGGTTACCTGAGAGATATGAAATATAAGGAGATTGGCCAGCTTTTTGGGTGATTGGTACACTCTCCCCAGAATGTTTGTCATGCATGGCATTTTGTTTCATCTTTTATTTTATTGTAGATTGCGAACAACTGGTATTGTCTAACTTAGTTCAATTTTCTTGTGCAGGCTTTACCATTTTCAGATGCTTTGAACCTCCTATCATACTTGAAGGACTGGATATCATACCCTGATAAGGTATTTCCGCATGCATTGTTGCACTAAAACTCCGTGTCCTAGCCGATGCATCAATTCCTTTTAACATTTTTAAAATTGGAGTATTTTATTATGGCTTTATCATTGCAGGTTGAGCTTGTTTGCAGGATTAGCACTCTCTTGTTGCAGATACATTATAATCAGCTGGTTACTACTCCAGCCGCTAGACATGTGTTGACAGTTCTTGGTGACATTCTTTATAAAAAAGTCAAGGTATGTAACAACCCCCCCCCCCCAAAAAAAAACTGTTACGAAAAAAATATTTACAGTTTTTGGAGTGTTGGACAAGATAGACTGGAAGCTGTCATTTTTGGTACTTTGAAAGTTTTTGCTATCTGAACTCTTAATCTTGAGGAGTTATTTGATATGCTATGTTGAATGACGGACAAAAGATCTACTCCATCATGGTACTGTCTTGTGATCATCAGTCTCTGTTTAAGTTATCCATCTTTTCAAGTTTTTCTATTGCACTAGAGTAGTTTTTTAACACCTGCTCCAAGCTTTCTTAGTAAAATATTTGTTTACTGTTGACTTTTCTTGGTGAATAGTACGGGGAAAATGCCCATTTATTTTTGTTTGCTATTACCTTATTTCCAGTGGAAATAACTGAATAATTTAGGCGTTCTTCGTTGATTGACAACTTACATTGATTGCGTATCAGGGATGTAAAGATACCTTTGGTTTTAACCTTGCGGCCATGGATCATCTCCAGGTTTGTCTCATAATCTGCGAATCTTCTGCACACCAGACTTGAAAAAAAGCTAATTTAGTTTAAAATGATCTTTCAGCAAATGATGGCTTCAAGATCAGATGCCATCTTTCGTGATGCAAAATCAAAACTACTTGAAATACGTGCTCAACAATCAAAACGTGAGCAGAGGTATGATACTGGAGAAGTGAGGGGGAAGAAAAAGAAGACGACATCGAAGTGATTCGATCGTTCGGACTTGTTGATGATGACAATCATTGGAATACTATAATCGCGCTAAGGAGAAGTGACCTCTAAGATAAAACCTACACGTCTGACTGATGAGGCATTACTGACGATGCAAAGCCACATTGTCTCAGAGTACCCTGGACGAGAAGAGAAGGGGGTGAAGAGGGATGGCTTGCCTTGTGTGGCTCGTGAATTTCTTGGTTGTTTGCGAAAGGGGTTCGGTCATTTTGTTCCATCTCCAGATGATGGATTTTTGTAATCTTGGTCCATCATGTTGAGAAGCTGACATAGAAGTACGAAGAGGAGGTACCGGTTAGGGTGGCCCACATATAAAGATGTGTTATGGTAAAATTTTATTGCCTCTGCAAACGATAAATTATCAGGAATTTTAATTTCTTTTGGGCATTGCAGGAGTTTTAATTTTAATTTCATTGTATACCGAACATAATTATCCCAATGTTGGTGTGTAAAAATTAGCAAGGGTTTCATAGGAAAATTTCAAAGATTGTGGAACATTCGTAAGCTAATTGAACTATGGAAGGGCCGAGTTCACTCATAGGCGTGGTGTCTCCGCACATGTAGTTAACCTGACGTATTGACTACGGTTCTTATTCCTCGAAATTTCCTTCCAGATGTGTAAACAAATTGATTAAATTCTGTCATTGAGCATTAAGTATAGATGGTAACAAATTGAAAATTCTGGGAAAGGGCAACAAACTGGTTGCTTTTGACATTGATCTAATCGGTACAACTAACAAGGTCTTGCCCTCCCTGGCGAGGGAATCTCATCAGAGTAGCATCGGACTAATTCCGATGATCTCAGCAAGTGCTCTAATTTGATGCGCAGCCTTAAAGTAGCTACCTACATACTTGAAAATATAACAATTATGTACAAACAAAGGCCCGTGGTTGAGAAAGGTGGGATATTGGAGTGAATTCACTTGAAGTTTTTTCCTTGGTAGGTCATCCCAAACTGCCAATTCTCAGGAGTGACGTGCCACGAAGTGGAACACCTTCCATCACTTGTTCTAACTCGGAAGCTCAAAGACTCTCCCAGTAACATGGCATTTGTCTGCCACTTCTGACCCCAATTCCTGCTCATAACTGTCCATTTCACCTTCTTACTTCCCTTCACCTTCACGCCCACCACATCCCCTGCTCCTCCAACATTCGACAATGACACCAAATAAAAATAAGGATTCCCAGTTATGCTGAACCGAATGCCTCCTTGCCTCTTGCATGCTACCCTGCATTTCCAATTCATTTTCAATCACAATCTTGCCTAATTATCTAAAGCAACGACAAGGAATATCCACATGTTAATGTAATCACCTGCGGTAGTTGATGGGGACAATGCCACCTTGGTACTCGGCGATATCGAGATAAGCAGGCTTGGCCAAGTCGAAGTGCTCGCCGGGCGGGTTGCACCATCCTCCATTGTCACTTGCGAGGTTGAAATTGGGAGGGCAATAATCGGTGGCCGTCACGAAAATGGAAGGTTTTATGTGCTTACACCATGGTGAATTCACGCATCGGATTTCGTAGCATGCACCACATGTGAGTCCATCCTTGTACAGAACTTGGCTTAATGCTGCTGTCTGAAGTCCATATCCTTCTTTCTCTACATCCTCGTACCCACATGCTCCTCCTGCCATGTTGTTCTCAATAATGTCAAAAGCTTGAAGAGGTTAATTATTAAATATAATTTTAACGATCCCATATATACATGATTTAAATGCATAAGCTTGAAGAGGTTAATTATTAAATATAATTTTAAAGATCCCATATGTACATGATTTAAATACTTAATACTTATTAGCGATGTTAAAAAAATATACCATACGTTCCGGAGCCTCCTTCATAGAAAGTGGCATGAGCTTGCCTCCAAGGACTGGGCACAAAACGTGGCTGGGAAAGAGCAATCCTAGTGCCCCCTCCTACGTGTTGAGAGGGATTAGCGTCTGCATGAACGTGAGGAAGCCAGAGAGCAATGATAATGAGAAAGAGCATAAATGAGGCCAAGAGGGTTCGCAAAGGCAATGCCATGTTGTGACCTTATAAATTTAAGAGATATTGGCACGGCCTTTAGGGTGGGGTCTTCGTTTTACTTTGAGGAATCTCTCTCTGGTTCGTGAATTTTGATGCTTCGATACAGATTTTCTGCGTAGAAAATCATGCATGGTGTGAGGAAGAATATATGCGAACGCAGATTTAGGTACGTTGGTTATTTGGGTTGGTGAATTTAGTGTGTCGTTCTGACTGTTCCAGCTTTTTTCTCTCTGCCCCTCCTTGCCAAAATCACAAGAGCCACTCGCTCTCTTCTCTTTTACCAACCTTAGCAATTCATAGAATAGTAGAATACAGGTTGCCATCAACTATGAACAAACCATCAATCGTTTTATTTCCAGGATTGTGCGGAATAACTTTCTTATGCACGACGTCGTTATAACGGTTAAATTTATCGCAAGATGAGAACAATCTTAAGTTTGAATTTAAAATAATCATAATGAATCATTTCTAAAACCATCCCTTAAGAGTTCTCCAGATAAGAGTGTGGATAAAAGCTTATAAATAAGAGTTTGGAACAAAAAATTTCGTCATGAAATTCTAAAATTTCGTGACAAAGTGTTTCAACAATAAAATGTAAACAAGGACGGTTCATCACGAAAATGTAAGCAACGATTTAATCAATAGCAGTTCGAATAGGTCAGATCGAATAGATGAATATAGATATCGATACTTACACTCTCCAATGAGAAATTCTAATAAATAAAAATTAAAAAAAATACTCCTTCGCAATCAAAATTCCATTGAGTGACGTGAGGATAAAGTTGCATGTGAATATATGTTGGAAGTATATAAGGTCAAGTAGCATTTGTTTAACTAAGCACTTTATCCTTTTCAATACAGGAAAAGAATCAATATCAATACCAATATCAATATCATATCAACATAAAAATGTGATTCACAAATCGTGAACAATACACTTCATTGCATAAAAATGTTAAAAACTATTAAGAAAACTAATTCACTAGCTCCTATAGTTCATCTCAATTTTAAATTAGATGGAAAAAAATCTCAAATTTAAATTAGGTTTCCGCAGTTTATTTTATTAAATTTAGTCCTCATATTGTAATTCATTATAGTCATTCATCCTTAAAGTGTAAAATTTAAAAAAAAAATCATTTTAATTTATAAAATTACATGAATTTTATGAAGCCTTGTTCATTTCATTTAAGACTATTTTAATACCCGTTCATTCTTATAAAAGAAATTTCATGAAGTCTACAAATTAAATTTAACCAATGAAACAATAAAGACTTGGTCCAAACAAAATATATATATATTTATATCAAACTTAAAATTGAGGTAGACTAGATTAATTTTCTTGAGCATTAATAATACATTTTATCTTGAGGTAGTAAAAATGATATATTTAAAATTTGAGCACAAATTAACAAATAAATATAGTTCACGGAGCTTTACTAGATAAAAGATAATTTGTTATTATTAACTTACCCATTATTTTTCAATGTATTATGAGAAGTTGGCCGAGTCCACAACACAAAAGGAAAACTATTGATACAAGCCGAAGAACGAAAGCAACGATTTCTCACTTGCCCCTGACAGTATCACTATCTTGGTTTTGGACCACAAAAGTCGGAAGCACTGATACTTTATTCAATGTGATGAAATCACCGAAGTCTAATACTCTACCTTTTTTTTTTGTGGTCAAAATAATACTCCAGCTTGACACCCGCATCAGACTGATTCAATATATGTGTATGAGATTCTTATAAGCGTCCTCGTGCTCTGAGAAATAATTAATTTCAGCCTGCACATGAAAAATCACATCGCCCATTATAACTAGCTACAGTTTAACTACTATAATCTTGAGACTCTTTTTTCCGCTTTATACATATCAAGAGCAACTGAAGTATGATTAAACTCTTTACAGTTATGTAGTACAGAAAATTAAGGACATGGAGACAAATTGATTGCATAATCTGCTGCCCACAGACTTAAACTGCAGGTAATATCCTTTTTTATTTTATCTTATAAAACTTAAATTTAAGACTTATGTGACAAATAGAAAATGCCCCATCAGGAGCAAGAACTTTTAGAACCATAACACATGAAAAGCAGCATATTCGCTTCCAAGACATTGAGGGCAGCAGAGAAGTCTTCTTAAAAGTCAAATAGAGATGCAAAGAAGCAAAGACGCCCACGTTAAAGACCAAAGAATTTAATCAGGAAGGGCAACCGCTTAAAAATTATCCGTCACTATATTCTATATTACTACCTCCGGTTCTTCATAAGAGTTGGTTTGACTTTTATCTTGGTCTTAAATATAAGACCAATCTATTTTGTCTATTATATTTATCTATTTTTTTCTAAGGTAGTCCTTGTAATAGTAGTTCTAACCAATACACTTGATTGGCAAGGATATTTTAAGAAAGACAACACCTATTTATTACAAATAACTAACTTAACTAATTTCATTAATATACTCAAATTAGTCAACTAGCTCTTATATTAAGGATAGGAAGTAGCATATGGATTTACTAGCTATTAATTAAGAAGCAAGTAAACCCCTTGTACGTACCCTTCGAACTGCTTTTATTGCAGTCAGCAGCTTTTCACCAATGAATTCCTTAAAGATGTCATCATCTTTATCAAGAGCCTCCAGAGATTCAGAAAGTGTAATCGGCAGCCTCTGAAGTTTTTCTGCATAGCCCTCTGGATCTGTATCTGGTACACGCAAAGTATTGGGGTAGGTAATTCAGCAAATTAACGAGAAACAGAATAATGACAAATTGATCCAGAATCTTTTTTTTTTTTTTTTTGGGGGGCGGGGTGTGGGGGAGAATGACATTCGGTAGATTTAAATAACATTCAGTTTATTGTGCACATCACTTGTGCCCTAGTGGTACCCGTTACTGTAAATATCTATGACACTCAGAAAACAAGGATACAACACTTGATACAGTTGTAGAGCAGATAGCACAAACAAATGTACAGTAGGTCTAGACGCAGTTGTCCTGTCTACTCTCCCTCTTTTTGTCGGTTTAAATTCTTTTTACAAAAACAAGAATAATTGATTCAAAAGGATGCAAATGTAATTGACCCAAACGATAAAACAAATGAAAATAGAAAGAAAAATCATTGGACGAGAGAAAGATGCAAAAATGATGATGGCAAAATCATTGCTCTACTGGTAGGATTGTAAAGGCTATCAGTGCACTGCAATAATTAAGTTGTAGAAAGAAAATTGAATAGTTTTCACCTTTCTTTAACTACATTTATTGACTTCGGGAAGCTAGAGAAAATAACATTATGTAACTTGGGTACCCTAGAAATCCAACCTTCCTACCAGAGTCAAACAACAATCTATAAGCAAAAGATATGAGATATGCCCGCCTTCTATTAGATACTAGTCACAAGACAATTACATGCACACTGAAAAAACCCCATCTCAAAGATGCTTCTTTGATTACCCAAAATATTTCAGTGTCAGTCAGTCAACAACTTTTTTTGATGATAATTAAAACTTGCGAAAAATATTCTAGTCACACCATGCATGATTAAAGACCAAATGATCTTACCAACAGGTTCAGGAAGAGAAAGATGCCTACGAAGCCCATCAATTCCAGCAGCAACTATGGCGGCCAAGCCTAGATGTGGGTTCGCAGTAGCATCGAATGATTTAATCTCAAAGTTACTCACTTGACCACCAGGAATTCCAGGCGGAGATGCGGCTCGCAGTGGGGCTTCTTTATTTTCATTTCCCCAGCATTTGAATGCACCGCTCCATGTATTGGGTTGTAGACGTTGGTAACTACAAGGAACAACGATTGATTGAGCAATGATGCAGGATGAGACAGTCCATGCAACACGATTTTAAATACACAGGGATAAAGAGTAGACATTGCAACCAACAGAGATTGACATTTCCCCCCTTGGTTGGTTCCCTTTTTGCTGGTTTATTTTTGAGAAAAATGTGGTCAATAAAAATTCCTACATACACATCATACAAATAAACTGCGACGACTATTCGAAAGCATGTAACTTAAGATAACTTCCACATTCCTGAAGGATAATTCATATTTTGAATTTCCGAACAGATTTCCAAGTAATTACTCATCATAAATCAAACTAACCTTTACAAATAAAGACCAATGGAGTCCTAAAGAAGGATAGAGAAGGCGCCAATTTTCTATGATTAGTACACATGATCAAATAAATCATTATAAGCTTCATCTCTGTAACAAGTGGCATGGAATCTGAAAGTTCACAGGCTCAAGTCCCCACTTCAGCAGTATCACGTTTTAGTCATATTCTGTTTTTCCACTTTCATGGTCCACATGCAAGTTACAGAGGATTAGACTGTCTACAATTGGGCCCACTTCCAACAATCTGATCATCTTTTCTAGTTCTTAATCAACCATGTAATAAGAGATAGCAAAATTATGACCGTACTGAAATTTCAAAAATAATCATGATAAGATAATGATGGACTGCTATTAGGAAGAGCAACCTGTTAGGATGAGGTGCTATAAATGCACAAATTGAAGAAATGTGATGTAGAACTCCTGCCATGAATTTCTTTCCTATAGCCGATATTCCATATTTAGACGATGTATCCGATGCCATAAATGCATTTTGACCATTCTGTGACAGGCTAAGATGCACGTGAGCTCCAGAGCCAATGTCATCCAAAAAGAACCTTCAATATCACAAAAGAACAATGTCATGCGCACGCAAAATATATATTACTCATTATTCACTTGAAGCAACCAAAGACAGTTCAATGGCTGTAGGTATTTATTACATAAATAAAAAGGCTGAAGTAGAGGGCCTGTCTCTAGCCCCTTTGCTTTAACATTAAAATTCAACGCCCTCCAAAATAGAGCGGCAAGATGATTATAGTTTCTCATATAGAATTTCCACTCTTACTTTGGCATAAAAGTTGCCAACAGCCCATGCTTTCTTGCAATTGACTTGATAACCTCACGAGTGTAGATTAACTGATCCGCAGCTTCAGTACAGGTCGAATAGCTCAGAATCACTTCAAACTGACCTTTTCCAGCTTCTGCATGTACCTTCAATACATAGAAAGAAAGAAAATAATTAGAAGATCAAGGGCCATTGATTACAACCTCAGGAGAGGAAATTGCAGGAGACCTACAAGAACCAACCAAAGGACAATTTAAGCATTGATTTGGCACATGCCGTATGATGACAATCCTTCCCAGAAGACCAGAACCTTGGTTAGGCACAGTAATCTAACATGCTCCATGTTTTAGACGGAGTAGGAGGCATTGGTTCAGCAATGTGGATATTTAGTTTGGAGGTATCTTAGGATCTTAACCATTGTACGAAGATATTGTAAGGCCTGCTACAAAAGGCCAAGTGAAGTTGGGGCTTTCGCACAGTCAACTTTTTTATTAGCAAATATATAATAATGTAACTTGGAATAATGCGACATGTGGAGTGAAGCCGATGAAGAAGCTTGACCAACCTAAATGCATGGTAAGAGGAAATTCAATATCTATATCCTCTTTCTGCATATACAACTTACAGTATAGATGCGACATGAAAAGGGCAAGAATAGAAACCAGGACTTGATTCAAGATGCGTGCAAAATGACATGATTACAGTTTAGTCAAAAATGGAAGACAATCAGAGATGTTAATTGAAATGATAGAGTTGTTATTTATTTTATCATTCAATGATATAATATTCAGAAGTTAGGGTCAGTAATTGGATAATTGGGATGTTTAGAATTTAATTCGAAATTTGCATAAAGGCATTTGATGTTAGGGATGTATAACACCATATCAAGATATCCTAGAAGGACTAAGATACCAGGTATCACCAGCATTTCTCCTTTAGGTTCCGTACATAGGCCTCCAGCACATCTTGCCCTCATTTTTATGATAAATTCATTGATATGATGACCTGACTTAAGAGTTTCGCTATCTTATAATCTTTCGGTTCCTGTCCCACATCACTATATTATACTTGACTCAGGATTCAGAGAAAATTCATTTACCTGATGTTTAGAAAGTGGCCAATATAGATCGCAAGGACAAGAAGTGATTTTACATTTAAAACTTATTCGTGCTCCAACAAACAAAAGTTGAATGGAACTGTTCGTTGTAAATGTGAGCAGGTAAACTCAAATTTCCTTCCTCTTCCCTCGATAACTTTTCAATAAATAATGAACTAGATACATACTTCAAATCATAAGCTAGACGCTTTAGATTGAAATGCAACACTCAGACTCATACAACAAAAGGTTTTCATCGTATCTACATATGTAATAGATGATGCTGTAAATTCCTTTTACCTGTTCCACTAAAATACCCAAGGAATGAAGAGCAGCAATGACTTCCTGAAATACGGGGGATGTCGCATCGAATGCTGACGTGGAGGAGTAATGAGTCGAGTCAATCGGCACCCATTCTTCTTTCCCTTCCCTGTAAAGTTTTGTTTGTTTTAATTCACTTATTTAATCAACTGTGATGGTATAATTCAATCATTAATCAGAAAAGAGTATAATTTTAGTACCTAGTTACACTCTTCAAGAGATAAAATTCATTCTCAAACCCCGTATTCACTACCTGGAAACATAGGTTCAAACATTAAACAGCAGTCCGTAAAATGGGCCAAGTGAGTTAAACAAACCAACCTTTCATGGCTTGCAAGTTAAACAGGCTAACTCATTTAACTCACCTTAATTTAGTGGGTTGAAAATCAAACCCGGCTCACACGGGTTAAGTGGACCAACCCTCTTAACTCACCAAAAAACATTAAAAAGTTCAAAAATTAATACGTCTTCCACCGTTTAAGCTTCCAATGTTTATCACCATTTTTTTTTTTAAAAGGGAAAAAATATGTTCAAATATCTTAGGTCATTCTAATGTCTTAAACCTCAACAGTATTTGAATCTCATCTTGTGCATGTAGTGTCGCCATCAACACTAATATCTCCTTCTCTGCCATGCACATCAGTATCTTTTACAATAAAATTTAAACAAAGTATTATTTAATTAGTAATATATAAAATCAAAAGAACAATAAGTAAATAAAGAACGACTACCAAAAACACGTCTTAATAAATTACCAATGTCATTATATTCAAAACCACGTAGATACTTGAACATTGTCTAAAGGAGGGAACTTCTATACTTATTCAAAACTCGAGAGCCAATACTAAGTTTATTCACCTAGCTCCCTTGCTGGCCGTTTAACTTACAGGATAAATGTGTTGGATTCATAAGATCATACTCAAAAATATTTCTAAAGAAGTCTCAACTCGATTCAACAAATTTGCAGGTTAAATAGGCCATCTCATTTTGATGGCTCCACATCACAATTAAGACAAGATTTAAACCATACCAAGTCAAATTCATGTTTCAGAATCTTTAACACTCTTCTTAAGGCCTCCCTTGGGCAATATTCCCATGCTTCACCTCCTTTAGTTTGCAAATTACACAAAACCATTTCCTCTTGCTTGCTCCTGTCACAGAAGAGAGTTGCATCAGTTTAATAATTCAATTGTATATGCTCAACGCAAAATAACTGTGCATATCACGAGTTGCCGGCTCTTTGAATGTTATTCTTCAACTAATGTATCAAAAGTTGGCCAAAGAAACCAATGTATCGATAGAAAAGAATAAAGACCCATGGTTGAACTCAAAATACTTGTCATTATCATATTACTGCCTCTATTTGCAAAAATGTTACTTTTGCATTGCGAATTTCATTATCTTAGACTTTCAAAATAAATATCAGATATAAATATTAAAAAAAAAAGGCACAATTTTGGGTGAAAAATTCGAAACTAAACACAATTTGCAAGTACCAGTTGACTATAAAATATAAAAAAATCCCATCAAGAAAGAAACGGAGTACCAAGGAATTCTGCTTTTTGTAGACAAATCAGGCATTATGGTTACTTCACCGACTGCAGTCAAACCAGACCCTTCTACTGTTGTATCAAGATAAGAAGGTACTGCTACAACGCCGCTTGCCAAACCAACCCCATGCTCCTTAACGACATCATTGAAACGCTTTCCCGGAACAACCTGAAACAAAAATTGGCAGCATCTCATGAATAGCACAAATAATAGAAGTTCCAAGCAAAGTCAAAACTAAACTTCAGCAGATCTTGAAAACAAGTTCCCAAATACTATAACAGATACTATTCATTCTGATGTGAGTGATAAAAAGGGAAAGCATGATGAAACAATGAGAATGTAGCGACTATCATGAACACAAATTCTGCTCGTTGATGATCCTAGCATCGATTGTGCATGTTCACCACTACTATTGCACAGCAATGAGAATTCATCACGTTTCTTAATTTGCTTCTTTAATCATGAATATATTTTGATTTATTTTTTTTGAAGAAAATTTCAAATAATCCCTGATAGTGTGATAGCCATCACAATATTGTGCTAAAAATTATTATGTGCTACTTGTATTTTATTGTTGAGTATATAAGCATAAAAAGAGCTGGACATGAAATTCACTGGAAGCTATTGGAAATCAAAATCCAGAGGAAGGACACTTTATTAGTAGGGCCATGTCTCTAGAAGAATTTCCCTAAGATCATGATAGTATCTAATATTTAAAATTCTTCTTACTCTCACTACTAGCTATGTGGCTGTTACCCACTTTAAGGAACTGCATCAATCTACCCTCAAAGTCACTGATTAGGTGAACACATGATTACTTATTCATGAAGGGAATAAGAAGGAAAAGAAAAATTGCTGCACTTTTCTTAAAAGATTCTCGTTCTACATTAAGGATGTGCTGCAATTTTCTTTTGAGATTCTGGTCCCACATTAATGTGAACATGAACTGTGGTTTCAATTTTATAAGCAATTTACTTTTAAAATGTTTATTCAAATGCCTTATTTCCCTCATCATGCAAAAATTCAAGAATTCTTCCTTTTTCAATGATTACTTGTACAATTTATCACAGATGTAGCTTAAGGAAGAATATTTTAGATACTTACTTGTCCGAGAAGACATCTATTTCAGGAAATGTTAGAATCGCTTAAACAGGCAATAGCAGAGCTGACATGTGACACCATGATGCTAAATTATGGCAAACTTTTTCTTAAGGATAGTTAGATGACTTTACTTTCCTCCCAATTATCGAAAACAGGAATTTTCACTCTTAAACCAGACGGAACAAACAAGTGGTATAAACCTAGTTATGAGGACCTTGAACAGTTGACTTTCCTTATCAATTTTTTCCAATTGCTAATATAATCATGAATTTCTTTCTCATATTACAATATCTACCTTTCTAATTCAACAAGTAAACATATGCAACTTTCTCCTCAAGTTCCCAAATGAAAGGTCCCCATGTAGGACAGGAACAAGAAGAGGATAGAAATAGGCTGACGTAAACTCACACGGCATCTATGCTGTCCAGAAATATCAACCCACATGAGACGAACAAGTGACAATTCAGCCTCTAAGGCAATATTTGACTTTTGGGACAGGATGTTGCGTGAAGTGATAGTACCAGTAGCTGATTTAATCTTGTAAAAGTGGATTGCATTTCGTGCAAAGATGTCGTTAGCGGCTTCCACAGCCTCAGGAATTGAGAGATCACCATCAATGCATGCATCCCGTAAAACAGAGAAAACAACTTCACGAGACTTCTTTGCACCTGTAAAATTAAATTTTAAGTTTATTTCAATCAACTATGCTTTGCAATCAAGTATTGTGGCAGGGCCGAGATTGTTGGTTATATGCATAATATTATTCAGATGAAATATGAAGGAGATCTAATTTGCTTTTGCATGTATAAATAGGCAGCATATTACATGTAAGTTAGCAATGTTCCTAGCTTGTGAATGGGCCATATTTTTTTGGACAGCACCACTACACACAGCAAAGGGTATATTTCATGACTATGCACTATTTTATCTAGCACATCTTACTGACTAACATTCTGACTCAAAAATTTGATTCCGGTTTACTTGAAGTCAATTACGCTCCAACAGTCCAACCATATTGCAAATGCCAAATAGCTGATGACCTGTTCTGACCAAGGACTTCCTTAATTGGGTAAGTTTAAAGAGCTTGGAGATGGGGTTAACATCTACTCCTCCTCAAACTTGAAGAGGGGGAGTCCTAGTGATTGCAGTCACTAGGCTCAACTCTCCTTGACATCATGTCCAGATCTCATAGGACCAAGTTTTTCATTTTTAGCTCTCTGATTTTCTAAGATATCCTCTAATACTTGTTATATCTCTTTAATTAATTTATCTCGTAGGATTCTAGTGGTTGATTCATGGGCACAGCACCTCTGTATGTCCTCCACCTTTTCACTAATAAGACATTAATTCAGTTCTCAATCTGTAAGTAAGCCACCAGCATATGTCTCCTTTTCAAACCTCTGGTCCTCATTTATGTATGCAGGGACCATAATATTCTGAGGAGTCAAGAAATATTCCAAGAATCAGGATAAATGTTGTGGCAGGAAAGCAGTCAACAGGCATCTTGGCAAAACAATGCTAGATGGCGCTAAATAAAAAAGTGGTTAAAACAAAACAATTGTTCTAGTAACTGTGTACATAAAGAATAAATGTTAATGATGCTAACCAACCTAAGTAGAATGTTTCAGGAAATGCATAGCCATCAGTACTGAACATCACCTGCAAATTATTCACGCAAGACATTAAATTCACCAGCACAGACATAAAATACAACTCCACATGCCATATTAACACGTTCGTGCCAGTTCAGCGTGTGTAATAACATAGCCAGTATTAAAAAGTTGAAGTTTCAATTTTAGAAGTAAAGAAGTTTTTACAAGGTAAAAAGAGGGTGAAAAACGCAAGCAGCAAAGAAAGAAAGCATTGCTTTCTCACTCCATACTCAGACAAATTAACATAAAAGTTAAGAGTTATAATAATTGAAGCTACATACTATAGATTATGTAGTATAAACTTCTAACACTAGCTCCATGTGTCGCACGTGAAATTTGTTTCCTACCAGTGCATGGCAACACTTATTTTCTACGTCCATGGCACAGTACTTTCATATTATTTTTTGAACTTTGTATATTGTCACCTTATTTATTGGAGCCAGCTCCAATAGCTCTTTAACTGAAGATATCATTCCATGAACACTAAGCTTTGGAATTGCCAACCCAAAATCGAGGTACACCTGAAGGAAAAAACTGTATATTATCCTCAAGGCCAAGGAACCTGGTACCCAAATTAGGTATATGCTAATATAATTTACTGAGTCATCTAACATTTACCTGGGAGTAAACAGAGGCAAGATATGATGCTTCCCTGGAGAATGGATAGGATGCATGTAAAAGAACTATACGGCACTTGGAATATCTCTTGTCCTCAAGAACTGCACGGAGATGAAGAGGATTGGATAGTCGCATATCTAGATCTGTATCTCCAAAGCTACAAACAAAAATCAATAAATAGCATATTACGTAAAAGTGAAAGGTATATTGATTGAGAGACCTAATCTCAATTTAGTAGTATGGGTGCTTAATAGGGTATTCAAGTGGATTGGTTCTCCCATCCCACTTGACTCGCAGGGATGTTCAATATGATATTAACAGAGAAGCAGTAAATAACAGAGGAAACTGCAACTTTGACGTAAACAAGATTTTTGGTAAATCCTAGTAGTGGACCAGGCATGGACCACTGCATTTCCACAACATTAATGACGTACTGCCAAATGCAAGACAGTGCAAGAACCCTTATTAACTGAACTCTAGTTATTTACAAGAAATTTTAATTAACTCAGTTCATACTTACTTAGAAGTAATTATTTGGAAACCTCAAAAAGCTACCAGTTTTTAAAGCTCATCCATTCCCCCAAAAATATTTAGCTAGCAATCATAGCACATGTAGAAGCGCATCAGACAATTTAAGAATTATCCATTACCCTGTGTGTATCTGCATTGGCAAGTCATAAGACTGAGCAACTTCCAAGCTTTGCAAGAAGATGTAATCAATAAGGTTCTTGTTTGTTATACGGAACGGCTTCCCAGCTGAAAATAAGGAATTACAGCTAAGACTATCCAGCGTTACGTTAAACTGAAACCAATTCATATACTCTACTTACCAATTAGCACTTCATTGAGACCCTTCTCTGCATCCTTGTTGGTCACTTTTGTATTGATTTCAAGACCGCTACGATATGCAGCAATGCTTTTCAATCCAAAGATTTCACTAGCAACCGTAACAAAAATGCTAAGGAGTCCAGTTAAACCAGTGAATAATTTCGCAACTATATACCAATTAAGAAAAGAAATTGATATGCAAAGGATATGATTTCAACTTTGAGACAAATGCTTCAGTGAACTTATCCAATGTCCAATGAGATCCATGTGGCAACACCTAAAGCAACATGAGTTAGAAAGCCATGAAGTCAATACCAAACAGAACATTGGCCTATGGCTTAGCGACAAATAGTATGACTGCAATCACAGATACAAGAATGGAATACAAACAAAGGATGAAACCAAATTTCAATATTTCATGTATCTGGAATGAACGAATCTGTGAGAGTAATTCGCTAACAAAATTGCTGTTTCACAATGCTCCTTGCACGGTACCAACAGCAACACAAATAAAGAACAATATAGTGCCTAAAAACAACATAAGATGCCCAACAGTTATGCAATTTCGGATCAAAAATGGAAATCTAAGTTTCTCACTTCATCAAGAATTTTCTCGGCCAACCGTTCAACTCTTAAGATTCTACCAACAAGAGGTGTCAAACTCTCGTGCCACTTTAAATCATGCTTTTTATCCAATTCTAACCCATCGTCAATGAGTATGGCGGAGATTTTTGCAGCTTTGAAGCACTTAGAACAGATGGATTGCAATCCAGAAACTCTTCGATATTCTTCAACACTTTGCAAAGAACATTGGCATCCATAGAGTTCAGCAATTTCTCTTACACTTCTCTGTCATTGCATAATTTGAACACAAATCATATGTCAAACAGAATAATTTGAAAATTCTCGAGCAAATTGCATTCAATAACACTTGACTTTAGCACATATAGATTGTGAGGTAGAACTGGGAATTAAACCACAGATGCTGCATGGCATCAATTTGACAAGAGATTGGTAAATACTTCATGCAACATATTCCATTGAATGAAATCAATCATTATTCTGGGTACTCATGAGTGGGTTTGAGTTTCTATTTGAAACACCATAAAATACAGTAACATGCTAGAAATCCTGAAGCATGGCTCAACAGGAGTTGATGCAGCGAAGTGAAAGCAGAAATCATAGCATAATTCAGTAATTACTTCCAATAAATTTACAGAACATGCTAAAGCTTTGTTTCTTGATCCTTTTTCCTTCAACCACACTTCCAAATATCATTTATCTCTGGCAAGAAAGTCCCAACCTCAGGTCATCAGTTTACTACGTCTTTTGGTTTGATTAGCTTGATATCACGATTGCATAGCTATGTTCTCAATAAGAGGAAAGGAAATTGTAAAGAAATCCTTGTGCCGCCCACACTTTCAAGCAATTACAATCACGTTGACATCCCAATGTCAAAACCAAAAAACCAACTGGAATGTAACATGCTATTTACAGCTATCTGTTTTACATATGTACTCAACATCGTGCAAGCTGGTAGGGAAATACGTAATTGACTGACAGTACACAGATGATTCAAGTTTTCATTTTAAGAGGGTCACGCTCGAGAATAGCAGAATAAAAAATTATCATCCATAATTGTTCGAGGTCGATCATTTCAGTTGTTTCGTATAATGATTGTGGTTCGCCTATGATAACAACTGATTCAGAAGCGAATTGTTTTTAATGGAACAGGGGAATTAATGAAAGGAGCCCTCTGTTCCTTTAGAAAGTCAACTCGTATTATCACTCAAATAAATCATTTGAGGATTTTTTTTCCTTCTTATCAGATTTGACAATGTGAAAGCTAAACCGGTCAGATCCGGAGCATGAGCTTAGAGCAAATGGCGACGGTGGTAGCGAACAAGGAGAAGAGAGTGAGGAAGAAGTACCTTGTAGGATATAGAGTGGGGTGCGAAAGAAACGGCATCCCCGTAGGCTTCAGAGAAGGCATGGATGAAAGCGAAGTTGGAGTTCAGCTCAACTATGTTGTGAGCGTGAGCGTCGATGAGCTCGACCTCCTCTACAGCTCTTCTCAGTTCTGCAAAGTCCATATCTTCTGCGTTTGACTGTTGAAGAAAAACCGCCTCCCCCTTTCCGTTTTTTCTTGATAGAGCTCGTCCCACTCTCTCTTCTAGTTATCTGTAGTATATTCATGTACATATGGACACGCACACTTATACATCTCCATATTACATACACGCGCGTGTCGAGTTACTTGAAGTCAAGCCACGTGAACTACAGTCCCATATATTCGTCATTGGTTGGCCGCCATCGGAGACGGAAAGAAATGGATAACTTCACGTATTTATTACTATTACATTGCTTTTATTACGTTCCGTATATCTCACATTCCACTTGAAAATTTTGATTTTGAATATCCGGCGCATTTTGCTGACTTGGTCTATTGTCTTAGGCCATGTTTGGATTTCCGTTTGGAGGGTAAAAGCTCATAGGAAAATGTGAAACTGAGATTTAAGGTTTTTTGGGATTCAAACTGCTGTTTGGATAGATTAAGATGCCAGCTAACTTTTGAGCCAAACTACCGCTGCGTTCCAATGCTCAATTTGTAACTTTCAGAGCATTGAGGAAGGTGCCTTCAAGCCTTTTCCAAGCTTCTCTCTCTGTCAGCCTCACCCGCTTTCTCAATTTCATCCACCATAGCAGGAACAGGGAACTGCAGTGGCTCCAAAAGAAATTTTAGTAGAAAAAGAATTAAAACCTGAGACAAACACTAATAAAATCCCAAACTAGAGAACAAATAAATTTTAATTTATATTCATATTTATCCATTATATATGTTTAATTATCTTGGTAACAAATATTTCTATTTTATAATCTCACAAATAAACTATTTTTATTTTATCATAATAATTTTAGGTATTTTTTTAAATATTATCACATTAAAAACATAAAATATCAAACACTACTGTTTAATAAATCCACATCTTTTTAGTCATTTATAGCTAAACTAATTTTTTTATTAATCATCCAAACAACTTTCAACTTTTTCAACTGACTTTTTAAAAGTAACTATCCAAACATATCCTAACTGACTATTTCTAATCTCAGTTATAAAAGTCAGTTGTGTTAGAAATCAGTTTTATCCAATACCATTCTAAACAAACCCTTAATTTTCAGAGCGGCGGGGTGGACACTGTTGCTGTCACGGGACACGTGGCTCCTTATAGGAGCGTCGGGTGGAAAGCAGAAGCTTGTGGAAGGATCGTCTTCCGCTGTTTATTTTCCTCATGTAAATTCCGATTGATCTGTTGTGACAGAGACAGTGCATTTATAAGGAGTTGTCAATATCAACGAACCAAAATTTAAGCAGCATTCGCAGTTAATTGAAATACTCATGCTTTAATTAATACTTAATATAAAAGATAAATAACTAAATTTAAGAATATTAGAAAAATTAGTTAAATTAATTATTTATAATAATTGATATTTCTTTAACTAAAATATTTTTATTAGTCATGTATATTATAGTAAAAATATTTTAACATGTACGGTTAACATATGAACTACTTTTAAAAAAAATGAATAAATGTGAAAAATAAAATATATTTGAGTCTTATATTTAAAATTAAATTAATTCTTCAACTAGTTCTTATAATTAGGATAAGAGGTAGTAGTATACTAATTAACCTATAATTCACAGGTTCAATATAAAATCAATTATTAAAATATTAAGCTAGTTTTCTTGGGAAGAATTGCTATGAAGTCCTAAGTTAAAATTATCAAAAAGTCCTAAGTTTATAATGTGTTTTTAAAAAATTCCTATTAATTATAAGGTATTTTCATCTAAGTGTAATTTCAATGTATATGATTGAACGAGAATAATTTGAGAAAATCAATGCACATTTATTACAAATAACTAATTTTTTTAATCTCACTGAATTAGTTATCTAGTTTTTATATTAAATACCGGAGATAATAATAAATAATAAGTTAACAACTGTTCACTTGCTATTATGACTTACTAATAATTATTTAACTAGTTTCTTTAATTTCTTTAAATTAGTTATCTAGCTTCTGTATTAAGCACTGAAGATGGTAGCAAATAATAAGTTAACAACTGTTCACTTATTGTTAAGACTTAATGATAATTATTTTATTTTCTTGGATGGATTTGAATTATAACAGAATTTTAGTTGTTTAAAATATGAAATTTGGTTTAATTTCCCATTCTCCTGCCTGATGTGAATACGATTTTATTAGGCGCACGACTAAAGTATATATCGCAAAATCAAAATGCCAAATTATCTACCGTTCAAATTTAACCATAATTTTTGCAAACCAAATTTAATCATAATTAAATCTATTCACAACGTAAGACCAAACTACATGAATTCCATTCCAATATTGATATACATATCATTAAATATTTCCATGAATATAGAAAATAAACCATAACTAAAAATATTTACTAAATTAATCTGGCCCATCGATGGGGCTGATTAACGGTTGATAAAAGATAAATTGAATAGAACGCGCCTAAACGATGAGTAGGCCCTTGACTTTCGAAAAATGGAAAGTGGTTCCCCATAAGCCAGTTCATGTTTCCGTCTTTAGGAAAACAAACAATTCCAGAGGTTCATCTGACTAGATAAAAATAGCAAGACTTGCCAGAAAAAACCAAAACTCACCGGCAAAAAGAGCAAGGCCGGCAAATTGGCTCAAGAAAGAAGCAGGGCCAAGCCCCAGACAGAAACTAACAAAGGCCAAGTGTAAATCTCGTCAGAACTATACTTGAAAAATTAAAACTGCTAAACAAAAAACCAACAGGAGTTGGACCTACCGAAAAGATTTAGTCCCTCACAACATGACGAATTGAGATTCGAATCTCTATTGGAAGAAATGTCTACATTTAGTACCCAACAGTGTCTTGAATAGAATTACCTCCAATAAGAAAATACATATATTTTAGTAGGAAAAAAAAAGTAAAACAAAAGTTAAAAACCTTACAGTTCGGGGAATGGAAGAATTATGGGAAAAGAAGTCATCTTTAACGTTATCTCTGATCACTCTGCCTAATACATTTTCGTATACCAAAAACCAAACTGACAACTTTTTTTATTTATGCTTGTTAAAGTTTTTCTCCCTGCATATTTATAAATAATTGTCAAATCTCTCCTTTCTTTCTCTCTTTACAAATTTGACAATCAAACCGAGCGATTGAAAGCGACTAATACCGCCCAGTTATTTAAAGCTCAACAACCAACCATATGCGGCTATGCAGAGTTTGGTCAATGCAACTTTTGGAGCCCTGATCTGGCCTCCTCTATGAAGGAATGCCTTGCTTAGGTTGCATACTAACCTAGCTTTATAATATAGCCTCCACTAATCGTGTTGTATTGGTAAAACAAAAAACAAAACAAAAAAAACAGCAACTGCAGTGAAGATAAGAGGAAAAACAAATACAGAGAGTGGGTTTTAAAAAATAAAGAGAAAATAATGTACGGATGCGAGTGTAGCCTCTGCATGTGTTTTTATACATTCTATCCTTAACAAAATATTTTAAAAAATTAGTTAAATTAGTGTGTATTAATTTTCCTAAAATAGCTTATTTAATTTTGCCATTATAATAATCTCGTGATGAAAATATTTATATGTTTAATCAACGAGAATATTTCTAAAAAAAAATTATATATTTGGAAGACAAAATGGAATGTAGCATTATATTTAAGATTTGAGAAAACTGTTGAAAAAAATTCTCATTAAAATATTTGTTGGTTAAAAGTATTTGAAATTTGTTTAAGGATTAGCAACTCATTTTCAATGGAATCGCACTCGCTGAAAAACGAGTTACGTTCAATTCAAATCATTTTAAGTGGAAAAAAAAAACTTTTTTAAATAGGACTCTTCAACAACTTTTCGACAACTTTTTTTATTTTCTTTTTGTCTTAAATACAAAATCCATCTCGACACCGTCGGATTATTAACATTGACTTTCATCCCTGCCCCATGGGTGAGTTTTATAGTCAAGCTCCCTTCGACCTTTACACTTAAGGGTCAATCTCCGTCACTTTTGTACCTCTCCGCTATCTTTTGGGAGGCCCACGCTCCCACGCTCTATAGAAACTGTTACTTGAAATATGCTCTATATCTAAGAGTGGAAGAGCGTTTTTATTTAAAAGTCACTCCTTCAAATTCAAATGCAAGGACATCAAAAGTTGAATGCATGATCCATAAAAACTTACTTAATGCTGGCCAATGATCAGTTGTAAAGGACCTGGTTCATATCCACGGACGAGACAGGACAACAAGTTGTAATATATGAATCAAAAATTCAAAACCCTGTATGCGCGCATCTTCACTGGCTGGGGTTCTAGTAAAAAAAAAAAAAAACGGACAAAGAAAAAGAAAACATTTAGTTGCTGGATTTGTATATGATGGGCCGGGCCTGCAGCTCATGTTTGAGATCAGCCCAGAGATATTCACACACACACACGCATTTATATATATATATATATATATATATGCTTGGACAGTTGGGCTCGATCCAAAGAGCACTGAAAATTAAAATAAAAAAAAACCACGAATAAGAGTTATTTGTTCACAGTATCGACTTACTGTTCAGGTTGATGACTGTGTACTTTGGTCTTTAACAGTCGAAAAAAGCACTTAGATTAATCTTTGCATGAGAAAAAGACAATTAAATACCCTAAAACTTGTTAAAAGACAAGTTTGTATAAATGGATTTCAAAATTTTAATTCATGCCCCCTGTACTATTTGAAAATTTTCAAACCTTGTCAAATTATACAAGTGTCCTTCACTGTTTTTTTTTTCCAAAATATTGTCACCTTAGCATTCTTAATCGGTTTCTAGCCAACGGAGCTCCAACACCGGCTATCCCATTAGTGGCCAACTGCCAAAGCTTTGACAACATATCATTGGGACGTTAGCAACTACTCTTTTTTAATTATTGACTACGTTTATTTTTATAACTCTGATAACTATTCTTGTTTAATTACTGACTACTCTAGCATTGTGATTGACTGCTTTCATTTTTAAAATTTTGTGACTACTCTTGTTTAGCTATTGACTACTATAGTTTCGTTATTAACTACTTTTATTTCAAAAATTCAAAAAATGTATTAAGCATTGTTAGAGATTTGGTGACTACTTTTTATTCAGTTATCTATTACTCTTGTGTAGTCAATAGTTATACAAAAACAGTCACCGAAACTTTGAAACAAAAGTAATAAATAGTTAAGATAGAGTAGTCAATAGTAATATAAAAATAATTATTGGGAGTAAGGACAATATTACATTTTACAATATTTTAAAATTTTAAAATAGTATAGGAGGTCTAATTTGAGATTCTAAAATTCATCAATCCTAATTCGTTTTTTAGCATTTTTGAGGATATATTAGTTTCTTTTTCCCTTTTCATCATGAGATGACCTTTATTCATTGCATGATCACACTATATTTTATTGGATATTAGCCGAAAAAAATATAAAACCGTATATTAACACATTGGCTCGTATTTTAAATAAATAATAAATTCACACAGGCCTGCACCAACATTTACTAATATTCCTTATATTTTTAGATGGAATTTATACTTAACTTATAAAATTAAATGAATTTATATATTGGGAAATGCCTCCTAAGCAAGCATGCAGACGTGTTTTGAATAACCGTATATACATATTTCTTTAGTTCTAAGTATAATAATTAATTATTTTATAGTATAAATTATATTATAAAATAAATCTTATATATTTAGAAGGGAAGGAGTATATTGATATTGATAAGCATAAAATGGTTGAAAAAATCGATGAAGCATATTGGGGACCCGTAACTACCTTGGTCCGGTAATCTCCACGAAATAGCGTCAGAAATTTCATAGTGACGTGACTAACCCCGGACTTGAAGCTTTAATATCGTAGGTCAGAAGCTTGAAATAACATGACGTGGCTGCCAGTCCACCACACCTAGCCTTGCCAGCACAAGCAGTCTTCCCACTAAATGAAGAAGCAATCACGGTTAATGAAGACATGGTTGAACCGCACCTAGCCTTGCCAGCACAAGCAGTCTCCGGTCGCCCACCTTTGTTTAAGTTTCCATGGTTGGACCACACGGATTATCAGGCCTAACAATGAACTTGCATACTCATTTAGACCCCACTGAAAGGAAAAATCGAGAGAGAGAGAGAGAAGGGCGAGATTATTGATTATCTACAGGAGACGGTCGGGAAGTTCCAGCGCTTGATATTTATCCTTTAACTGTTACTCGTACGTATTGTTTCTTTAAGCAGTAAATATAACGTGTTTTACATAAAAATATGAATCTTACTAAAAAAGTATATAAATTAGCACTAGCTCTCTAACGGTTGAATGGGCAAGTGGAAAAGTAGCGTATATGTATATATGTAAGCATCTGTATATACACACACCTCGTACGGTGAAACCAAGGCAATTTGTTCGATGATAAATGATATGCGCAACAGCAAACGGAAAGATCGCGACGATGTTAATTGACAGGGACGAATTTCCAGTAGTATATAATACTAACTCTATTTTCTACAAATTAAATAAGATTTTATAATTAGAACCGGATCAGATCGAAGGTAGTATAATGTTACCACCTGACCTAGATGTCTCTGTAGTTTCGCCCCCGGTGAAAACTACCAACAAGCATTGATCTCGACAACTTAACGTTTTTTTTGGGAGGAATACATGAAATTATCATTAATGGGCCATTTCCATGGTTGACGGTGTGGAAAACCAGCTATTTTTCCAATATTCGCAACGTGCACGGCAGGATAGGGCTCCACGCATTGAATTCCCATCCCCACTATTCGAAGCGACGCAGCCTATACAGACAGAGCCGAACTTGAGCCATATACCTCCCATCAAAACACACCACAAATTTAGCCCACCAATACATACACTGCACCTCTTATCATGAATCCCCTAGTTGTTTTGTGCCTTACTCTGGCCTTCCTCCTCTATGGTATGACATATATACCACACTCACCACATTAATTGGCTAAGGGTTTTCATAGATAGAGCCTTTCCATTCCTCTCCCTTCCCCCTCCTTATTTAATTTTCAGCGAATTGAAGTTATTATATACATGATGATCAGTTTAATTTGTTGAAACTGAGCATCTATGTATATGCCCAGCTCCGTTTTTAGTTTGTTTTTATTCACATAATATAGTTTGCTTATCATGATTAAGCATGCATGCACTGAAGGAATATTATATGTGACGATTAATCTGGGAGACGTGGTTTTGTGCAGGAGGAAATGCAATCACCATTAATTTTATGAACACTTGCCAATTCACGGTATGGCCCGCAACCGTAAACGGAGGTTCAAGCCCTGCACTGTCCACAACCGGATTCGAGTTGGCGAGTGGAGCATCTAGATCCGTGGACGTCCCTTCACCATGGTCGGGCCGATTCTGGGCTCGGACGGGATGCTCCGGTGGCGCCGGCAACTTTAAGTGTGACACGGCAGATTGTGGCTCCGGTCAAGTCGAGTGCAATGGCAAAGGAGGAACCCCACCGGCAACGTTGGCAGAAATTACGGTGGCACCGAACGGTGGCCAGGACTTCTATGACGTGAGTAACGTGGATGGGTTCAACTTGCCGATATCTGTGGCTCCACAAGGCGGCACCGGCGACTGTAAAGAGTCAAGCTGCAAGGCGAACATCAACGCGGCGTGCCCAAGTGACCTAAAAGTATTTGAAACGTCTTCCTAGTTATATCGCGAATCTTTTAGATAAAACTCTTAAAGAATTAGAGGGTCTGCGATTTGTGATTTGATCAAAATTCTTATTTTACAGATTCAGAAAGAGGAACTGTCATTCTATCCAATCGAATTGGGATGCCTTGTAACAGGCTCCTATGAGAGCGTTATTGCGTGCAAGAGTGCTTGCGTAGCTTATAACAAGTCTGTGTATTGCTGCACCGGAGAGTACAGCAGTTCAAGCACATGCAAACCCACCACCTACTCCCAGTTTTTCAGCAGTCAGTGCCCTCAAGCTTACAGTTACGCTTACGATGATCTCAAAGGCACCTTTACTTGCAACGGCGGACCTAACTACGCCATCACTTTCTGCCCCTAAGCAAAGGAAAATCGGAGCTTCGTTACTCCTCCACCGTGTGGGATAATAGTTATGCAATTGCTACGTCCAGTAATAACATGCGCTTATGTGTGCATGCAGATGAATAATAATGTAGTTTGATTTGATGATATTGTGCTATATGTGCACAATTGCATATGATGAACTCATCATATAGGTATATGGGAATAATAGAGTTTCATGGGAACAAAATCAAAGTAAGTCGTTTTTATAATTAGCGATATTTGATGATTTGTCAACGCTCATGAACGCAACTATTCTAACTTTGAAGCCATCGACTAGATGTGTATATTTTATCACATGCCATCCATCAAATATATATTATCACAGTTATAGAAAGAAATTAAACAAATATAGGTTTTTTTTTACAATTTCAATAAAAATATATTGCCTCTAATCTTTAATATAAAAGCTAGTTTGAAATTCAATTTGATCTTAAGTATAAGATCCGAAATCCACTTTATCTCTCATATTTATCCTTTTTTCTAAAGGTAGTCCTTGTAATAGTTGTACATGTTAAATATTCTAACTAATACACATGATTAGTAATGATATTTTAATAAAAACAATAGATATTTATTACAAATAAATTAATTAATTAATTTTTTTAATCTACTCAAATTAATCAACTAATTTTTATATCAAGAGCGGAGGTAATGTCTCAGAATCATTTAAAAAGCCAAATATACAGCTGGCAAAAAAGGGAAAGCCAAAATGAACAGAGAATACATGTGACAACTGTGAAAAGAGATGCATTTCAGTAGCTCAATGGAGACGACGCTTGACTCAATTTCACACACACACACAGAAGATATACATGTGATTTTTTTTCATACACTGTGATAAATCATCCTTAAGAAATTCACTCATACCTTTCCTTACAGAAGTCTAGGTTTAAGAATAATACGTACTGAACGGAGAAGGGATATGTCTTTTAAATTTTTTCGATATATAGTTTGATACATCTCAAGTTATAATCTAAATTTAACACCGCAGTTCGAATTTAAAATCTGAAACAGAAAAGTTTAAGAATCGCGGATTTATTTTAATCTAATGCACATCCTTGCAACTACATGACATAACTATTTTTTCATACTTCTTATCTCTAACAGATGTTCCGATATTATTAGCAGCGGCCGAACACCAAAAAAAAAAAAAGGATTTTCCGGTATTAGCAATGTACAGGGCATTCCACGTACTTAAAAAAAAAAAGAAGAACAAAAACCCCGCCTATATACACCGGTACCTAACAAACTTGAAACTATCTCATCAAAACAGAGAAAATCCTCTCAATGAATACTCGAGTTGTTTTATCCCTTATTTTGCCCTTCCTCTTCTATGGTAAGTATCGATAATGTGTATATCTTTCTTTCATGTAGCTCCCTTTCTTGTGTATACACCTTCACAACATTGGCAAATTTCCAGCTAATTGGAGTTGATGTACAAGTACAATATTCACTTGCACAATAAATGTTTTATAAATGGAAAGTGCTCCTATTTTTTCTTTATTTTTAGAGAAGTCATGGCATTTGTCAGTTTGAAACTGATGAGCATCTATATGCCCAACCCTATTTCTATATATTTTACTTGATGCCATGCGTTATATAATTACACACACACGGAGATTGATCTGCAAGACGTGGTTTTGTCACTTTTGTGCAGGAGGAAATGCAGCCACAATGACTTTTACGAACAAGTGCCCCTTCACCGTGTGGCCAGGAACCCTAACCGGAGCTCCCAACCCTCAATTGTCTACCACCGGATTCGGGTTGGCGAGCGTGGCAACTAGCTCAATAGACGTGCCTTCTCTGTGGTTGGGTCGCTTTTGGGCTCGGAACAGATGCTCTAGTATGTTCGGAAAATTTGTTTGTGCTGTCGCAGACTGTGGCTCCGGTGAAGTCAGCTGCAACGGCGCGGGGGGCGATCCCACCGGCAACATTGATAGAACTCACGATGGCAGCGAACAGTGGACAAGATTTCTATGACGTGAGCACTGTAGACGGGTTCAACTTGCCCATGTCCATAGTCCCACAAGGCAGCACCGGAGACTGCAAAGTCTCAAGCTGTCCGGCGAACATCAACAGGGTGTGCCCGGATCCACTAAAAGTAATCGGGTCGGATGGAACAGTTACTGGCTGCGAGAGTAGAGGTGGTAATATGGTCCAACCCGCAGGTTGCAGGTTGGCCTGTGACGAGTTAGGGTTAGACGGTGCAAGCTAAAAAGGTCCCGTGTAATGGCAGGTTGGCTTTTAGTCAACCCTAACCCGCCATAGTGGGTTGAATGGTTGGCCTGTCAACTCGCCTACTATTTTTTTTAATTTTTTTTATTTTTAAAATATTTTTTCTTATACAATATAAAAAATATAATAAAATTTTTATCTTTTCTTTAAATACTTGATTAAAAACACAAAATAAATAAATGATATAGGTTTTTTTTTAATTTTCTAGATAGAATATATAATATAATAATATACATATAATGATTAATAAAATTTAAAAATACAAAAAAAATTACAGGTTGGCTCGCGGGTTGTGGGTTAGATGGTACAGGTTGAAAAGCGTTGTTTATTGGCGGGTTGAGTTTTAACCAACCCTAACCTATTATTTTTTATGGTTTGATGGGTTGGACCCACGAGTTTAATCCCATATTACCAGCTCTATGCGTGAATGCGTGCACGGCTCTCAATGAGCCACACTATTGTTGGACTGGAGATCCTAACACAACACCCAATACACTCGAGTTTTCAAGACGCAATGCCCTGATGCTCATATGTAGGACCAGGACCATTACTTGCTTCAGCAGGCCCAACTATGCGCTGGTAAAAAAACAAAGAGCAGGCCCAACTATGCCATCACGACCTGTCCTTGAATTAATCTCGTGAGCCAAGGGAAGTCGAAGCTTTATGGGGGGGAAAAAAAAAAACTCGTTCACTATGTCATAATTATGTAATACTCGTATATCTATGCACAATATATTATGTATATATGCACGTGTGAGAATTATAACACCCTTTTTGGCCGCAAGACACGTTATATAATGAAAATAAAAGAAGTCTCTAATTACTTTTGAGCCATCAGTTTTATAAAACGTGCCTTGTCAGATAAGAACACAGAGAAGCATACGTACATGTGTGTGTATATGAAAGTTCTTTGCGTCTTATAGTAATTTAGGGCAAAGAATAATTCAAAATTTCCTTATATATATATATATATATATATATCCGAGTCAATTACTCATTTCTAGTCCTATTATTTAGAAGAAAATATTTTTATCCTATTTATACGTCATATTATTACGGATTTTATATGAACGTGCAATTTCGTTCTTCATTTGTTATTGTATTGTGTAAACTTTTATTGTATTAAAAATTAAAGTGAATGTATTAAATAAAAGAAAAATTAAAATGTCATTAAAATTTAATACTCTATAATGTTAACTAGATTGAAGACTTTTCCTACGTGGATTTTTCCTATGTAATTCCGATTGTTCTGTTATGACTTATGACAGACACAGTGCATTTATAAGGAGTTGTCAATATCAACCAGCCAAAATTTAAGCAGCATTCGGAGTTAATTGAAATACTCATGATTTAATTAATACTTAATATAAAAGATAAATATTGATAATATTAAAAAAAATTAGTTAAATTAATTATTTATAATAATAGATATTCTCTTAACTAAAATATTTTTATTAGTCATGTGCATTATAGTGAAAATATTTTAGCACGTGTAGTTATCATATATGAACTACTTTTAAGGAAAAAAAATGAATAAATATAAAAAACAAAATAGATTGAAGTTTTATATTTCAAATTAAATTAAATCTCTGACTAGTTCTTATAATTAGAATCGAATGTAGTGGTATATGAATTAACCTATAATTCATTGGTTCTCTATCAAATCAATTCTTAAAATATAAGCTTTTTTTTTTTGGAAGAATTGTTATGAAGTCCATGTAAAAAATATAATTATTAAAAATTCCCAAGTTTATAATGTGTTTTGAAAAATTCCTATTAATTATAAGGTATTTCCACCCAGGTAAAGTTTCAATATAAATGATTGAATAATGATAGTTTAAAAAAGTCAACACATATTTATTATAAATAACTAATTTAATTAATTTTTTAATATCTTTAAATTAATTATCTAGCTTTTATATTAAGTACCGGAGATAGTAGTAAATAATGAGTTAACAATTGCTCACTTACCGTTGGGACTTACTGATAATTATTTAATTAATTTTTTAAATTTCTTTAAATTAGTTATTTAGTTTTTATATTAAGTACCGAAGATAGTAATAAATAATAAGTTAACAACTATTCTCTTGTCATTTGGATTTACTGATAATAATTTTATTTTCTTGCGTGGATTTGAATTATATCAGAATTTTAGTTGTTTAAAATACAAAATTTGGTTTAATTTTCCATTCCCCTACGTGATGTGAATACGATTTTACCATGCGCACAACTAAAGTATATATCACAAAATCAAAATGCCAAATTATCTACCGTTCAAATTTAATCAAAATCTTTTGCAAGCCAAATTTAATCATAATTAAATTCCAATATTGATATACATATCATTAAATATTTACATGAATATAGAAAATAAACCATAATTAAAAATATTTACTAAATTAGTCCAGCTCATCGATGGGGCTGATTAACGGTTGATAAAAGACAAATTGAATATAATGCGCCAAAACGACGAGTAGGCCCTTGACTTTCTAAAAATGGAAAGTGGGTCCCCACAACGCGGTTGATGTTTCTGTCTTTAGAAAAACAAACAATTCCAGAGGTTGATTTGGCTAGATAAAAAGTAACAAGACTTGCCAGAAAAAGCCAAAATTCACCGGGAAAAATAGCAAGGCTGGCAGATTGGCTCAAAAAAGAAGCAGGGCCAAGCCCCAGACAGAAACTGACAAAAGCCTAGCATAAAACTCGTCAGAACTCAGAACTATACGTGAAAAATCAAAACAGCTTAAACAAAAGGACCACAAGAAAAAGTAAAACCGAAGTTAAAAACTTTACTGTTCATGGAATGGTAGAATTATGGCGTACCACAAGAAAAAGTGAAACAGAAGTTCGAAACTTTTCTGTTCATGGAATGGGGGAATTATGGCTTGCTTTGAAGGACTCGAAAAGAAGTCACCTTTAAAGTTATCCCTGATCACTTGCCTGATGCGCTTTCGTATACCAAAAAATAGACCGACAATTTTTTTAATTTATGCTTATAAAAGTATTTTCGTCCCTTCATATTTATAAATAATTTTCAAATATCTCTTTTCTTTCTCTCTTTACAAATTTGATAATCAAACTGAGCGACTGAAAACAACTAATACCGCCCAGTTATTTAACGCTCAACAACCAACCAGATGCGGCTATGCACAGTTTGGTTAATGCAACTTTTGGAGCCCTGATCTAGCCTCCTCTATGAAGGAATGCCTTGCTTAGGTTACGTACTAACCTGCCTTTGCAATGTAGCCTCCTTTAATCGTGCTTTATTGGTAAAAAAACAGGAAGTGCATTGACGATATAAGAGGAAAAACAAATACAGAGCATGCGCTTTTAAAAAATAGAGAGAAAAGAATGCACGGATGTGATTATAGCCTCTGAATGTGTTTCCATACATTCTATACTTTACATTATAAGAATTATATAACTAGTTTAAAAATATTTTAAAAATTAATTAAATTAGTGTGTGTTAATTTTTCTAAAATAACTTGTTTAATTATGTGCATTATAATAATCTCATGATGAAAACATTTATCATACGTCTAGTCAATAAGAATATTTTAAAAAATATATATTTGGAGGATAAAATGGAGAGAAGTTTTATATTTGAGGATTAGAGGCCGTATGATATTATATTGGGAAAAATGCTGAACAGATTCTAATTAAAATATTTATTCGCTAAAAGTATTTGAAATTTGTTTAAGGACTAGCAACTCATTTTCAATGGATGCGATTCTTCTTCAGCCTTATACAACTTATCCTTAACTATGTATTAGACAAAAACATGCTTGTACATAACTGAAGATACCTTAAATATGTCTGGGAAAAAAAATCACACTCACTGAAATACGAATTACATCCTTCAGCTCAAATAATTTTAAGCAATTTTTTTTAAACAGGACTCTTCAACAGCTTTTTTTTACTCCTCCAATACTAAATATAATACTTATATAAATTATACTATAAAATGAATCTTATATTTATGATCGAAATAATATTTTTATTAAGAAGTCACTCCTTCAAATTCAAAAGCCATGTTTCAACCTGCTCAAAGAATCTTGCCAGGCAATTTTTGACAGAACAGTGGCCATTGATCTTAGACGCAATAAAAGAGTTATATTAAGTACTCTTCCCATATTTAATGTAAAACTTTTTTAACTAATCTGATTAAATTAAAAAAGTTATGTAGGGTAGTTAATTATAAGAAATATGATATGTTTTTACTTAAGCACTATAATTATCTTTTATAATATCCTTCCCTCTCCTATCTAATTGTAGTTAATAGAGTATCCATAGGCTTAAATTAAAAAATATAAGAAATATGTAACATTTAAGATTAAATTTAACTGAACAATTAGATCATATATTAAGAGTCAGAAGGTACATTAAGATAGAAATTAGCTCATTCTAATATCTGGCTTTATGTTCACCAGATTCTGTGATTAGACCGAGTCATCCACTAGACTCTTCGAATACTCACTCCATATGTTACATCATATATCATTTCTCGCAGAATGCTTAGAAGTTAAATGCATGATTCATAAAAACTTACTTAAGGCTGGCCATTGATCAGTAGTATTGGACCTGGTTCATATCCACGGACGAGACAGGGGAGGAAATTGTAATAAATGAATCAAAACTTCAAAACCCCGTATGCACGTATCATCGCTGGTTGGGGCTCTAGTGAAAAATAAACAGACAAAGAGAACGAGAACATTTAGTTGCCGGACTGTATATGCTGGGCCGGGCCTGCAATGATTGAAACTTGAAAAGATGGGCTGATGTTTCCAGACACACATGCTAGGACGGTTGGGCTCGATTCAAAGAGCACTGAAAAATAAAAACAATGAAGAAGAGTTTTTTTTCCGCCCCACAATATTGACCTTCTCTTCAGGTTGATGACTGTGTAATTTGGTCTTTGACTATGAAAAAAACACTTGGATTAATTTTTGTAAGGAGATCTCCTTTATTCATCGAATGATCAAACTATTTTTATTGGATACTGGCAGAAAAATATAAAATCGTATATTAACATATTGGCTTGTATTTAAAATAAATAATACAACTTCCAATCCTTAATATAAAACTTTGTTTGACTTTCATTTTGATCCTAAACATAAGATCCCAATCCACTTTGTCTCCCATATTTCTGCATTTTTTCCTAAGGTAGTCTTTCTAACAATAGTAGTTCTAGCCAATATACTTGATTAACAGGGATATTTTAGAAAAGACAACACCTATTTGTTACAAATAAATAGTTTAATTTCTTTCCTTGATCTTTTCAAACTAGTCAACTAGTTCTTATAACTAGGATCGAAGGTAGTAAATTCATATAGGCCTGCAGTAACATTTACTAATATCACAAACATTCCTTATATTTTTATATGGAAGTTATACATAACTTATAAAATTAAATGAATTTATACATTGGGGAATGCCTCCTAAGCAGGCACGCGGATGTGTTTTGAATAATCATACATATATTCTTCTAATTCTAAATATAAGATCTATTTTATAATACAAAATTGTAATACAAAATACATTGTATATTAAAGATCGTGAGAGTATATGGGTAATGTGTAAATTGTTTGAAAAATTTGAGGAAGCATGTCAGGGACCTGCAACTACCTCGGTCCGGTAATCTCCACAACATAACGTCATAAATTCCTTAGTGACGGGAATGACCCGGGACAACTTGAAGCTTTTAATTATATCGTGGTTCGTGGGTTACAAGCTTGAAATAATATGACGCGGCTGCCAGTCTACCACCCCTAGCCTTGCCAGCACAGGTAGCCTTCCCCACTAAACGAAGAAGTAATTGGAGTCAGCAAAGACATATAGCCGCCGGTCGCCCAACTTTGTTTAAGTTTCCGTGGTTGAATCAGACGGATTATCAAGCCTAACAATAAATTGGCATTATTAATTTAGACCCCACCGAGAGGAAAAATCGAGGAAGACAGAGGGCGAGATCATTGACTATCTACAGGAGTCAGTCAGGAAGTTCCAGCGCTTGACATTTATCCCTTAACTATTACCAGTACATATTATTTCTTTACACTATAAATACTATAAAATGGATTTTATATTTAAAATTAGAAGATTATATAAATTAGCACTACCCCTCTAACGGCTGAAATGGCAAGTGGAAAAGTAGCATATATGTGTGTGTATACATGTGTATATACACACGCCTCGTACGGTGAAACCAAAGCAATTTGTTCGATGATAAATTATATGCGCAACAGCAAACGGAAAGATCACGACGATGTTAATTGACAGGGACGAATTTCCAGTAGTGTATAATACTACCTCCGTTCTCTACAAATTAAATGTACGAGCTCTTATAATTAGAATAGGATGGGAAGTAGTATAATGTTACCACCTGACCTGGATGTCTCTGTAGTTTCGCCGGCCCCCTTTTTGAGTGGAATACATGAAATTATCATTAATGGGCCATTTCCATGATTGGCGGTTTGGAAAACCAGCTATTTTTTCAATGTTCGCAACGTGCACGGCAAGATATATTAAATTTCCATCTCCACTATTCGAAGCGCCGCGGCCTATATATATAGCCCCGAACTTGAGCCATATATCTCCCATCAAAACACACCACAAATTTAGCACACCAATACATACACTGCACCTCTTATCATGAATACCCGAGTTGTTTTGTGCCTTACTCTGGCCGTCCTCCTCTATGGTATGACATATATACCACACTCACCACATTAATTGGCTAAGGGTTTTCATAGATAGAGTCTTTCCATTCCTCTCCCTTTCCCCTCCTTATTTAATTTTCAGCGAATTGAAGTTATTATATATATGATGATCAATTTGTTGAAACTGAGCATCAATGTGTATGCCCAGCTCCGTTTTTAGTTTGTTTTTATTCACACAATATAGTTTGCTTATCATGATTAAGCATGCATGCATTGAAGGAATATTATATGTGACGATTAATCTGGGAGACGTGGTTTTGTGCAGGAGGAAATGCAATCACCATTAGTTTTAAGAACAATTGCCAATTCACGGTATGGCCCGCAACCTTAAACGGAGGTTCAAGCCCTGCACTGTCCACAACCGGATTCGAGTTGACGAGTGGAGCATCTAGATCCGTGGACGTCCCTTCACCATGGTCGGGCCGATTCTGGGCTCGGACGGGATGCTCCGGTGGCGCCGGGAACTTTCACTGTGACACCGCAGATTGTGGCTCCGGTCAAGTCGAGTGCAATGGCAAAGGAGGAGCCACACCGGCAACTTTGGCGGAAATTACGGTGGCACCGAACGGTGGCCAGGATTTCTATGACGTGAGTAACGTGGATGGGTTCAACTTGCCGATATCTATGGCTGCACAAGGCGGCACCGGCGACTGCAAAGAGTCAAGCTGCAAGGCGAACATCAACGCGGCGTGCCTAAATGACCTAAAAGTAACAGGCTCCGATGGGAGCGTTATTGCGTGCAAGAGTGCTTGCGTGGCTTTTAACAAGCCTGAGTATTGCTGCTCCGGAGAGTACAACGATCCAAACAAATGCAAACCCAGCACCTACTCCCAGTTTTTCAGCACTCAGTGCCCTCAAGCTTACAGTTACGCTTACGATGATCTCAAAGGCACCTTTACTTGCAACGGCGGACCTAACTACGCCATCACTTTCTGCCCCTAAGCAAAGGAAAATCGGAGCTTCGTTACTCCTCCACCGTGTGGGATAATAGTTATGCAATTGCTACGTCCAGTAATAACATGCGCTTATGTGTGCATGCAGATGAATAATAATGTAGTTTGATTTGATGATATTGTGCTATATGTGCACAATTACATATGATGAACTCATCATATAGGTATATGGGAATAATACAGTTTGATGGGAACAAAATCAAAGGAAGTCGTTGTTATAATTAGTGATATTTGATGATTTGTCAACGGTACGGTCATGAACGCAACTATTCTAACTTTGAAGCCATCGACTAGATGTGTATATTTTTCCACATGCTATCCGTCAACTGTACTATATGTACTATCACAATTATATAAAGAAATTAAACATATGAACTTTTTTTTTTAACAATTGATGCGTCAATAAAAATATATTACCTCTGATCCTTAACAATTGATGCGTCAATAACTATTATAAAAATAGTCATTTATAATAGTTACACTTATTAAATGTTCTATCTAATAATACACATAATTAGTAATGATATTTTATAAAAGATAATACAAATTTATTATAAATAACTAAATTAATTTTTTTAATATATTAAAATTAATCGCTAACTTTTATATTAAGACGAGAGGTGGTATTTCACAATCATTTAAAAAGCCAAATAAACAGCTGGCAAAAGAAAAAGAAAGCCAAATGAACAGAGAATACACGTGACAACTGTGCAAAGATATGCATTTTAATAGTTCAATGGAGACAATGCTTGACCCTATTTCACACACACAAAAGATATACATGTATTTTCTTTTTTTTTTTATACACTGTGATAAATCATCCTTAAGAAATTCATTCATACCATTCCTTACAGAAATCTGAGTTTAAAAATAATACGTACTGAACCCAGAAGGGATATATATTTTTAAGTTTTTTCTATTTTTCTTATAGAAAATATAACAGATATAGTTTGATAGAGCTTAATCATCTCAATTTATTGTCTGAATTTAACACCGCATTTAACACCGCAGTTGCTGGTTTTTCATCCTTCTAATCCCTGACAGATTTTCCGATATTATTAGCAGTGGCCCAGCAAAAAAAAAAAAAGATTTTCCGGTATTAGCAACGTACAGGGCTTCCCACGTACTCCCAAAAAAAAAAGAAAAGGACAAAAACCCTGCCTGTTTATATCGTACCTCACAAACTTGAAACTGTCGCTCAACAAAACAGAGAAAAACCTCTCAATGAATACTCGAGTTGCGTTATGCCTTACTTTGCCCTTCCTCTTCTATAGTATGTATCAATAATGTGTATACACCTTCCTTTCATGTAGCTCCCACATGCTTGTGTATACACCGCATTCACAACACTGGCAAATTTCCAGTTAACTGGAGTTGATGTGCAAGTACAATACTCATTTGCATAATAAGTGTTTTATACATAGAAAGTGCTCCTATTTTTTCTTTATTTTTAGAGAAGTCATGACATTTGTCAGTTTGAAACTGATGAGCATCTATATGCCCAACCCGATTTATTTATATTTTACTTAATGACAAGTGTTACATAAATACACACACATATATATGGAGATTGATCTGCAAGACGGGGTTTTGTGCAGGAGGAATCGCAGCCACGATTACTTTTACGAACAAGCCCCTTCACCGCGTGGCCAGGAACCCTAACCGGAGCTCCAAACCCTCAATTGTCTAAGACCGGATTCGGGTTGGCGAGCGGAGCAACTAGCTCAGCAGACGTGCCTCCTCCGTGGTCGGGTCGCTTTTGGGCTCGGACCAGATGCTCTAGTACGTCCGGAAAATTTGTTTGTGCCACCGCAACGTTTATGTGGGTTGGTGTCATTTTGAGTTGGGATTGAGTTATAATAGATTCGTTAAATCGCGGGTGTTTTAACTTTAATTCGAATGAGAATAAAGAAAAGGATGGGGAAATATGACATCATTGAATGAGGTGAGCATGACGAAAAAGGAAGCAGAATTCCTCGGGGTAGGGTTAGCATTTTCTGCCCACCCACCCTCACTTTCCTTCCCTATCCCTCCAGTCGGTGTCTGCTTATCATTCCAAGCACCCTTGAAACCATTATCAGTTCGTAAGAAAGATGCTACCTCCTGTAGAATTAATTAACTAATTTAAATAGGTTAAAAAAATAAATTAAATTAATTATTTGTAATAAATATGTATTGTCTTTTCTAAAATATCTTTACTAATTAACTGTATTGGTAAAAACTATCATTATTAAAAAGATTACCTTAAAAAAAAGAACAAGTATGAAAGATAAAATATATTTGAGTCTTATATTTAAGATTAAAATAAAGTCAAATGAGATCTTATATTAAGAATTAGAGATAGTATTACAAGTTCAAATTTTGAAAAATATATTTATTAAGAACATGCACTTTAATCTTAATGTATTTGACCTGATAAATGTTAGTCTTACATACAAATTAATTTATAAAAAACTCTGACTTTACATCAAAAAACCATTATTAAAAGGAAAAACTACAAATACAAACCCTTGAATATGTAAAATTACAATTTGAGATCCTGGATTTGGAAATAGCAAATAAGAATCCAGTCTCACTTTTGCAAATATGAAATGTAGGTGAAATATATGAAATGCCTCTCAACCAAATGATAAGTTGACTATGAGAAATGACAAGTGCAATTTAGTGAATAACAACTTTAGTAGACCAGATCAAAACTTAGCTGAGGGTATGCGAAATGACGAGTTAATTATGAAAAATTATAAGTTTACTTTAGTAAATGATAATTTTAGCAGACCAAATCACAATTTGGCTGAGGGATATTTTAAACATTTCACCTACATTTCATATTTACAAAAGTAGGACCTACTCCTTATTTGCTGTTTTCTAAATTCAAAATCTCAAATCATAATTTTATATATTTGGGGTCTTTATTTGTAACTTCCTCTGTATTAAAAAGACCTGATCATTTTTTTAATTAAAAGAAGAGAAGGTCACGGTCACGGAAGCACTTGGCGGTGGATCTGGCCCAGCGTCTGTGAAGCGAGTGGTATACACCATCATCGGATTATTTTATTACCCAAAGATTCTAATTCTTGGTACGGACGCCATCCCGGTGCTGTTTCCTCACTTAATTTCTAAAATGTCATCTTCGACCTCTACAGATAATTATCGGATCCATTTTGTCCGGAGAATAAAATTGCGAGTAGTAGTATTTCTACAACTAACTTAATTCTGCTATTAAAATACAACGAATCCATATACTCCTCCGGTCCTTATTATAAGACCCAATTTGACTTTTTATTTGGTCCTAATTATAAGACCCAATCCATTTTGTCTCTTATATTTATACATTTTTTTCCAAGATAATCCTTCTAATAATGATAGTTTTAGCCAATATACTTAATTAGCAAGGATATTTTAAGAATGACAACACTTATTTATTATAAATAACCAACTTAACTTACTTCCTTAATCTCCTCTGTAGGAAAATGGGCCAGTCCACCCTTGGTGGATTGGGCCCAAGCCCATTAAATTTGGGGCTCTAATGCAAATAACATAACCTGTGGGTCTTAAATAGTTATTTGCAATTTTTCCTTCAGAATATGGATAAGGACAGACGGGGCGGTAGTTTTATTTTTCAGAGAGATAGGATCAGTTTAAAACAAAACTGATTTATTCAACCGCTTTTCAACTTCTTCCCGCCTGCGTATCTCCTCTCCTCTTCTCCTCCAACAAACAAAAAAGTGCATTTGCTGTGAACGTTGATTCCTATTCATTACTGTGATCGGAATTCCGCGCGTGGCTACCTAATCTAAGATTACTCGGCACTTCAGGTATGCCCGAATACCATTATTGGTATCAGAGCAAGGTTCTATTTCTTCCGCTGCCCTGTTTCATCTTCTGCGTTGTTTTTTTTGTTTTGTTGTGTGCCTCACGGTTGGCACTTCATTCCCACTTCAGTGATTTGCTCCCAGATATTAAGCAAATCTTCTCTTTATATTCAGCATGATAGTTGTTTATAATGATTCTGTGTTATTAGTTTTTTTTTCCCGCTTCCATGAACGTCGGATGTGAGAGTTTTTTTTTGTTTGTTGTCTCCAACAATTATATGATAGTATTCTGCATGGGAGATGACCGAAAACAATTAAAAACATCTGAAAAACGGTAGAAACGTAGGTTTGGAAGCATGGAATTCATCATGAGAGAGACCCGTTTTCGCACAGTGAAGTTTTTCGTTTTGGGTGTCTGAAAAATGAAGGTTTTAGGCTTCAAAAATTATCCCATTGCATAGAGCTCGGAAAAACGAAGAAAATGACACCAAGAACGCGAAGAACGGACGTCGGACGGAGGACATATGGGGGAGAGAACAATCCGGGTCCGACGGACCCGACCCGCGACGGAAACCGGGTCGGTCAGACCCGGCTGGAGGTTGAAGACAACCTCCAGCCCCCAAACGACGTCGTTTTGACGTCGTACACAAAAAAAAAAAAAAAAAAAACGAGGCGGGGCGGATGCGTTGGTTGGGCTGGCTTGGTCCGGATCCGGATAGAACCGGACCAAGCCCAACCCGAAAAAAATTTAAAAAAAAAAAACAAATATAAAAATATATATAATGATTTTAAAAAAAAAAAAAAATCCCCAGAATTGCCACGTGGCGCGTGCCGCCACGTGGCACACCTCATAGACACGTGGACACCACCACCTGAAAGGTGGTGGCGCGTTCGGGCCTTCGTAACGGCGCGTGTCCTCTTCTGCCGGACCCATGGCGGCGCGTGACGTACACGCGCCGACAGCGAGAGTGGGCGAAGTTTTAAAAAAAAAAAAATTCGCTAACTCTTCCTTCTAGGGGCGCGTGTAGGCGCGTGAATGGTCCAATTGGGGTGTGGTTTGTCTCTAAAAATCCCTAAAATTAGGATCTTCATTTTAATATATATTTTGATAATTTTAGAGACAATTTAGGATCCATTTATGAGTATTTTGGTGCGTTTTCTGGTGTTTTTATGTGGATAAAAATTCCAGAATATTCAAAATAATTTATATTATTTTGTTCTAGGTGAAAATGGAGCAAGAGGCTTCTAGTGGCACTGAAAATACCGATCATGGTTCATTGGAATACTCATTCCTAGGTGATGGAATTCCAGAATATGAACCTGAGGATGAGGATCCTGAGGAGGACCCTGAAGAGGTTCCTCAAGAAGACCCAGAGGAGTTAGTGGCTTCCGGACCTGAGTCGGAAACTATGTTCCCCACTGAACCTCTCCCCATTGAACCTCAATTAGTCTATAAAGATTCACTGGATCTCCCTAATGAAATTGAAGTTGAGGAAGGAGAAGAGGTGAACCAACCTTTGACCCCCGCATTAGCTATGAGTATAGCTGAGAGAGATGCAGCAAAACTGACAAATATAAAAGGAATCAATGGCGTGCTCGCCAATTACATCCAATACATGACCGATAAGAAGAATACAGAATTCTACCTTAAAGTCATAATGGAGTACATAAGAGCAATAAGGGTTAGAGGCGGACCTAAAGGCAAACCCATAAGAAAATCTTACTGGATTTGGGCCATAGAGCTAGTATCCTCTTTTATGAACAAAAAACGCAAACTCAGGAGCCTAAGGAAAGCAATGCTTGATTACCTTTATGTGCATATTAAATAATGTAATATTTACATATGCTTTATTAATATTTGTTGTATTAAGTTTTTTTTATGGTTTCATGCATTGTAAACAGACTAAATATGTTGTTTCATTTAATGAAATTACTTGAATTGTTGTTATATGGTTATCTTGTGAATAGTATGTGTATGCTTTTTATAAGTGGGAGCTTTTAGAAGATAAGACTTCTAAGAGTCATAATTTTACTTTGAAGTGCTTATATAAAATCCTTGATAGGAAATAATGTTTGTTGCTTGTATCTGTGTGATGGGAGGTACAAACGTATGCTCTTGATCATGGATCTTGCAGCAACATTACTTTCTGATCAAGGATGATATAAGTACAAGACATTGTACACTTCGCTGTGCTATATATAACTAAGATGTTCTATGGTACATCTCTTTTAGAGAAAACGTAGAATAATGTGGGATAAATTTGCTTCAGAACTGAAAATGGCAACCAAGAACATAATTGCTGAGCTTAATAAGGGAGAAAAGCTCAACGGGGATAACTGGGACATATGGCACCGAAAGGTTCAATACATCTTGGAGGAACAAGATGCGGTTGAACCTTTAACCACTGCAATGGTTGAACCTGAAGCTGGGAATACGGCCCAACATAGGAGAGACCAAGAGGCTTACCTAGTGTGGAAGAAGAAAAACAGCATAGCAAGAATTACGCTTCTGAGTGCCATGGCTGATGACATTATGTGCGAGTTTGAGAGGCACAAAACTGCACAGGCTATGTGGATAGCGTTAAAGGACAAGTTTGGTGGTACTTCTACCACTAAACTTAGAAGGTTGACGATTAAGTTCGACACCTATAAGCTCAAGCCAAACAATCCAATGAAACAACATTTGAGAGAGATGGCCAACATGATCAGAGAACTTAAGGAAGCAGGCCATGTCCTGTCTGATGAACAGCAAGTACAGGCTGTTATCAGATCGCTTCCTGCTAGCTGGGAACACATGAAAGTCAACCTGACCCATAATGAAAACATCGTTACTTTTAACGATGTAGCCAAACACTTGGAGCTGGAGGATGAACGTTTAGAGGCTTACAAGACCTCTGGACAAGCTTATTACACCGAGGATGCCGGTACTTCCCAATCAAGGCCCGATTCCAAGAAGGGCAAGAAGTTTCAAAAGAAAGGGAAGAAGGGTGGTCCTCAATCCAAAAAAGGAAAGAAGCAATTCAAGAAGAAGGGAAAGAAAGGTGGGAAGAAGAAGCTAGACCTGAAGAAGGTCAAATGCTTCGCCTGCCAGAGAATGGGCCATTTCGCACGTGACTGTTCAAAACAGGCTGAGAGCGAAAAGGTATTAGTGGATTATGTGAATTCACATGTTTCATATGTTTCTAGTACTGTTTTTCTAACAGAACCTGTTTCTTCTTCTTGGATTATAGACTCAGGCTCCACAGACCACGTAACCAGGGATCGAGGATCCTTTATCGAGTACCGTCGGTTGCCGTATCAAAGCAAGTGGCTTTACGTTGGGAACAACGCGAGGATCGAGGTTAAAGGTTTGGGCACCTGCAAATTTACTTTGCGTGGTGGGAAGACCTTGATACTCCATGATGTACTTTATGCTCCTGACATCCGGCGGAACTTGGTTTCTGTATTGTGTCTGTTAGAATTTGGGTTTAATGTAAACTTTCATGGTAAAGTTGCAGACATTTTTAGCAACTCTGTTCTTTATGGTTCAGCTTTCCTGTTTAAGAAGTTCTTTGTTTTAGATATTGTTGGTGATTTCAATAGTAATGAATGCTTTGCTGTTTCTTCGAATAACATTGACATAAACACCTGGCATGCTAGACTAGGACACATTAATCAAAATAGAATGATTAAACTAGCAAAAGAAGGATTGTTGGGTGCCATTCCCAATATGGAAATGTCACTATGTGAGAACTGTCTAGCTGGTAAGGCAACAAGAAAGCCTTTCGGTAAGGGAAAAAGGGCTGAAACTCCATTGCAATTAATCCATTCTGATATTTGCGGTCCAATGAGTGTGAGGGCAAGACACGGAGCTTGGTATTTTATTACCTTTATTGACGATTTTTCACGATATGGTCATGTCTATTTGATCTCGCATAAGTCTGAAGCTCTTGAGTGCTTTAGACGATACATAAATGAGGTAGAGAATCAAATGGACAGTAAAATTAAAGCATTACGAACTGATCGAGGTCGTGAATATTTATCTGATCAATTCAAACAGCTCTGTGAAGAAAAAGGGATAATCAGACAACTGACTATCCCTGGCACTCCACAACAAAATGGGGTTGCTGAAAGAAGAAACAGAACTCTTTTAGACATGGTTAGGTCAATGATGGCTCAAGCAAACCTGCCAATTTCTTATTGGGGTGATGCTTTGTTAACGGCAACCTTCATACTTAACCGTGTACCCTCAAAATCAGTCGCTTCCACACCCTACGAGTTATGGACAAAACGCAAACCAGATCTAAGCATCTTGAGACCCTGGGGGTCAGCGGCGTATATCCATGATGCTTCTCATAAGCATGGGAAGTTGGGTCCCCGAGGAAAGAAATGTATCTTCATAAGGTACTCTGAACAATCAAAGGGATACGTTTTCATAGGTGAAAACGAAGATGGAACCGTGACTGAAATAGAATCAAGAGATGCAATATTCATTGAGACTGAATTTCCTAATAGAGGAGATGTTGACCGTACCGTTTCTCTTTATGAAACACAGGAACAAGACAGTACAGAACAAATTGACAAACCAGAATCGTCTAGGTGTGTCAATCTGAGTGGGAGCCAAGAAAGGTCAACACCAAGACCTGAACAAAGAAAAAAGGATAAGCAAAAAGCTCCCGTCAGAAGGAGTAACAGGGAAAGTGTTCCCAAAAGACGCTTTCAAATAGAAGGCGAATCTCTCTTAGTTACTCCAGAAGGGGATGATGAGCCCCGTTCTGTACGAGAAGCCTTGTCAGGTCCTGCGAAAGATGAATGGATGAAAGCTATGGAAGAAGAAATGGACTCAATGAACAAGAACCAAGTTTGGGTGTTAGTTGATCTTCCAAAAGGGCGTAAGCCATTGGGAACAAGTGGGTTCTCAAAATTAAAAGAAAAGTGGATGGATCAATTGACAAATACAAGGCTCGATTGTGGCAAAGGGGTACACGCAACAGGAAGGAATAGATTACGAAGATACATTCTCACCTGTTGTGCGTTTCAATTCTATCAGACTTATTTTGGCAATAGTAAACAGTTTAGATCTAGAATTACATCAGATGGATGTAAAAACCGCATTTCTGAATGGTGATCTGGATGAAGAAATCTATATGGAACAACCATTAGGTTTCATTGAAAAAGGAAAAGAAAATAAAGTTTGTAAACTCAAAAGGTCCATTTATGGATTGAAGCAGTCATCCAGACAGTGGTATTTGAGGTTTCACAAAGCGATAACCTCATATGACTTCCAAATGATAGAGGAAGACCACTGCGTCTACATTAAGCGGTTTGAGGGTAATTTTGTCATATTATCCTTATATGTAGACGATATACTATTAGCCGGAAATAGTCTAGATTCGGTGGTGGCTATTAAAGAATGGCTTTCGTCGAATTTTGAAATGAAAGACATGGGTGAAGCAGAATACATACTTGGAGTTAAGATCCAAAGAAATCGTTCAAAACGAATCCTCTCTCTTTCACAAGAGAATTATATCAACAAGATTCTTGAGCGATTTAACATGAAAGACTGCAATCCCATGAGTACGCCCGTTGCCATTGGAGTGGCTTTGAGTTCTGACATGTGTCCCAAAACCGAATCTAATAAAAAGAAGATGGAAAGAGTTCCATATGCCAGTGCTGTTGGTAGTCTGATGTACGCAATGATGTGTACAAGACCAGACATCTGTTATGCAGTGGGACTGGTGAGCAGATTCCAGTCTAACCCCGGTGAAAAGCATTGGAAAGCAGTGAAGAGGATCTTGAGGTACTTAAAGGGAACTTCCAATTATGCACTGTGCTACGAAGGAGGTGACCTGCGTCTTGTTGGGTACTCCGATGCTGATGTAGGCGGAGATGAAGAAGAACGAAGGTCAACTTCAGGTTATACCTTCTTACTCAACAATGGCGCCATATGTTGGAGTAGCAAGAAGCAAACGTGCATTGCCTTACATTCGATGGAAGCTGAGTTTGTGGCTTGCACTGCAGCAGTGCAAGAGGCTTTATGGCTGAAGAGATTTATAGAACACCTTGGATTTGGAAACGAGAGTACCAGTCCAGTGATGGTATACTGTGACAATACTGCAGCCATAGCCTATACTAAAGATCCTAAGTATCACAGCAAAACCAAGCATATTGACATCAAGTATAATTTTGTTAGAGATTACATAGCACAAAAGATTGTTACTGTACAATATATTTCAACCAAATGTATGGTAGCAGATCCTCTGACAAAGCCAATAGGCGAAAAAGTTTTTAAAGAACATGTACAAGCCCTTGGCATACGTAAAGTGTAATATGAACGCTTCATTAATGAAATTGTATTTCGTTATCACTTTATGTGTTTGTCCGAAAGTATACAATGTCTAGTATGTCGTACAGGTTAAAAAGGGTTGACTCTCTCACACGGGCAACCGCCTTTGACACTCATGTGGAGTGAACAAAGATGAGACATTTGTGTTCACCAGTAAAGCAGCAATGAATGCTGATATGGTAGAGAAGAAACACAAACTTTATGTCGCCTTGACTAAAGTGTAGCAAGTCAAGATGAGATCCACGTTGATAAAGTTGGATCGAAGTTTGGAATCCCACTTCCATAATACCTGTAGCCAGACAACAAACTCTTCAACATCGACGTCATAACAATAAGCAGAATTGAAGAATTTGGGTTTAGATACTGAGTGTGTCTGGACCTAAGTCTGTACGGTGTTAATAATAAATCTAAATCGACATACGCTCTTATAGTAAAAGAGTAACACCGTAGCATGTGTTTCATACCACATGTGCTGAAAGAACCGCAAAAGGGAAGCAAGTGAAAGATCCCTGCTTCATTGCTGTGTGAGTCCCAGGGAGGAATTATCCTCCTATTGGTGTCCTTTGACTTTGACAATATCATGAAGATATGTTTCAGTGACTGCTACTTTGGCATATGTCCTATGGTCATGATTGATGCGATCTAAGGTAGTATGCTAAGAAAGCGACTGATTCATTTCAAAGTGATGTTTGGGCGAAAGGAAGATTGACTGTGATATACACACCTATGCTAGTGTCTGTGACATGTCCCTTATGAAATTTTGTGGTCGTAAGTGTGGATACTAGACATAAGAGAAAGGTAATCTGAGTCAACTTTTGACTCAAGAGGGATTAGATTTACCATGAAAAAGTGTATATAAGTAAATCTAGGACATCTGAGGCATAATTTTTAAAATTCACGCTACACAAAAGGAGAAGGTAACTTGTGCTGGTCCTATAAAAGGATTTCTAGTACAGGCACCTAAATGAAGACGTCATGCCCACGCGGTCACGGCAAAGCACTAAGTATGAAACTAAGGGGAGGCGAAGAGACGAGACCCTTGACATCTAATCCACCAAGTGTGAGTGGGAGATGTAGGAAAATGGGCCAGTCCACCCTTGGTGGATTGGGCCCAAGCCCATTAAATTTGGGGCTCTAATGCAAATAACATAACCTGTGGGTCTTAAATAGTTATTTGCAATTTTTCCTTCAGAATATGGATAAGGACAGACGGGGCGGTAGTTTTATTTTTCAGAGAGATAGGATCAGTTTAAAACAAAACTGATTTATTCAACCGCTTTTCAACTTCTTCCCGCCTGCGTATCTCCTCTCCTCTTCTCCTCCAACAAACAAAAAAAGTGCATTTGCTGTGAACGTTGATTCCTATTCATTACTGTGATCGGAATTCCGCGCGTGGCTACCTAATCTAAGATTACTCGGCACTTCAGGTATGCCCGAATACCATTATCCTCAAATAAGTCAATTGGGTCTTATAATTAGAACCGTAGGAGTATATGATTTATACCACAGCGGGAAGCTCCCATAATTCTTCAATTACGGCAATTGAAATAACGCATTTAGTAATTGACTTCCACGAAAGAAAATGTTTACTTGCTCTGCATATACAGAAGAACCGTAATAAGTTGATGCGGAGAGGAATGCTATGGACGACAGTGCGAACGATGGGGATGTTTTTGGGATATATCGGCACGAGTTGAATGAAGGGGGCGGGTTATTAGGAGATGCGAGATGCGAGAAATTGGTTGGGTTGTTCTTAGGTGTCCGTACACGAGTCAATGAAACTTCCAGGAAGCACCACCGACATGATATAATAATATTATTGATATTGATTATTGTTAATAACAGTGGTATTTTTTTTGGAAAAAAGGAAAATAATGCAAATTGGGAAAAACAGAGATGGGATGTCAAAGTCAGCTGCAACGGCGCCGGGTCGACGCTGATAGAACTCGCGGTGGCAGCGAACGGTGGACAAGATTTCTATGCTGTGAGCAATGTAGATGGATTCAACTTGCCCCTGTCCATAGCCCCACAAGGCAGCACCGGGTGTGCCCGGATCCACTAAAAAGTAATAGGGTCGGATGGGACAGTTATTGCTTACAAGAGTGCGTGCTTGGCTTCCAATGAGCCACAGTATTGTTGCACTGGAGATTTTAACACGCCAGAGAAATGCCCGCCCATCCAATCCCCTCAAGTTTCAAGGCACGGTGTCCTGATGCTTGTAGTTACGCTGATAACGTTAAGACCAGCACCCTTACTTGCTTCAGACACGGTCTGTTCTCGAATTAATCTTGTGAGCCAAGGAAAGTCGAAGCTTTATTAAAAAAAAATTCGTTCACTGTGTCATCATTATATGTAATACTCGTCTACCTACGCACAATATATTATGTATATATCCACGTGTAAGAATTATAACACTTGTCTTGGCCGCAAGAAACGGTATAATGAAAATAAAAGAAGTCTTTAATTACTTTTGAGCCATCAATTTTATAAAACGTGCCTTGTCATAAGAACACGAAGAAGCATACACACGTGTGTGCATATAAAAGTTCTTTACGCCTTATAGTAATTTAGGTCAAAGCATAATTCAAAATTTCTTTATAAATATCCAATGCCAAACATTTTGAAGAAAAATAAAAAATATTTTGTCAATTACTCATTTCTAGTCTTATTTAGAAGAAAATATTTTTATCCTATTTATACGTCATATTATTAAAGATTTTATATAAACGTGCAACTCTTGCTTCACTTATTATTATACTTGTGTAAACCTTTATTGTATTGAAAATTAAAGTGAATGTATTAAATAAAAGAAAAATTAAAAAGTTATTAAAATTAGTGCCAGATTACGAGGAAGCGCGTGTGATACACGTCAACCGGGAGACAGAGCTGGATTATTATCCATATTGTACGTTTCCCGGGGGGGGGGTAGTCCATTCCTGCTTTCGACTTTTCCTGATCCTTCCCTAAACGTATCACTTGTCTATTTTTGTGCTAAATTACATTTACGCCAACTTTAATGGCATAATTTTCTTCATTTCGCGTAAAATGATTTTTTTAATGAAAAAGTTATAAAAAGATGGGAAAATCCCAAAAAAAGTCCTTAGAATATGAGAAACGTCAGATTGGGTCTTTAAATTTCGAAAATGACAGAATGGGTCATTGACCCAATCTGTCATTTGTGAAATTCAGGCGAATTGACAATTTTGCCCTCATTTATTCATTCACTACAATGATTCAAGGAATCACTATAAGAGTTTAGGTGTTGTCTAGATTCGTATAGCGAATAACTACTCACTTTTTCATAGTCAGGTGTCTTATTATTAACTACAACTAATTCTGTAATCACTAGAACAATGTAAGCATTACCTAGATTTGTGTAGAGAATAACTATTCATTTTTTCATAGTCAGGTATCTTATTATTGTCAGGTATCTTATTATTAACTACAATGAATCTTGTAATCATTAGAACAGTGTAAGCGTTACCTAGATTTGTTTAGAGAATAACTACTCACTTTTGCTCAGGGGCAAAAATGTCAATTCGCCTGAGTTTCACAAATGACAGATTGGGTCAATGACCCATTCTGTCATTTTCGAAATTTAAGAACCCAATCTAGGATTTAGTATATTCCAATGGCTTTTTCTGGAATTTTCCCTAAAAAGATAAATAAAAAATGAATTCTTAAAGGCCAAAACTTCCTCTCTTTTTCCAAATATTGTACGCCGTAGCTGCCAAAAATACTAAAATGAAGAAAACTCCCCGGGTCTAATTTATTTTTTCAGCTATACTCCTAAGTCCTAACTAAATATTCTTTGCTTTCTTGCTTGACAAATTTGTAGTTTCTTGCTGACCTTTTCCTTTCTTTCATGGTTGCCCTTAGATCTTCCACTTTGCCTGGTCTGTTGCTCGCTCAGAACGGATCTTCCACCTGATGGATTTGGGTTCAACTTTGGCTCCGCCCGCCCGCCCGCCCGCTAAACTCATATACACGAAGAGAATCTCGTTGCTGGAAATCCCTCAACTGTTACCTAATCGGATTTCACAAAAGCTCCCTTTTCCCTCCTCCTTGACAGGCATTAACTCACAGATCTCGAGCACGACCGTGCTCTCTTCAAATATTTGGCCCAAGTCCTTCAAGCCATATTGTCATCCTCTACATGGCACGTATTTCAAACGAGGTTTGAAGCTCTGTTGATCATTGGAAATCAAAGTGCAGGAATGGACGCATAACTATTTATGAGGGCCAATTTGCATCTGATTCAAAATTGAATAAAAATATAAGCACAGATTAATATGAGCTTATATATACTAAAATAAGAATGAATGATCGATATACTAAAGCAATCTATAATAAATAATAACAATCACAATAAATATATAATGATTAGTCTAAATAAAATAAGAAATTATCATGAATGGGAAATCACAAATTGATTATAATCCAATCATCTATAATTATATATTAACGTTGACAAATATCATTATTAATTATTGGATGCGACGCTTGTGACACAAATCCTCCCGCATATAATTGTTTGTGTTTGTCTGTATAAATACCATCGTCATCATCCCCATTATGAATACCGTTATCAAGAGAGATATCGATCATATCATGGCCACCAACACAGCTCTTTTCAAGTTTCTGGTGCCGTTACTCTTACTCTTTCCAGGTTTTGCTCTTCTTTCTTGTTTTCCGCTTCAGTCCTAAACAGTAATTCCTTCCTTGTTCATCGCTTCATTCCAAGCATAATTCAGAGTCTCTACTACACAGTCCTTTTACTGTGAAGTAAGAAGGCTTTAAAGATTATTGGATCCCCCTCATACTCATATCCCCCTCCACCTCTCCTGGTTTTTATCCACAAGATCTCATCTGCTACTATGCAATAAAGACTCCGATCTCATCCGTGTTGTAATATGCAGGAGGGCGTTGTGATGTGAAATTTCATTTTACGAACCAGTGTCCCTACACCATATGGCGCGCCGCAAGCACCGACATGTTGGATGCGGAGCCAGAACTTCCACCGGACGTCCACACAACTTACAGCATGGACGATCGCTGGACCGGCTCCATTTGGGCTCGGACCCAGTGCTCCAACAATGCCTCCTTCTACTTCTCATGCCAAACCGGGGATTGCGGCACCGGCAAACTGTTCTGCGCGGGTCCCCAACCCGCTTACCCGGTGACTCTCCTCAACTTCGACATCAACAACCCGGTCGTATCCTACGAAGTGAGCCTAGTCCACGGGCAGAACATGCGGGTTCGGATCCAGCCCAGTGGAGGGACACTGGTGGACGGATCCGGCCCTTGCCCGGTCGTGGACTGTGCCAGAGATCTTAAGGACGTGTGCCCTTCATTTTTGGTAGCGGCGAACAAGGAGGGTCGATACGTAGGATGTTACAGTGCGTGTGATGCGTTGAAGGATCCCAAATTTTGCTGCAGCGATAGTAGCTGCCAGCCCGATGAGTACTCTCAGAGGAACAAGGAATTGTGTAGCATGGCCCACACCTATCCCGGCGATCATAAACCTCCCAGGTATCAGTGTAAAGGGGCTGATAGTTATGACATCACTTTCTGTCCTGTATAGACCCTTGACTCTCGTACGGCCAGCTAGTGATCACATCGACGGCTGATATTAATAAATATTAATAAATAGTTAAATACTCGCTCATTATATTTATAAACTTTAAATTTAGAAAGAAATATGTTTCATTTTATAAGCTTATTCTTTGTTTTTCTCATTTATTGTAAGGGCATATTTGAAAATAAAATTATATGTTTAACTATTTTTTTACTAACAATTTGTTATCCATGAATTAATTATTTGAATCTTATAATAAGGATTACAGGGAGTAATATTAGCTCTGGACCCCAATATAAATATCAATTTGGTCTTAAATATAAGACTTCGATTCACTTTGTCTTTTATATTTATCTATTTTTTAAAATAATCTTTGTATTAGTTGCATATATTAAATATCCTATTAAGTGGTAATTCTAGTTAATACACGTGGTTAACAAAAGTATGTTAGGAAGGATAACAAATATTTATTATAAACAGTCAACTTAACAAGTTTTTTTAATATATTCAAATTAGTAAACTAACCTTTATGTTAATGAGTGAAGGTGGTAATAAATGAAAAAAGAAAATTCGCTGTATCATGGTAAAATAGAGTGAAATATGTTTGTGAACAAAAGAGCGAAATATTAAAAATGTTGACAAAATAAAAGAAAATCGGAGACGATAAATAAAGAATGCTAATTATATCAATCATCACCCACAGCATCGCGTACATTTATCGTTAATCTTCAATCGCATAAAGACCCAGTTAAGAATCATAATGGTTGGCAGAACAAAAAAAAAAAAAGTTCAGGAGTCATAATAACATGAATAGAAATACAATAGCACAATATCATTTTTTGTACAATTATAAAATTTATATCTTTAAGAACATTCATTAAAAAGCATAAGATGTTTTTTCTTGGCACCAAAAGTGTAAGATCATTGTTATGGATCACATGACTACGTTTGTAACTGTGTGTGACTATTTGTAAACAATGATATCTAAATCACTGAATATTCAACTATTATATTTAATTGATATTTAATAAAATAATTCATTATATATATATATATATATAATATGTTGTTACTTATCAATCTAAAATGATGTTTTGGACTTTTAGCAGTAAAAGAAACATTAGCCCATTAGCTTTTATTTGTACTCATTAATGTCCCGGAAAAATTAATTTAACGACAAAAATACTCTAGCCATTTGTTTTTGTTCACTCCATTATGCCCCATTCAATCCTGTATATAAATTTTAAATAACTGGATCATGTTTAATGAAGTGGCATTTTAAATTACTCCTTTCGGCCTCATATATAAGAAATATTTGTTTTTAGCAGTAAAAGAAACACTAGCCCATTAGCTTTTACTTGTACTCATTAATGTCCCGGAAAATTTAATTTAATGATAAAAATACTCTAACTATTTGTTTTTGTTCACTCCATTATGCTCCACCCAATCCTATATATAAGTTTCAAATAATGGAGTCACACCTTTATCGAACTAGCCATTTAAATTACTCCTTCCGGTCCTATATACAAGCTTTAAATAACCAAATGATATTTAATGAATCAGCAGTTAAAATTAGTTAAAAATAATAAATAAGTTAGTTGCCATTATTTATTAAAAGAGTATATGAGAGATGATAAATAAAAAATAATGAAAGAGAATACACATAGATAATATTAATAAGAGAGAATACTAAATACAATCAACTAAGAGCAAAATAGAAAAAGTAATAAATACTCAGAAAAATTAAAAAATAAAGCTTATATTTTAGACCAATCCCACCTCTAGAAGTGAAGCTAATATATAAGATTGAGGGAATGGTTAAAAATAATAAATATGTTAGAAATGTATTTTTTTTCCTTAAATTTGTTTTTATTTATTAAGAGAGTAAATAAAAGAGGCAATAAATAAAAAAGTGACGTAAAGATACTATATGTGATAATATTAATGAGATAGAGGAATACAATCAATGAAGGGCAAAATAAAAAAAAAAAGTACTAAATGTTCAAACAAACTCAAAAATAAAGTGTATATTTTGAATTAGACTCTTATCCAAAAGTGAAGCTTATATATAGGATTGGAGGAAACTCTTATCTCTAATTAGTTTTAAAAAATAATAAATACTTTTCTAAATTAGTTAATTAGGTTTTACGTTACTTAGTTTACTACTCATCCTCTAGTCCTAAATACAAATAAGACCTACCATGCAGTATAATTTGTACTACCTTCGGTCTTAATTATAAGATCTAGTTGACTAATTTGGGGAGATTAATGAACTTAGTTAATTAGTTATTTGTAATGAATAGGTGTTGTTTTTCCTAAAATATCCTTGCTAGTCAAGTTTGTTATTTATAACTACTATTATTAAAATGATTATCATGAAAAAAGTGGATAAACATGAGAGATAAAGTAGATCAGGATCTTATATTTAGGACCAAAATAAAAGTCAAACAGGGTCTTAATAAGGACCGGAGGTAGTACTATAAAGGGGGTTTTATATGTAGAATCAAAAGATTTACACTATAAAATGAGTTTTATATTTATAATAGAATATCTTTTAAAATGACAATAAAATAATGGGTTAAGGTGCACCCAGCACCCCCAAGTATTTTGTCAGGTGCACCCAATGGCCTAAAGTAATTTATTGTGCAATTTTACCCTCAAAGTAATTAAAATGGTACACCGGTATCCTATGCTAATAGATCTGTTACTTTGATCGTTAAATTGATGAGTCAGCACAAGTTTGACCAAAATAATCTGACGTGGCATGTCTAATAAGCAGGTGATGTGAAATTTTTTTGGGGGTTAAGGTGCATCCAGCACTTGCAAATATTTTTTCAGTTGCACCCAGTGGCCTAAAGTAATTTATGGTGCAATTTTGCCCTCAAAGTCATTAAAAGGGTGCATTGGTATCCTATGCTAACATATCTGTTACTTTGACTGTGAAATTGATGAGTCAGCACAAGTTTGACCAAAATAATCTGACCTGGCATGTTTAATAAGCAGGTGACATGGCTTTTCTCGTTAATTCCATTGTTTTGTTTGAATATTACTCATCTGGTTCTATTTATAAGGCACTTCCAGCATGTTTCACACAGACAAAGGAAAACCTTAAATTTCATCAACTCTCATTTAAATTTTAATAACTTTTCAACTTTATCTCTATTTAATATACATTATACCTCATGTAAACAAAGTCAATACAATAATAAATGAGGGATAAATTTGTACATCCATACAAAAAATTTCTCTCAATGCTTTATAAATAGGACCAAAAAATATCTACTCTCTCTACCTTATAAATAGGACCAGAGGAGTATCTCTGAAAAAATTTCTTACTATGAAAAAAATTCCAAGAGCCGAAGAGAGCATTTACTGAACAAAGAAAACAAAGCAGTGGCAGACAAAAAAAAATCCACATCACCTGCTTATTAGACATGCCAGGTAGATTATTTTGGTCAAACTTGTGCTGACTCATCAATTTCACAGTCAAAGTAACAGATCTGTTAGCATAGGATACCGGTGCACCATTTTAATTACTTTGAGGGCAAAATTGCACCATAAATTACTTTAGGCCACTGGGTGCAACTGAAAAAATATTTGCAAGTGCTGGATGCACCTTAACCCCCAAAAAAATTCCACATCACCTGCTTATTAGACATGCCACGTCAGATTATTTTGGTCAAACTTGTGCTGACTCATCAATTTAACGGTCAAAGTAACAGATCTGTTAGCATAGGATACCGGTACACCATTTTAATTACTTTGAGGGCAAAACTGTACCATAAATTACTTTAGACCATTGGGTGCACCTGACAAAATACTTGGGGGTGCTGGATGCACTTTAATTATAAAATAATTGGCTGTCTCTCCCAACAAAAAAAGAAAAAAGAAGGTCAAAGTACTTTCTCGGGCATCAACAAGGATATCCTCACGTCTCAAGTTCGAACTGGCGTTGGCAAAAAGTTTCAACTAGCAATGCCTGCCCCACCACCCGGTGGATTAGACGGAGGGACCTCCTTTTCAAAACCCGCGCCTCGCTATTGCCAAACGCCTAATTGGCAGTTTAGCAACTGTTCAAGACACTAAATAATAAAAAGAGGAAAGGGAAAAGACTGTTTTTAATTCGTCAGATGAATAAAAGGAAAGAATAGTGTCAACATTCCTAGTTGTGAAACATCAGCAGTTTTCTATCTGCCAGGTCGGGGATGTGGTTAGGTCGGTAGTGGAAGATTTCAGGGGGACAATTCCGCTTGACGCTCGGAATGTACAAAGCAAGTGAGATTAGGATAACCATCGAAGGCGGCGAATTTTAAATTCAAGCTGTCGTCGAATGTTTTATGCTGCCAATTGCCACATTCTATTCTCATTGATCAAACACACCGTGTCTCTCTATTCTTGGTCTAGGGTTCCTCTGTTTTCCTTGAGAAACTTTTTGGCCTCCCTGCCTCTACTCTCTACCGACCGATACTTCCATTCGGGGCAATGGCAAAGAAGAGAAGGACACCTGAGAAGAAGGGCCTAAAGATAGTCCCAACTGATTGTATTCCAAAACATTCTCAACAGCGTCGAAGGACACCACCAAAACGCCGCACTGATTTCTCTGTGTTTATGCGCAGTCCTGCTTGCCTCTCCAACCCAGGTTGCTTCCTTTCTTCGATTTTATGTCTGTTCTCAATACTCATACCACATTCTAGGAGTTTTCCTGGTTGAACATGTGAAAATTATTTGATTAACCGCCATAAGTCTTGATCCGTCGCATTGCCTAATCACTGTTAAACATGTTTTGATTTTAAGTTCGATTATGTTGACCACCATGGGGATTGAGTAATTGAGTTTATTATCAACAATTCAACTGGTAACTGAATTTCCTTCCAATTGGGATAGAAATCTGAAACTTTTTTCAATTCCTGCTGATTATTGAGGATCATCATGGTTTATCTTATTTTTGTGACGCATGCGGCTTAGTCTTCCTTTGTTTCTACGTATGCACTGCATACCCAGCCGGAACCTGTGACCTTTGAGCTTCTATCTATAGGTTTGATCCAATTTCGCTTCTTTTTGAATTAATTGTTAGTTGTTAGCTATGGATTATTGATGTACAGCTAGTACTGTCATGTGACTGTGAAATACTGCACACTGAGTTGTTGGAGTAATGTTTATGCCATTTGTAGAATTCATCTAATAAAACGTAAATAATCAATCTTCACACTTATTGTAACCATTAAATGATCCTGAGTCGATACTGTGAAATGCATTCTCACTCCTTTATTAGTCAAAGGGAGGATGGCTGCTTGTTAGCTTCATTATATTAATGTATGACTTTTCTTTTTGAACGGTCTGGACGATAGTCTTAAAACATTGATGTATTTATTCAATAATTTTTTTTTGTCCCCTGCTTCCTTGGTTAAGCCAGGAAAAGCAATGCAGTTTAAGACTGTTGCTCTTATAAGTTGAATTTTTTTTGGCAACTGTCATGGTGCCGATATCACACTAAATGGTTCAGCAGATGCCAGAGTAATCAATAGCAGGCAGATCTTAGTGTTCTAATTGTGGAGTATTTATATGCAGGGTGAGAAGCATCAATACGGCTTTCAGTTCATAGATAATGATAATGACGTTCAATAACTTCTTGTCTTGGATTAATTAAATGATACAACAAGTTTTATCCCATTAGGTGAGATTGGCTATATGGATCACATGACGTATTATGTTTTATCAATAACCAATTCTTTAGATATGTTGTTAACCAAAAAATCTCGTACCATGATCTTATTGAGCATTCTCCTCGGTCTCTCTCTACCCCCCCTTTAAAGGACTCTAAACTGTCCGACCCACCCTCCTCATAAAAGCTTTAAAAAGTTACACTCTTGTATTTAAATTCACATGCACCAATATTTTCTTTTGGGGTTTAAAATGATGACTTCATTGTAATTTGTACACAAGGACTAAACACATTGTTGCCTGTAGTACTGATGGCCGTTTTGTCTTCATATCATTGTATTTTGTCACAAAATAATGTTTAACCTTTATTTTGGGCAATATCTTGCAGTTTCTTCACATGGTTCATCTTCTGGAGAAGTTAGATTGGACAATGTCTCCGCAAACAGTTTACATGAGGATAGAATGAAAGAACAATTCCTTGAAGATACACTTGTTAAATGCAGTGGTTCTCATAGGGATGAAAATCTTGATGTTCCTGTATCTGAAGTTGAATCAGTTATCCAAGATGAAGCTCTTGACCTTGGCAGCAATAGGTATGTTTTGGATGACCTTTTCTCATGGCTGTGTAAATATATACAAAGTATTGCATCTCCTCCCTCCCTCCCTCTCATTATGTTTATTGAGAATTTAATGTAGGGATGGTAAACGAGGAAAAAATAAAACACTCAAGGTATCAGAATCGACACAACGGGAGTCACCTGTTACTGACAGCAATTGTATTACTATAACCCCGGGGAGTGTTGTATGGGCAAAAACATCATGTCAAGTGTGGTGGCCTGCGGAGGTATTTAGGAAGTTATGTAATTCGAAGCAAATGAAAAGTAGGATTTCTAAGCCTTGCAGTGTTGAATATTCATGCAAAATCTCTTCTCAGTTTGCCGGAGTAGAAATATTGTATTTTGTTGAATTCGGTCATAGTCACTGATTACTGATTTAAGATCTCTCCATACGAATATCTCATAGATATATATGTGTATTCTTTTTTCCTTTGGCTTTTTTGGTTGCCTCTAGTCTAACTTTCTCTTAACATTAGTCGATACCATGAATTAGTTTATGGCATGGGAGAGGTGAGCTGCTGATGTTTCAACACCTCCTGTCTTTTTACCCTGACTTCATAACTTGTTTGTGTTTATTTTAAAAATATTATATCAGATCATGGAAGAAAGACCCACCTTAGCAGGCCAGACCTGCGATGGACATGTCTTGGTGCAATTTTATGGGAATCGACCCTGGTACTGTAGCCTACTTTCAGTATCATGCGAGTTTCATAGATGTGCCTAACATGTTTAAAGATTGAGCTGAATATTACTTTGTCGCTTTACAGCGCTTGGATTGATCCATTGAAAGATCTTTCAGCATTTGAGGATGTGAGTTTGGTTCTTTTCTAACCGTTCTGTCTCACATGGAAGCTAATTATTGTTCTCGAGTCCTTCTTTGGGATATTGCATTTTAAAACACCTTCCTGGAACTGAATCCTGTAGAAAGAGGACTAATAAGAACCTCTTAAAAGAAAAGTCATCCCGCTGCCACCCATAGTTGCTGCCAGGCAGCACGTATTTCATGGGGCATTCTGTGGACCATTTAGTGGAGAAGCTAGTAATTTTCACTTTTCATATCCTTCTACCCTACTTTGTCTTTTGTTTCCCAATCTCTGACCTGTGGAGAAGAGGGGCTGTTGGAGAAATAGGACCTTATTTTTAGCATGGGGGATGGTTCTACCTCCTTTGTTTCTCTTAACCAGTGTTTATCAATATCTGATGTCTGTGCTGCCTCCCCCCCCCCCCCTTCCGGTTACAGTCTTTTGAAGAAAGGAGCGGTAACCCGGCAAAAGACTTCCAAGATGCTCTAAAACAAGTATGTTCATCTAAAGCAGTTCTGTATGCCCTGACTCAAGCATATTTTTTAATTGTAGCTTAAAGAATTTTGTGTTTCATTTGTCCTCTTATTTTACCGTAGGCTTTGCAGAGGAAGGGGCAACTTATTTCGCACAGTAAGTCCAGTCCCCAAAGGACTGCTCGCTCGGATCTGCAAGATCACTCATGTGGTATAAGATTGCTTTTTAACTTTCAAACTAATATCCTTATAGTCTTCTGCATTTGTCTTGAAAATACTGGACTATTTATCACCTAGCCATCTCCAAGAGAATCGCGTATACTGTTTCATATCATACGCTTATCATTGTCAGGTATAGTAGTATGTTCATTTGAAAGTTATGGCTGCCACTAATGAAGATTTAAGGCACTTCTTTTGTTTATTGATGTTGTTATTATAGTATTTATTTATGATTTGATCAGAAAAATGGACTTCATCAGCCTCAAGCAAAACGATAGATGACTTAAAGGAGACGGGAAGGGGTAAAAGAGAACGCAAGCGCAAGCTTCATTTTGATGTAAGTCTCTACCCAGTTCTTGGCATGGCTTTTACATTATTTTAGAAGGACTTTATCTGTGTAGTGCTTAGATAATGATATTATTTTGTAGGAGGTGGCATCTCCTCCGAAATCAGAAAGAAAGACTCGCCGGTTGAAGATAATGCGGTACCTGGGCCTTATTGCTCCTGTTGGTTCTCCTTTTATAACCGGAGTGTGCCCCTAATGTAAATATCTTGGCCCTTTCTTACCAAATGGGCCCTCCTTTTTTGACTACGATCGTGACTGGTGTCTATTTTAGAGAGTTTCATTCTTCTAAATTTCACTCGGGCACATTGCACAGCGTTTTCGGGATTAGTTATATAGTGTTATTTAAAAAATAAAGATCTAACCGCTCTTTCTTTCTTTCTTTCTTTCTTTTTTTGTTGTTGAGGTGAAATCCATTTTTACATTGCTTCATTTCTCACTGAAGCCCTTGTTCGCAACCGGTGGAAATGCTAACTATGGTTGCATTTTAGTCCTTGCAGTGTGGAATTGACGGTCAAAGGTAGCAATTTTTTTTTCCCCGACTGAAAGGTAATGATACTAATAGAATGAAATCGAATGAATGATGCTCGCTTTAAATTGATTTGGTATGGTGTGAAAAATGATAGAATGGAATTTTTTTATAAAAATATAAAAAAATAAAAGTGAATTAACTCTTGCCTCACAAAAAAAAAGTCTTGCCTACTTGTGCTAGTGGTTAAAAAAAAAATTGCATCTCAAGAGGGGACAACTAATATTATACTACTGGTTCTTATTATAAGACCCTATTTGATTTTTATTTTGGCTCTAAATATTAGACTCCAATCCATTTTATCTCTCATATTTATACATTTTTTTTCTCAAAGTAATTCTTCTAATAATAAGAGTTCTAGTCAATACACTTGATTAGTAAGGATATTTTAGGAAATATAACATCTATTTAGGACAAATAACTAACTCAATTTACTTTTTTAATCTCTTCAAATTAGTTAACTGGCTTTTATAATTAGGACAGAAGTAGTATTTAGCAGTAAAAACAGCCCCTCTTTGTTTTTTTTCAAAAAAATATTATCATCTGGTTAAGTCAATTCGGGATTCATGGTTTTTTCTTCCTATAAAAGTATCTTCTTCAGGACTCATACTTGAGACCCAAAAAGATCTAATAGAGTTTTACATTGTTAGACCAATTCTTTGTTGATATGACTCTTCTTTGATATTGAATTCAGAAAGTGGAATTTGAATTAAGTAAACTATAGTAAGAAATTAAGGGCTTATTTGATTTCTTGTTTTAAAAACAATATTTTGTTTTTAAAAATAAAAAAAATAAAAAAAACATTTTTTGATAATTTATTTTTGGTTAATTATTTTAAAATTTAAAAAACAAAAGACTGTAACATGTTTTGAAAAACTAAAAAATCAAAATAATTTTTACATGTTTTCTTATTTTTGTTTTTATCTTTTTAATTTTTTGTCTTGAAAAAAATTTGAGAAGTCTTTTTCTCTTCTTACTTACTATCTATCATCCATTAGCAATAACTATCAAATGTCAAGTATGATTTTTTTAATGATTTTTTTTGAAATGCGGTAAATATCAACAACACAAGTTCTTAGTACATCACAAAAAATGTAATGCATGAGTTATCAATAACTGTCACGATAATCGTTACTTGTTACACCTTAAGTTATTAACGATTACACTTTTAGTTACTAATACGTACTTAAAAAAACGGTAATTTGATAATTCAACAAATAGAATTTATTACAACGAGGTCGTTTGAGATTTCAAATTAATTTGATGATTTTAAGTGATTTTTTTGTATGCAATTTTCTTGATTGGGATCTCATTACAATTTTCTCAAAAAAAAGATCCATCAATAATATGGAAAAAAAAATCCATCAAGAGTATCAATTAATCTTGAAGGGTGAAATTTGACACAGTATGTATACCAATAATCAATGCAATACATAAATAAGGAAAAATTTTGCCATCACATAAATATGGAAATTAATCCATTGAAGTTTTTTAAAAAAATATTAATTCATCAATACAGCTGGTAAATCAATCAATTTAACCGTTATTTTTTTTTTTGGCCAACTAACCATTACTGTAACACGGTAAACATTAACACCATACAAATAAGGAAATTAATGAGTTTCCTTTTATTTACCTATCAATTAACTAATGAATCAGTTAAATGAAGTGCGTAAGACTGCGAGCAACTAATAGACTGATCAATGAAATATATCAATTATTGCATCGATACAGCTGGTGTTTAATCACTCAATGACCACTGCAAGCATAAATAGGGAAAGAAATCAATCAATTGAAGTTCAAAAAAAAAAAAGAAAAATCGTCAATACACATGCGGCTGGATCATCGGTCAATTAACCAACCTATTTAGCCGTCACTGTAACGAAGGCGCGCCAGAATCCTCTCCCCACAGAGGCTGGGGGATCTTTCACTCAAAAAAGGACGGTGGGATCTTGAGGAGACTGGTAGGTGGCCAAGTGAAAATCTAGTATACAGTGTAAAATACCATACAAATTACCGCACTTGTGAACGGAGAAAAAGGAAGGTGGCGTTCCTTCGTCGGTGTTGGGTTTCTTATGTTGTCTGCTGCTCTACTTCCCCGTGGTTTGTATTTTGTGCAGTTCTTCCATGGCTTCTGGGAGTTCAATTACTGCACCTGGTACATTCTTCATCTCCAATTGCGATATTTGGTTACTTTTCGTGATCTTCGATCTCATAGCTACGCTTTGTTGCAGAGGCCGTGCAGGTGCTGGTGTCGTTACTAGCCGATGATTCTTCCGCTGTCAGGGAGGCCTCCATGGCCTCACTCAAAGACATTGCTGCTCTGTCATTATCTCTCTACCTACACTAGTTTACTCATTTATTCCTCACGAAACTTAACTGAATATTGGGTCGAATGTGTTTGCAGGGATCCTCTTTTAGTTCTCGAGTGCTGTGCAGTGGTTTCACGAGGAGGACGTCGGGTACTTACTTTTGCTTTTCCATTCACTAGATATGATTAATTCCTCGGTAATTTGGGGTGTTGAATATTTTGTTGTTGGAATATTTTTTAGCGATTCGGAAACATGGCTGTTGTTTTCCAAGTGATGGCATTTGGAGTTCGCTCTCTGGACGAAAGAGAAGTCGATGATTCTTTCATGGCAAAGCTCGCTAAGATTGCTACAGCTGAAATGATATCCTCGAAGGTAATGTGTTTTATCATGCGGGACGATGTTGCTTCTGGTCAACTGGTACACGAGTTCTTAAGATTCATGGCGACTGTTCTTCTGCAGGAAATCAATTCGGATTGGCAACGAGCTGCATCTGGTCTACTTGTCGCAATTGGTTCACATTTGCCTGACCTAGTAGGTTTTATTTCTTTTTTTTTGTAAATTATTTATTTAATAGACAAGAGAAGAACAATTTCATGGCATGGATGGAGGTAGAAAAGTATGGCAAGCAAAATGAAAAATATTTCCGAGATTAAACATCCCAGTCTCTCTGAATATTAGCTCAAGAAATCCCATAAAGATGGTTGGGTTTGTTATGAATTCAGTCAATGGCTTTCTTTCCGAGAAATAAATTTTCTATATTATTTACACTTTACAATGCTCAAATGGCATCTCCCTTTTGGCCTTTCAGTTTCACCTTCATTGAGAGTAGTTGTGGCTTCTATGTTTTTAAACCATTCATTTATTCTCTCTTCTTGTTTTTCTGGATTTTAAGCTAACTTAAATCTTGTCTCAATCTCTCATTTGAATGGGTATTGCAGATGATGGAAGAAATTTTTCTTCATTTATCTGGGCCGAATTCAGCATTACTCGCTATGGTCCAACTACTTGCAAAATTTGCTTCCACTGATCGTAAGCAATCAAAATTTTCTTTGTGATTTAATCTCCATAATCATCTTATTTTCTTCAGTATATTGATTTTTTTGGGCGGTGGAATTAGCCTCGTAGTAAGTTCTGATGTTTATCTACACTGGAAAAACTTTTTTTTTTTGGGGGGGGGGGATACAGTGAAAACGTTTCTCAATCGTTTAATATAGTGACGAAAAGTCTCTAAAAAACCTCAGAAATAAGGGAAATTCCCAAATGCTTGATGTGCGTCTGCCAATAGAAAATGCAGCACGGGGGGAGATCTAACCTTCTTTTTGAATTAGGCCCCTGTTTAGTCTTCAACTTCACTGTACTGTTTTACATTGGAAAATCTTTAAACTTCACTATACTGTAGCATTTGATTTAAATGGGTTCTGATATTATTAGCAGTGTTATTGAAGATTCTGCTGGGGTGGCTAATAGGACTGAGAAGATCATGTAGGCCTTCGTGTGGTTTGGGGCTGGTAAGAGTAGGAGAGTGAAGTGACCACTTAATTAGTTGAGAGGTTTGATGTGGGTCAGAGGATTATGAATGGTTGGGTTATGTGTAATTTGTTATCCAAAATGATATTTTAAAATCACCTTCTTGCGTTGTGAAGTGGCTTGGCATATTTGGAATGGGCTGTTCGTTATGTTTGATGAGAATTGGGCTTGACTGGCTTATCTTTCAAGCCATCAAGTCCATAGGTCTTGGGCCTACAAAAGGAGCACAAATTCTCTTCGGGTTTTGGCATGTTTATAGTGTCTTTGGTTGGAATAGAATGCAAGGATGTTTAGTCAAAAAGTTCATCTCACAAGTCCTTGGGACGTTTAGTCAAAAAGTTCATGTCACAAGTCCTCGGGAGAGGATTATCATTATGTTTTCGTGGGTTTGATGAATGGTTTCTTCCCCCCTTGGGAATCTTCTGAGGGATAAGTGCTCATCCGCAATGGAGCTTACTCTGTATTCTTTTTATTTCCACTTTTGTTTGATAAGGATCTCTTGTCGTCTGCTTTTGTTTCTGTCTATTATCTTTCTTACCTATACGTTGTTTTTTGTTTGTTTACATTTAAAAAAAAAAAAAACTTTGTTGGATATGCAAAGATGTTTGGTCTTGGTTCATCTTGCCTTAGGAGGATATCCTCTCATTCTTTCATGTAATTCCTGTCTAAAAATTATCTGCTCTTCCCTTTAAATCTGTTACAGCACTGCAGTTTATCCCTCGATGGAAAGGTGTCCTTTCACGAATTCTGCCAATTCTTGGAAATGTGAGAGATGCACATCGGCCAATTTTTGCCAATGGTATTATTTTTGTTTTTGTTCTAATGGACATGTGATGTTATTTCAACTTCAGCTAGGATATTAATGGTTGGATGTGGCATGTTTTTTGGCCAGTACTGATCTGGTTGACGTAGCAGATGAATGGGCACTGTCTGAGTTGATTGGGTAGTTTCAATTGCATGTAAAACTGTTTTGTGGTGAATTTAGTCAATACCGGTTATATATTTCTTTGAAGCAAGCATGAATTGTCTTGGAAACTTCTTGCTCCAGAATATATTATTGCTATCCAGCCTTATCAAGTAGATTAGCTTGAACAACAGGACCTCCTTTATTTGACTACTGTTTAACACCTTTTGGCAATGGCATGGAACAAACTCATAAAATCCTGTATAAGATTATTATAGTTTATTTTATTTATATCATTCTTGCCATACCATGCACAAAGAGCCCGCTGCCCTTTCCTCCTTGCGAACCTTTATGTTCTTGTAGGCATGAAGCTGTAGATTATGTCCTTTTTCCACTAGTTGTAGGTTGAATTCTTCTTTTCCTCCTTACTTATAATGCTGCTGGCTTAACTAATATTAGCATGCTGATTGTTATATTACTTATTTTTTTGAAGCATTTAAGTGTTGGTGTCAAGCTGCTTGGCAATATAGTGTGGATTTTCCTTCACATTCACCCCTTGATGGGGATATCATGTGAGTCACCTAGTCTTTGTTTTTGTTTTTCTAATTCTCCACATTGCTTTTTCTTATTGCCTTTCTAAGGGGTATATGAATGTAACGCAGGTCATTTTTAAATTCCGCATTTGAGCTTTTTCTTAGAGTGTGGTCAGCTTCTCGGGATCTAAAGGTTTGGAACTGACTGTCGTGTTTTTATTTGTATTATTATTAATCTTAGTCTCTTTCTTCTTAGTTTAATTGTTAGTGTGATTTAATTTTTGAAGTTCATTGGCCATTTGAATTCTTTTTATCTGATTAACTATCCAGTTCATAGAATGTTACTCATGTACATAATTAAAGTTATGTTTATACTTTCATTGTACATCATTACGCAAATTAGGTATCCTTTGAAGATGTGTTTGCTGCAAGGTTTTCCAATACATTTGTGATATTTGGATATTGTTTATGGCACAACATCGCATGATTGGTTCTTTTAAGGAAGTTCCTCTACATATTTTGCTTCATTGGAGAACTTGGTAGCAAACACCTATACAAGTTTACCTAAATATTGGTCCTTTTCTCCAAAATGTTCGTGGTTTTCTTTGCAGTTAGAATCGGCAGAGAACCTGAGTTGAAATGAGTCACAATGTTCACATTTTTTCTTCTTTCTTTCTTAGATGCCTTGTTGATTATTGTATCGCTTTTGGTTTGTTCTTATTAACTATGTTAAATTTAGTTAGCATGAGAAAAGCAAGAAGAGTCGAAATGGAATCACAAACTCGCTGTTTTAGGTTTCTGTTTGCTCTATTTTCATTAACTAGAATAGGTCAAGTGCAGTTGTGGAGTTAACTAATACGATCCCAACCCACTGTTTGATGACCTCATGACTCATATTCTAACCTAGTTGTCTCAGTTTTTGACACTCCCCTATATTTTGGGCATGTAATCTTGTTGCAAATGTAATAAACTCCCACCGTTGAGAGCTTTAGTAGAAACATCTGCTGGTTGTTCACCAGGTCAAGTACTATAGTGGAGCATCTAAAATCCCCACCCACTAATTGATGACAGACAACCTAGTTGTCTCATTATTCTAAGAAACTAATTTTTTGGTTGGCGGAAGAGTTGGACAAGGGAAAATTTTTTTAGCTTCTTATCTTTTTATAGAGTGAAAAAAAATGCTGTGGTTGAATCAATTTATGTGAACTCTTTTTTTTTTTTTTCGGCCAATAAATTTTTATTGCTAAATGTAGTGTATTGTACATAAAGCACTTGCAAATAACCCATGAGAGTATGACTACTTCAGTAATTCAAAATACACACGTGAATTGTTTTATCAAAGCTACTCGTCATAATTCCGAGCCATGGTTCTGTAGTTTCAAGCACAAATAGTGTTGTTTTTTTCTTTTTTTCAAAATTTATTAACCACATTTTTTTAATATATCATTTACCGTATGTATTTGCCTTATTTTAATATACTTCTAATAAAAATTTTTTTGGCGTATTGTATATAGGTTCGTGTGGCATCTGTGGAAGCCTTGGGTCAGATGGTTGGTCTCATATCACGTAACCAACTAAAGGCTGCTTTACCAAGGCTTATTCCTACCATATTGGATTTGTAAGAATCATTTGCTTATTGTTTCAATCTTCATTTCAACCATCGCATGCTAATTTTTTAAGCTTTGTGAATATTAATTAAGGAACTTCCTCCTTGCGTAGCTGAGAGCATTCTCATGCTAGGCAGATGTATTCAAAATGTTAACAATGATTTAAGTGTATATTATTCTCCTCCTTTCTGCTTAGGTACAAAAAGGATCAAGATATTGCTTTTCTGGCAACATCCAGTCTTCACAGCCTCTTAACTGCCTCTCTTCTGTCTGAAAGTGGTCCTCCTATGATTGATTTTGAGGTAATTCATACAATGACGTTTCTTTTGAACATTGCTGGTCCATTAAGTATCTTCGTCCTCAGTTTTTGCGCCACTGGATATTTTAACTTCAAATATTTCTGCACGATTCATTTTAATATTTATCAATAATTGGGAGGATGGCCACTTTTCTTTAATTTCAGCAAATTTCTCTATATTTTTCATTGGCATCATTTGGATTGAGCACATTGTTGTTGTTTGGAAACCTTCAATATTTCTTTGGGTACTTACTTCCACGCCTGTTAATATCCTTTTGGTCCTGGCAAAAAGGTCTTTCAGGTGGAAATTGTGATATTGGGAACAGAAATGTATTTACACATGATAAGAGATATTTCTTTATTAGTTTGCTTTATGACTTGCTTTCCTATCTTGTGAATGAATGGTATAACAATAAATATTATCCATTTCGGTTTAATTCCTATTTTCCTACCTCACTCAAATGCTGAATGACTCCTTGAATGCACATTTATATGGGTGCTTGTTTTTTTCCACGTTTGGTAAGAATGGTAGAGGGGCTAGAAAGATTGAAACATAATGCAGAATTTAGTGAGGATTGTACGAGTCTTGACATGCAAAATCATACTCATACATTACTGTTATAATGCTCATAAATTACTTATGCCATATAATGTGGCTTAAAACTATAGGATAGTATAAGATATGATAGAATTCAACGGGTTCATTTGATATGGCACCATTGTGTAGATTAACAAAGTAAATGGTCAAACCTGGGAAAAAATGATGTTCACTTTTTCCCCTTGCTAAACTCTATGTTTTTTCATTCTCATTAGTGTTGTAAAAGAAGAAAAATGGTGATGTGAGATAGAAAACCTAACAGTTGGTCTATTGTAACAAAGCATCAAATCAAAGGAGATTTTTTTTCCTAATATTGTTTATTGTATTAAATATGGGAGAGACTCCAGGAAAGGATGGATAATTTCCTTGAAATTTTTTTGAGAGAGAATAATACTGCAGCAGATTGTTTAGCTAGAAAGCTCATGATTTTATAGATCCTTTTTGTCCCTTTATCAACCCCCACCTCATTTGATAGAGGCGGTGATTGATGATGGGAATAAATAGAAGCCTTAGACTTTTGTTGTATATGTTTTATTGACTTGATATTAGTTTCAGTTTCCCTTCAAAAAACATGGGAGTCACTGGTCATATATATAGATTAGGAGCAAAGGATCAAGCGAGGCATCAGGGCTATGAGTTTAAAAAATAATAATAATCCCACATAATCATCTTATAATCCCTAGGATAATGGTTACATGATATCACCCCTAATAACAATTTTGACTGCTTTAATTGTAATTGTTATTATTGGTGCCACTACGCCTTGAGTTAGATCATAGATGCTAATTATGTCTCGCTTGCCACTGAGACCTGCAAATGTGTTGCAAGGTAGTCCCTTGCTACCTGCTCTTTTTGTTGGTACATAAGTCACGAAGATAATTCCTTCTTTCACTTTCTTTTTTAATAGTTATCTACCTTTTTGTGATTTTTTATTATTGAGTAAACTAGCGGTTGAATTTTAGGTGATTGATTCTTATTGTTCTATTGAATGATGTGATTGTCCTCAAAAACAGTTGTCTAATTATACGATTATATAAACGCTTGTCTAATTATATGAGTATAGAAACACTTTTATATTGAGTAAACTGGCGATTGTTCTAGTGAGTAATGTGATTTTTCAATTTTATTGATATACCAGTCATCAAATAAACACACGAATCAAAAAGGGTTTTCATATTTGTTGGAAATGTGACATGAAAGTGGGTATAATACTCATAGCAAATGCTATATTGACCAAAGCAAAGCTAGATTTGAAACATTTTTCAGGAATGCCCCTTGAACTGAAATATTTATTCAGCTGAATTCTTCCCTCATGCAACTCTATTGTGAGAGCTCCATAAATGTGGCTGGTGTAATTTATCTTCCTCCTTTCTTGTAAAGTAGTTGCTTTTTATATTATCCTGCAATAATTAGTCCATTAAGAATTCATTTTTATGAAAAAGAAAATTTACTATTTTTATTAACAGAGAAGAAAAATAGTGGACAGGATAAAACTAATAAAGAAGAAAAAAGTTGATAAGGGAATGAAATATACTCCTACGATAAAAAAAGAGCAGAAATTAACCCATTGGTGTGGGTTTGCAGGACCTAGAACCTATACTGTCCACACTTCTTATGGTGATATGCATCAATACTGATAGCAAAGGACAAGTAGGACTGAAGGTATGTTGTACGTTTCATTCCCTTGGAGTAATTTTCATATAGTATCCTAAGATCCTCTTGTTAAATTTTATATTCATTCATTTAATTCCCAATATAATTTTTTAAATTTCTTGAATATTTTGGGACCTTGATAGAGTTCCCCTATCGAAGAACTAACAGCAGAGAGAGCATGGAAATGTTTTGTAATGGCAGTGGGAATTCAGGGAAATTCAGTCACTTCATTTAACAACGGAAATATTTGTACAACTCATACTACATAACCCACAACCCATGTGTACAAACACATCATAGCAAAGGATAGGTCATATTAGTCGTTTGCTCAAAACTGCACATTGCAGATTGTACAAAATGACTATGATAGGGATGAAGATTCTGGATTACAGTTTCAGACAAGAGCTACTCCACCTTATCCCAAATGCTGCCAAAAACCTTACCACCATTAAGGTCCTTGCAGATCACTGGTGCTCAACGTAGCACAACTGAGAAGAATTCCAAACAAAATAAAAATAGTAAAGACTTTAGAGAGGCCATTTCCTGCCTTGTACTGCTGGATTCCTGCTCCAACTGGAGTAGTTTTGAGTAGTCTCCTTTGTCTGGCGACTTTTTTCTCCCCCTTTTTATTTAATTTACAGTGAAGAGGATACTGTTCTTCTCCAATAAGTTTGTGTTGCTATTAGTGGCTTTGCACTGCATGCTTGTGTGAAACGCAGGTGAGCTTAATTTTTGCAGGGATGTTCTTTATTTGCACAAGCGTCTGAGAGCATATTACTAACTTCAGTCAGCACTGCTTGTTCTTAGCTCTATTTTGAGAGAGCTGTCTTCTAGGCTTTGCTCAGTTGCTGGGGGTTATTGGTTTCTTTGTGGGAGAAAGCCTTTCAGAAAGGCAGAGTTACTGGAAAGCCTTTTAGGATGGTTTTCTTTCTTGCTTCATTGTATGCTTTCGTGGATGTTGTAAAATGATGTATATCTGCTGACTTCACCAGTATTTTCTTTCCAAACAAATTCTCTTAAATGAGGTTCTTTTGATTTGTATTACAGACATATAATGAGGTTCAGCATTGCTTTCTTTGGATCGGCTTGGTGTATCCAGATGATTTATTTGTGTTCCTTGTAAATGTAAGTTCCTGCAAATCTTTGTGATCTATCTTCACTGGAAATGCTATTTCTTGCTGAATTTCTTGCTTTCTGCTTTGTTTTGATGAAAAGAGGATTTTTTATGGAAGAAAAAGGAATTTATTGAAGAAAAGAGAGTTGATGATGTAGAGGCCCAATGGTGGGCCCTCTTGGACTGGTCGTGATTAGAAGTTTGACTTTGCTATTACTCTGTTATTTTTCCTTTCCTTATTTTTCGATGATATTAGGCTTGTCTATCAGATTTTATTATTTTGTACTTCTCCCATGATTTTCAGATGTTTTAATCACCAATCCTTTATTTGTAACCAGACCCATATCCAAATTTCACTGATAGCTGGTTTCTGGGAGGTTTTTTTTGGAGTAGATTAGTATTTTTCAGGAGCAATGGATGTGTCTGGTAAATCCGCTAGCTTATTAGCCTATAAATTCATTGATTTTGGACGGGAAAATGACCATTAAGTTCTTTGTCAGTGTGCAGTCTCAGGTGGTTTATGGTGTCTTTGATGAGAAGGAAATGTGAGCGTTCAACCAAAATTTCCCCCCATCCCGTCTTATATGGGAGATAATTGTTTTCTTGCCCTCCTTGTGGTTTTGGGCAAATGGTTCTTTTGGACAGTGGTGACTATTGACGACTTAGGAGGATTGGAAAGCTCTTCTGATCTAATGAGTCTGTAACTTGTTTTTGCTTTGGGAGGACCTGTCTTTGGATTTTTAAACTGCTTTTCTCTTCTCTTCAATAGTTTTTTCCCTTATAAAAAATTGCTGAAGTCTCGTGCTTTTGTATTGCGTTGAGGAGGATTATTATATTCCATTTTTCTATCACTGTATTAAAGAATCTTCTTTTGGCAGAAATGCAGGCTGAGGGAAGAGCCATTGACCTTTAGTGCACTTTGTGTTCTGAAACACCTTTTGCCCAGGTTATTTGATTTCCCAATTCTATTGCTGATCATTCTTGACCTTGTTTCCCTAGTTTCAGTTGAGTGAGTATTCTTTTTTGAAGGTTATTGGAAGTTTGGCACAATAAAAGGCCTCTGCTAGTTGAAGCTGTAAAATCCTTGCTAGATGAGCAGAATTTAGGTGTCCAAAAGGCACTATCAGAGGTAACCCATAACAAATATTCCTTTGGTTTGTTTCAAATCCTTACTCTCCTTGCCTCTTTTGGTTAGTGTTTTATATTTTGTGATTTTTTTCCTTCTTCACTTGATATGCTTTAATTTGTTGGTAGTTGATTGTGGTCATGGCTTCACACTGTTACTTGGTTGGTTCGTCGGGTGAGTTGTTCATTGAATATCTTGTGCGCCATTGTGCTCTGACAGATCAAAATCAGAGTGATATTGACAACCGGCCAAATAAGAAAGTTGAGGTATCCATGTGTTCGTCCTCCCTGTCCTTTAAATTGGTTTTTATCCTGAGTTGTTTCTATAATAAATGGTTTTACAAACTTGGTGCTAGATTTTTTAGAGGCTCCTTGATTACAAATATGTATTTTATGATAAATTACTTGTCTAAGCCTTGCACTTCTGTTTTGCTCTCAGTGTTTCCATTGTATCTTGTTAGGTTAATTTCATAGGGGAGCAGTTTTCTAGGTTGATGTCATGGGAAACTCCTGTGCTACAAATTCTTGCTTTGTTATCTCCTTGTGTTGAAGTTTAATATATCTTCTTCAATCAGATCACTTCTTTCATTGGACATTGTAATTGTAATAATGATGATAATATATTTCTTGCAGTTGCCCATGATAAACTTATAGCATGTTGTTTTTTAGCAGATGAAAATTAGTGCTGTGACTTCAGGGGACTTGAGAGCAATTTGTGAGAAAGGGCTCCTTCTGATAACTATTACGATTCCTGAAATGGAGGTAAATTGAATATTTGTATCAGTTTATGGTTGTGATTAAACTTGTTTTGTGGGGATTATCCTAATGGTTCCTATTTGTTAATTACATGGAAATGCATTTTAATTGATATTTAACTTTTCTACAGCACATTCTTTGGCCTTTTCTGCTGAAAATGATTATTCCACGGACCTATACAAGTGCTGTTGCCATGGTAAATCCTCCTGTTGGTTTGTAAACGTAGAATATAGCACTTCAACTTGATTCTTGGGTGGTTGACTTCTTTTACGCGTTGGTATCATGGCTCCCTCCACCTTGTCCTTGAACTTCATCTTCGGATGCTTGACTAATTTTTTTTACCTATGCCTGCCAGAACTTGGCATCCTTTTGCCTGAATGCATCCTTTTTCCCTGTTGTCCTCCTTATATCTTGCTTCTTGTAGAAGCTGTGATGTTCAGTCCATGTGCATGTGCATGCGCTGGCTGTGGAAATGTTCTATTCTTGCACAAATTTTCCCAATATTCTTAAAACTGGATTGGTGATCAAACTGGTCAAGGCACAAGTTTAATATTCACTAGTTCAACTGTGGTTACATCACGATTCATAGTAATAAAAATATATTTTTGATTTTGGATAGTAAAATATTAGATAGATAAAGAAACTATTATGGATTTCAGGAATGAGTTAATATTCACTCATAATCACAAATTGAATTCAAAATAGTAAACTAATAATCCATTATCATAATATTCATCATTAAGTAAATCTATGATTGTTAATTTATAAGCATAATGATTGTATAATACTAGAGTATAGGAAGAAAAATAATCTATACCAGAAAAAGATGCTGCTTTGTACTAACTACTAAAAAAGTTTGAAGTAGTCACTGATTTTTCCAGTTTTGACCAGTTCTCTTTGGTCCCGTTTGATGCGAAGCATTGAAAATGAGGGGTAGGGACCAGGATTACAATTGAAAAAATTCATTAAAAAAGTCTTTAGTATGAGTAATTGCTTGTTATATGGGATTGGTCAAACCCATGGAGGTAGAATTGGGGAATACCCCTTCCCCCTAAGGTATTTCTCAATCCCACATATATGGGTTTGTCTACTCCCAGGTAACAAGCAATCTCTCATGCTAAACCCTCCTTTAATAGTTGTTCTCAATCTTAATCCCAATCCCTATCCTTCATATTCAATGCTTCGTACCAAATAGTACCTTTGTGATCAGATTTGTGAAGTTCTAGATGGGGAACATTGGTTCACCAGTTTTGACTTTGTCTGTTTCTGATAATACCGAGTTCTCCCAGGCAAATCTGAAAATATGTTTCCACTTTTATAGGTTTGCAGGTGTATATCTGAATTGTGGCGGCATAGGTCGCACAACAATGATATGTTGAGTGAGTGTAAAAACAATGCTGGTATGCCGGCTGTTGAGGTAAAATTTCTGCCACAACATCTGATTTCTATCAGATCATTTTATATCATCCTATGTTTAATGTCGAAAAGAATGAATGAAAAATTCTGCTTGTATCCAATAATGAGAATGATCTGTGGGTCATGTTTTTGATGATTATTATAGGATCTTTTTGCTCGTTTGGTGGTTCTTTTGCATAATCCTCTGGCAAGGGAGCAGTTGGCTACCCATATTTTGACTGTGAGCATGTTTCTTCCTTGAGAATTTTTCTTCTATTGTTTTTAATTATTCTTTGACGTATACTTGTCGCAAAAGAATCTGCTAGGGTGTCTCAAGGCTCAAATGTTGTTGAGACTGGCATAGATAATTCTTTTTGATGTAATAAATGCTAAGACCATGTTATACTTGTTTCTTTCAGTTATGATGTTAATAATTTTGCTTGTTTATCTTGGGCAGTTTCTTACCTTGGTTGACTGTTATATTTTGAAGAAATTTAGATGAATAATTTTCTATTTTCTTTTTTTAGGAACTCACATATAATCAGACCCTCTCTCCTCTCCACTGGTTGGTTATGATACCTTAAAGTTAGAGAAATGATATGCTGGCCTCTCTTCTTTTTTTCCCCCTAAATTGTACTATGTTTTCTTAGTTCGTTGGAATGGAATAAGATGTATATGTACAGGAGATCCTTGGGAAAAAAAGCTGCTTGTGAATCCCATGAATTATAAAAGCATAAATGGCAAAATTAAGAACTATATAAATTTATGAACAAAAGCTAGCTAAAAAAGGAAATCAGAGGGCTGACTTGTTGCTTAAAAAAAACACAGTCCTCAGTCTTCACTAAAACGTGCTTTACTCAGGCCATAAATGAGATTAGGTTTGAATTTCAAGTGATGAACGAGCGGACCAGAATCAAAACTCAACATATTCTGTATCTTGTTTCTGTTTCACTAAGGGTAAGGACAAGTTGTCAACATACTTTTGTTATTTTGTGTACTTATGATATGTACATTTTCAACACTAGGATGACTAGTTTCCGGCCTTTTTTTTAAAATTGGGAATACATTAAATGCATTAATTTCCTTAAGTGTTTGGTGATAGAAATCTTGTGTTTGCAGGTTCTTTATCATCTTGCGCCTTTGTTTCCAAAAAACATCGATTTGTTGTGGCAAGATGAGGTAATATTTTGTATGTTGAATTTCAACTGTACTGGTTTGAATCCCAAGTTCTATGTGAATGCCTTTTGATAAATGTTGGGAAACAGTCAAATTGCCATTATCTTAAATCTTTCTTGTAGAATGGTGACGCCTGTCATACTTGATTGCTAATACAGTTACATATCATTGGGGTTTTAGCATTGTCTTATCTTGAACATTCGTTTTGGTAAATTCTGAGATTATATGAATTTACATCATTGTTGAGTTCTCTAATTGTGTATTGTCCGGACAATTTATCATTTCATAACGCATATTAGCATCTGTCCTAAATTTTATTGATAAATCAACAATTGGCTTCTTAGTCTTATATATGTCATGTCCTGCTAACTTGTGTCAATTACAATTTTGAGTTGGTTATCACTGATTGAATGTAATTATTTGGTGATTTGGTAAGTTCTAGATTCCAAAGATGAAGGCATATGTTAGTGATACAGAAGACTTGAAACAGGATGCATCGTATCAAGACACTTGGGATGACATGATAATCAATGTGAGTATGACTGACTTCTTAGCCATCCTGTTATCAATGTGTTTATTTGGTAAGAATGCATTCTGTGAAACCAAAGTTCGTGGTCAGTCTGCGACATGCTTTCTTTAAGAACGGCGGATTCTTGATCTGTTTTGCTGATTAAGTTTGTTGTAGTTCCAATTAGGCCAATTTTAGGGAGAAAAAATAGAAAGTTTCTTGGACATTAAATCATAGCTCTAAAGTCAGTGTGCTTATTAAAATTGTCATCTAGATAGACAAAAAAGTTTACTCTAGTTGTGCATGGCTAATTTGGCAGAGTTACATGTCTCTGATAGTTCGCAGAATTAAAATTAAAAAGTGTGCAGGCTCAGGAGATCTAAACGTTGTTGATGTCTTTCTGTGGCAGTTTCTTGCAGAATCTTTGGATGTGATTCAGGATTCAGATTGGATCATGTCTCTTGGTAATATTTTTGCCAAACATTATGAACTTTATGCATCTGATGATGAACATGCTGCTCTTCTTCACAGGTACTGATGCTTCCACGCCTTAAGTGTGCATTCTTAGACTTAACGAGAGCATGACCTGATAAACATTGGCTTATGTTGTGTGAAAAGTTCTTTTTTTTTCCTGATGTTTTATGCCATATATAGATTATAGATTGGAAAACGGGTTTCAGTTGTGTTTGCAAGATATGTGTTTGCTATGACCCTCTTAAATGTCAATTCATGATTCATTACAATCTTCAATCCCATTTAAAAAAGTTAAATTTGCTTGAGGGTTAGCTGGATTGTGGAGAACGAAGGGGGATGGAAGAGAACAGAAATCTTAATTTGAATTTTGAACCATTTATATTTATATTTGGTGGGCCCAATCTTAATGGGCCTCGCTCTTTCCCCCCCCCCTTTCTTTCTTTATTTTGGTGAACTTGGGTAACCTCAAGTCTGACATGAGACTAATCCTTGCCGGGCTGGAAATATTTAAGTTTAAAGCCTTCCTGACAAGTATTGCAAAAGACTTATCCGTGTTGGGCCTCAGACTTTCATTACAGAAAGAATAATGGAACAAGTAAGGATGCACTATCCCTGGTGATGAGGTTTCCAGGGATAACTAGCACTTACATGATGAGAGTTGGGTGCGTGAGGTGGAGGAAGGAGCAGAGAGCTAGCTTGATATGAGTGCTTGTTTGTTGGAGGGGATTCAGGCTATGTTGAAGGGAGTAGAAATGCAGAGAAAATATCAGGATTGGGAGGGCTGCCTCTGGATAGTAGAAACTATTTTCTTTCTTCACGGTCAATTTCCTTCTTAAACGACAATGACTACTTTTGCTGGAATCTGTCAGTCATTTCGCTTGCTGGATTTCCTTTGTAGAGGAGAATCGACAACTTATGCTTACATAAATGATCTAAACACAGGTTTTTTTATAAATATTTAAAGATATGTTTCCCCTGCTCTTTGATCCGATCATATTCTTGTGGGGAAGGGAAAAAATATTAGATTTACATCTAAATCAAGGAAAATGTTTCAATTAAAATTTATCTTCCTTCCTTTTTCCTTCATTCTCTTTAATAGAAACATAACCTGGGTGTTCCTCCTTCTCATCCTCTGATTTTGACACACCAAATTGCACTTCTGATGGCCTTTTGCCATGTTTTAATCTTGACACATATTATCTTGAAAATCTTCTCACTTTTCTATTAAGCTTGTCTTATTAGAATTTCTATCATTCTTGCTTTGAATTTTGAGATAAAACCATTTCCATAATTTTAGGACTCATAGTAATTGCTGCCTCAATTACAGCTTATTTTCTCGACCACGTTAGATATATGGATAAGATCAGTCTTGAATTTTTACCTAATCGCTTAAGGGTTTTGGATGAAATGGTTTATGACATAGAATGTTAGCCTCCATGATGAAGTTGTCAAGAGTTTGATATTTGCCATTCCTATTCTTGTAGCTTGAAATTATGTTTGAGCAAAAGGAGGATCTGTGCTTTATTCATATTGGTCCCAAAAGCTTGCTCTGTGTGTGTGTATGTGTGTGTGTTTTTTTTTTTTCCTGGGTGGGTATTGTTGCCCAAGCTGAATAATGAACATCCACTTGACAGCTTGAGAGTTCTGTTTATGGGATGAAATGGTCCTAAACATATTATTATATTAATACTTGCTTTATGACTCTTGTTTTAACAACACAAACATGTTCTTGTCTAGATACGTTCAAAAGTAAGTTAATGAAGTTTCAACCTAAAAAGAAAAAAAGAGTGAGAATGTAAACTTGAATTCATTTGAGAATGAAGACTGAAAGAGCTGAAACACAGCCATAATGTCCTACTCTATAGATGGCCGTTATTGATATTGCATTTACTTCCAATTTTATTGACCCTTTTTTTTGTCACTCTATGGCTACTGTGTCAAATATGAGTTCTGCTTGTTTAAGATTGGAAAGGATTTGCGAAATGACATTGGTTTTGAATGCAGATGCCTGGGAATGCTTCTTCAAAAGGTTAATGACAGAGCTTATGTTCGTGAAAAGATAGATTGGATGTATATACAGGCTGACATTGCTATTCCAGCAAATAGGCTTGGGTTAGCAAAAGCAATGGGATTGGTACTCTCTAATTTTCTTTTGTTTGACGGTCTTTCCATTTCTTGTTGCTTATTAATTTAACTTCCTTTTTTGTTGTTGTTGCCGTTTGTGATTATAAGGCTGCTGCTTCTCACTTGGATACAGTGTTGGGGAAGCTAAAGGATATTCTGGATAATGTCGGCCAGAGCATGCTTAATAGGTTTATGCCAGACTTATAGGATTAAGAGCATACACTTATCTTTTAATATTGTTTTACTTATCAGCGGCATGAATAATTTACGAATTATTTTGTGCGAATGTCTAATTTCAATGCATTTTTTACTGAAAGTAGAAAAAAGTTTCTGTCTCTACAATTTAAATTTGATATGTTAATTTAGTGCATAAAAAGGCGCCTTCCTGTCTGATGTGCTGCCCTTCTGAAATAAATCTGTCTCTAAGTAGATGAAGCTGTATTGTTAACAAATGGTGGGAAGGTTGCCAGAATGGGACATCTTGTTTTGGATCAGAACATTCAAATTTTAAATGCTTCAGAACATGATAGCAATGTATTCATCAGCCCTTAATTGCTTCTCTATTGTTTAATATTCTTGCTGATACAAGTTTTTTTTTTTTTTTTTGGGCATTTATCTGACATGTTTGTGTTTCATCTGTTCAGGATACTGTCATTCTTCTCTGATAGTTTTAGGACAGAAGACACCGATGACATACATGCTGCTTTGGCTCTTATGTATGGATATGCTGCCAAGTATGCCCCATCAACGGTTATTGAAGCCAGAATAAATGCCCTTATTGTAGGTCTTCTCATCCTCTCTCTTATGACTTATTCTCTTTATGATGATCTGTCTTCGGTTGTCTTGATTTTGGGGAGAGATTACCATCTTATTATTGTTGTTATTATTATTATTGAAAAAAGATGAGGGAGATTACCATTTTAATTTGTTAAATAACATGTCATTTTACCCTGGTAAGCTTGCCATTTTATTCTCCCCCTTCCCTCAGTTCTACCAGAATGTTTCTGCCTCACAATGCACTATAGCCTATAGCTCAATGCCACAGCTCTTGGCACTATGCCACATTATGCAACTTACGAATATCCTGACCTTAGCTGCGCTGTGAGAGCTATTCTTACGTAGCTTTAGCCTACGCAGTGTGCTACTATCACACTATATAAACGGGGCAACAGTGACCTAATTTAAGTGATTTTGCAAAGGCCCCAACCCGAGATTCACTTCTCCCGTCCTTGGACAATCAATACTTAATAGTTTATCATTCATTTTACCATATCAACAACACGGGAAGAGGGCATTGGCATCCTCCTCTTGTGATCTTGATATGGTTGATAAGCTAACGATATCTCAGAAGTGAGAGGATGTTGAAGGATTGCAAAATGGGGATCATTGTGATGATGTTGCATCTAATCATCAGATCCTGGTGAAAGGAAATGTTCTAGTTACCTTCGGGTGAAGCTTAGAATTAGAACTCGTTGAAAGTTAATACGTTTCATGTTAAGTGCTTGTTTTGTTTTCAAAAAAAAAAAAAAGAGAAGTGATTATTATATTATCTTTTTTTAGGTGAGGTTGTTTTTATATATATTTGTCATTATCATATCTTTTGAATTTTCTAAAATTATGCTTTATATTTTTGCATAGTTTGCACAACACAATATGCTATGTGCTCTAGGATTTTGTTAACACATTTTAGTTTGTTATTGTGATGGTGTCCTTGGCTGTTGGTCTGCCATAATCTGTATAATTTTGAACTTTTTGATGAGACCCCTGTATACAGTTCCCTATTGATTTGAATCACGGTAGGTCTGTGTCTTTTAATGTGATACAATATAAGGCATATATACTTAAATGTTAAATGTTGTGCGTAGAATCTAATTCATGTTGAAGTGATGCATCAAACTGTTAAGCGGAGTATAATTATTTGCAAAGGAAATACCAGTGCAGCTTCTATATCTGCAGAAATCCTCACTTATTTGATCAGAAGAGTTGTTTACTGATTAATGAACCAAGCAAGAGAATGTTGCTTCCAATTTTGGAACAGTGCAATTGATTATTAATTATCAATTATTGTAATAATTCCATGTTTTCGCATGAAAAGTGTCTATCTTTTCTTCTAGGATATTTAAATGGATGGTCGTATTTCTTGAAAGACACATATCGCTCACTTAAAGTTGATATCTATTTACGGAAATGATTTATGTTTAAAATCAGGCAAAACTGATTTTATTGCATTTCAATTTTTGGGGATTGTTTATTCTAAGTCACTTGTATTGCAGGGAACTAACATGCTTTCAAGGCTTCTACATGTGCGAAACCCCAGGTCCAAGCAGGCTGTCATTACAGCAATTGATTTATTAGGTCAGATGATGCTATTGTAACTTTACAATGTTATTCTCGTTTTCTGTTTTTATTTTTAGTACAATAGTACCTATAGTTTTTCCTTCTACATGCTGGGTGTTGCGATATTTTTCAGCTTTTCCATGTTGCCCATAACAATAAAGAATATGCTATTAATCCTAACAGGAATACTCCATTTACAAACCAAAACTGAATGGCGCAAGTGATGTAAATTTAACATGCCCCACTGGATCTGCTGTGCAAAACTCCTCCTTTTATTGCTTATTGTTGTGTGAGAGAATTGTGTCAAATCTATTGGCATTGGTAGCGGGATTCTTTCATTTGCCGATTAAACATGTTCCCCTCTTCTGGGCATTTTCTTAAATTATTCTTTTTTAGAGGCAAAGAAATTTTATTTGACAATGAAGGGGAGTGAAGGTATGATGCCCTCCTAATTCCTAAAAGAAACCAGAACATTCACTAAAAAAAAAAAAGAGGATAAATCATGATAAGCGTGACAATGCACTTTTTGTGATTGAAAGAAGGGGATTGCCCCTCACTTTGAGTATAGATCATGACGCGTTTTGAAAACTAACATGAAGTGCGTCCTGATAATTTTGTGAACGAATGAAATGTGATTTTGACGCTATTGCAGGTAATGCTGTTATTAACGCTGCTGAGAGTGGCACACCATTTCCATTGAAAAGAAGGGATCAATTGCTTGGTTATATATTAATGTTGATGGGTCGAGATGACAATGATAACTTTGCTGATTACAATGAACTTTTACGTACTCAGGTATGCGTAAGGGTTGTGGAAATGTTTCTGGATGAAGACTTTTGGGCAGCTTTTGCCACAATTTTTGATTTATTTATTGTTTGATGTTATATAGGCCCTTGCTTTAAGTGCTTGCACTACATTGGTCTCTGTAGAGCCCAAACTAACAGTGGAAACTAGAGATCATGTAATGAAGGTATGTGCTATCATTAAATTTTAGGAATGTATAAGTGACAATGCTTCATCAATCTGAACTTCTAGATGAATCTGACAGGCCACGTTAGGGTTCTTTGCTGTACCAAATGATCCAGTAGATGTTGTCAACACCCTCATAGACAACCTGATCACTCTTTTATGTGCAATGCTTCTCAGTAGGTAATTTAAGTAAAATGAGCTACAATATTTTGCCTTGAGTGTTTATTTTTGAAGTTACCTCTCCTTCTGAATGTTACCATGCTGTATATTTGTTACTTTCTTCTTAGATCTAGTTTGTTACCAGTTCTTCATTCTAAATAATTCATAATTGCCATGAGTGTTGGTGTTGCGTGTTTATTCCTAATGAACATAACTTAAGAGACAGTCCTCTCTCTCTCGTTTATCTCTCGTTTATCTCTGGTTTATACCTGTCCTTCTGAGTGTTTGTTTTGCATCACACTGCCTTTTGTTTATATGAAGTTCTCTTTAACTTCTACTAGCCATTGATAACATAAATTTGTGCTAATTATTGATGACATACAATTTAGTGGAGAGGATGGAAGAAGTCGGGCAGAGCTTCTGTTACATATTTTGAGGCAAATTGATCAATTTGTTTCTTCCCCCGTTGAGTATCAAAGGAAAAGGGGGTGTCTTGCGGTCCATGAGATGCTTCTCAAGTTTCGGATGGTTTGTGTGGGTGGGTATTGTGCAGTTGGCTGCCGTGGGATTTGCACACATAATAAGCAAATTGACCAGACTCTATATGGGAACCACTCAAAGCTTCCAAGTAAAGATTTTTCATTTGAAAACTTCAAACTGTCTCTTTTTACAACGCATACTAATTTCTTGTTCACTCCCAGCTGCGTTTATATTGCCAAGCCGTGAAGCTTTATGTGTAGGAGATAGAGTAATAATGTATCTTCCACGTTGTGTTGACCCAAATTCGGAAGTTCGAAAAATATCTGCTCAAGTAAGTAACTAAGCCTTTTTCTGTAGACTGAAATGATTAACAGTCTCACATAAGTTCCCAAAAGCCTTTCCCATCTTGATTTTTTATTATTGAATGATACTTTTACTGGGTAGATTCTTGATCAACTCTTCAGCATCTCTCTCTCTCTTCCACGGCCTGCAACTTCTTCTATAACTTCTGAAGATATGGAATCGTCATATGGTGCCTTGTCTTCGTTAGAGGATGTTATAGCCATATTAAGGAATGTAAGTTCGTCAGTCACGCCATTACCAAGCTTTGTTTTTCCCTTTCTTTCCTTTAATTGATGTTGGACTGAGAAACTGAAACTGAGGCCATAGATCTTATTTGTTTCCTTAATATGTTCAGGATACTTCCATTGATCCATCTGAAGTCTTCAACAGGATCTTGTCCTCACTCTGCATCTTGTTGACCAAGGATGAGGCAATTTTAACTTTCTGCTCTCTCTTTTGTTGATTTTGTTGAGAGCTTTTGGGCAGCGTAGATAATGGTTTCATTGATCATTTTTTGGCAGTTGGTGGTTACACTGCATAATTGCTCTGTAGCTATTTGTGACAAGGTCAAGCAGTCAGCTGAAGGAGCTATTCAAGCTGTTATTGAGTTCGTTACAAAGAGGGGGAATGAGCTGAGTGAAATTGATATATCAAGGTTTCTTGAATAGTTTACTTTTGGGTTTCTTACCTGGCAAAATTTGATAACTTATGTTGAGTGTTGACATGTTATGTGTACAATGATAGGACGACCCAATCACTGATCTCTGCCACTGTTTATGTAACTGATAAGCATTTACGTGTGGAATCTCTTGGTGCTGTATCCTTTTCACTTTCCCTTATAAATTTCATGCCACTTTGGCGTTCGAAGTATGTTTTCTTTCTATCTTTACCTCCCATTAGATTTTTTATATCAATATCATGGTTTTAGCTGGTTTTTTCTCTTCCCCCCCTTCCCATTAGAGTTCTGTATTAATCCTTTACTGTGCAAAAAGATATCTTCTATGGCCGAAAACACTAGTCCAAAAATTGTTTTTGATGAAGTCCTGGCCACTGCTAAAAGGGATATAGTGACAAAGGATATATCTAGGCTCCGTGGTGGCTGGCCCATGCAGGATGCATTCTATGTGAGTTGTTCTAGATTTTGTTTTTTGTTTTGCTGTTTTCAAGATTGTGTCTCCTATTCAATCTCCAATTTATGTTTTTTATATAGTCCTTATTACGGCGGGAAAGAAGCATTCCCTTGAACTTTCACAGCCATTGAAAGGAAGGGAACTATGTGTAAAGTGTAGACAAAGGTCCAAAGCTCTAAAGAGCTACTAAATTGAGTTCATCACTGGTGTTTGCTTTGTTGGTTTCCTTGATTCATTGGTATTCAAGAGATTTTTAAATTTTGGGAGTTGGATGGATGTTTAATTGATGAATATTATTTTGTTCCTTGAGCTTTTAATCCATATTTTGCTCTAATAGTTTCTTTTTCTGGGTTTTTTGTGATGAATAATCACAAGAATCTTGATGACAAGGCTGAATTCTGTGAAGTACATTTTTTATTTTTCTGAATTTGTGCCATCATTTGATGACAATGTTCTTTTTTTTTTTTTTTTTTTGGGGGACGTTTAGGGGATTAGGGGATATTGTTAGGGTATTAGTTGGATGTCAAGTCGGTTAGTGCCAATGAGGGATGAGGCAAGTCTAATGTTTGGTTGATTTGAATATACTGTTTGTTACGTTTTCACTATATGGGATTATCTTCTCTGAAGGTGCAACAAATTCCCTGTCCTATGTCTTCATCTCTTCTGTTCCTATGAAAAATGAGCTAGTGAATTGCTATAATGAGAATGTTGTCACTCATGTCATTTTACATGTGCATGCTGCGGGTAATGGTGGATGCAATTATTTGAATGATTGTGTTGGTGAAATAATGATTTATGGACTTTATTTCTTGCAGGCATTTTCTCAGCACATGGCGCTGTCAACATCTTTTCTGGAGTATGTGATATCTGTACTTAGCCAGGCTTCTATCTTCAAAGGTGAGTTGGACAGTGCTGCCGATAGCCATGTTGTTGACAACCAGACAGAGGATGGAATGCTGCAGGCTGCAATACTAGCTCTTACTGCTTTCTTCAGGTTCATTCATCAGCTTCGAATGATTGCATTTAAGCTATATTTGGGTAATCTGTTTAGCAAGCCTCTTGTATTGATGTAGAGGAGGGGGAAAGATCGGAAAAAGGGTTGTTGAACAAAACTATGCCTCTGTTATATCTGAGCTAATGCTGCAACTTGGAAGCTGTCATGGTCTAGCTGACTCAGGTCAGCAGGAACCATTACGGTAAGACCCTATCTAAACTAAGAATGAACACGGAATCAGAATATAATACTGCAGTGACCTTGAAAAATATGAAGTGCAGGGTTCGATTTGAAGTGTCATATGGCCATGACTCTCTTCTGAACTATTAATCACTGGTTTCCAATATATCACGATTGCTAGAATGTTCGCACCCATAATGGTTTGCTTGTCAATCTGGTTTAGCTAGCATTTGAAAATAATAAAAAATAACTTTCTTCTGAACAAGCAAAAATACTCTGTAAAATGTGCAATTAGTTTGAATTTCCTTACTGACTCACCACCTTAATTTTCTGTATAATACTTTGGCCTTATGGTTGAGTTTGGTATTCTGAGAAAAGATTCACCAACTACACTAGACTAAGTCTTACACCCCCCCCCCCCACACACATATTAGCAGAGAGAATATGCATGGAAAAAATTATCTTAACACTCTTATGCTGTCGCTTTTGTCAGCTCTGTTTCTGTTAATCTCTTGAATTTGTAGGGGTCTGCTTACTGCGTTTCAAGCATTCTGTGAATGTGTCGGTGACCTTGAGATGGGCAAGGTAGACATGCTTTAATCTTCGCTTTTTGGGATGGAAAATAACTTGGAAGCAAAGTTGTAATGAAATGATTTATCTATCCAGATCTTGGCTAGAGATGGAGAACTGTCTGAAAAAGAGAGTTGGGTTAATCTCATTGGAGACATAGCTGGCTGCATATCCATAAAGAGGCCAAAAGAGGTATTGTGTGTGCTATTTCATCTTGCTTAAGAGCTTAACTAGGTGATGTAGAGAGGACACAGGAACCGGAGAAAAGTAACAAAATAAACCTGATAAAAGTTTAAATCTCTAGAGCAGACAGTGTGGGCCTTATATAGGTGGCTCAGACAATCCTAATTCACAGAGGACAACTGATATAGGTGACTCAGGCAACCCTAGTTCATGGAGGACACTACTAAACTTACAACACAAGCAATCCTAACATGAAAATAAGTAATAAAATTGTTGGATGACGTGGCTCTTGAGGCTATCAAGATTTTACTTTTTTGCTATTTTTAACGAATAAATTATCAAAATTGTCTTCAGGATTTGAAATGTGGAAATTTGATATTTAATATGTAAATATTTACATTTATGGGAGATTTGATAGGATTTTATTTTTATTCCCTGTATCTCTGCGACCCTTTTTTTCCGGCCCAAATTGATTAGTCTCTGCTGTATATACATCCCCTCATTCAGAATCAATGAAATACACGAGTATTTTCGACTACTCTCTGCATGGTGCCAGAGCAGGGGGAATCAACTGATTCACAGCAGTAAAAGCGTTCAGAGTGCATGGAGAGTGTGAGGATTACGGTCTCCTAGGGAGACTTGAAGGGCTCCAATGACATTACCCAGACATGAGAATGTTTAAATAATTGAAGTGGCTCAATAAAAAAATGAAAAAACAGTTCCACTGCCTCTATAGCCTCATTCTTTTTTGTTTTTTTCCTTCTCAATATTCATTTTTCAAAATAACCAGCAACCTCTATAGCCTCTGTAATCTGTTTGTTGTCTTCGATTGTTGAGAAGTCTTCTTGTATGGTTGAAATGTTAGGTACAAAGTATTTGTCTATTTTTGACAAAATCATTGGATCGGCCCCATAAATACCATCGGGAAGCTGCAGCTGCCGCATTGTCAGAATTTATTTGCTATAGGTGCGTATGGAATAATACCTTTGATTTCGTGCCCTGATTTGTTAAATTAATGTCTCTGCCCTATCTTGGAAGTGTTTCCTATTAACTAATGCATGCGGCAGCATTTTTGTTAACTATGTTATGAGAGTCATATAAACTTGCTAGGGGATGCAATGATTTCTGTTGAACGAGGTGGGCCTTTGTGTATTTCATGGAATCTGACGAATGAGTTGAATTATTTATGATTTATGAATAAGATGATTTGTTATAGATTTTACTATTTGATATTGATAGGATTTGCCTGTGTGATTCAAGTATTCTTTCCACATGATGGGTTAGGGATGTCTATAATTTGTTATTGAAATCATCTTCATTGCCAAAGGATTCGTGTTTGAATCCCAATTGGGGCCTGATTTAACCACGACTCATATGCCTGTTTTGTGAAAGAAACGAGTCCTGCATGGTTAACAAGTATCTATTGAAAAAAGAAGTGACTCAGTTTGACGAGCGCCTACTTGCACTTCCATTCTGCGCTCCTGTTCTGAACCTTCACCAAAATAATGCTATTATCCTCTTTGCCTGAGTTCTTGACGTTGTCCTAGGAGAACAATCATTAAGAAATTTGAGGCTTTTCACTGATATCATTAAATTCCAGTTAGAAGCGACTGATCTCATCTATCTGCTTGAGATTAATTTGGTTGTATCCTTAATTCCCACAATGTGTCTATAATCGTGTATGTAACTATATCTTAAAGTATAGAAATATGTTTATTAGTGTGAAATGTGAATAAGTGTATAATTATCCGAGTTCATTTAAAAAAAAAAGGATCATTTACAGATTCTATTGACTTTGAGGTTTTACACGATTGTGCATTAATTATTAGCTATGTTCTCATTCTGTTCTATTATATAAATAAATAGTTGCATCCCCTTGAAGTTCTTATTGGTTCACCTCACCATTGATACAGCGGCGGTGTTAAATCATTCTTAGAGCACATGATCGAGGTTTTATGTCGCCATGTATTTGATGAATCTTCAACTGTTCGACGCTTATGTTTGAGAGGGCTAGTAAAGGTGTCATGTTTTCTCCTAAACTAGAACCATTATTTCTGTAAATTCTCTCTGGTCTCTTTTTTAAGTAATGGTTTCTTCGAACATCAAATTGCAGATTCCATCAATTAATATGCCGGTGTATGCAACTCAAGTTTTAGGGGTCATATTAGCTCTGCTGGATGATTCAGACGAATCTGTACAATTAACTGCTGTATCATGCTTGCTGATGGTTAAGTTTTCTGTATCCTGTGCTTGGTTTTCTTGTTTACTGTTAATTTCAGTTATTTACTTATTGGTTGTTGCCTGTATAGGTCCTCGAGTCTTCGCCTAATGATGCAGTTGAGCCCATTTTGCTTAATCTTTCAGTACGGCTTCGAAATCTCCAGGTTTGTCATTATAAAATTTGAGTTTCTATTGCTTCGATCAGTGCAGTGATGCATCTGATATTCAGCTCCAATGAACGTGTGATTGAAACTTTTGCACCAGGTCATTTCAGCTGTAGCACGAAGATGACTAGATTTCTGTATTTCTAAATCCCCCTTTTTAACTCTCATGGCTTTATCTGGTGGTCTGTAATGGAAAATGTGCCACACGAGGTCTTACTTTATGGATTCAAGTGTAGGATTTAGTGACATGCTATTGAACATTTCTCTTCTTTTTTTCTTTCTTTTGTTCATAAATATTGATCATTGTATTAAGATCGTGTTTCTCAGATATTGTCAAAAGATTTGTAACAGTATAAAGTTAAGTTAATTAAAAAAACGGAAGTCTTATGTTGGTTAAAGCGTTGCAAAATAATGCATGCCTCTGCTTGCCATTTAGAAGATGACGTTTAGCTTCCTGGAAGCCCGGGTAGTTAGTATTGTACTGCTAGAAAGATATCAAGTAATTGGGACATGTGAAAATGATATACTCCTCCGGTCCTAAATATAGGACTTATTTTGTAATGTAAATTACACTACAAAATGGGTCTTATATTTAGAACCGGAGGAGTAATATTTATAGTATATTGCAATTTTATGTAAATTTGAGTTGTATATGATTGTAAGGCAAGCTTGCGCATGTCTATTTTCCTTTTTGGAATGTTCGCTGCGTTCTGGTTGTAAAGTTTTTTCCAACCCAGCTGGCCTTTGTGACAATGGTTGATATAGTCTTTATATCGGAAATTTATGTATTATTCAAAGAGATAGTTGGTCCTTCAAGTTTTGATAGTTACTCTGGTTCTGGCCAAGAAGCCACGTAGTCACTGTCATGCTTAGAAGTACATTATTGGTTTTTACCTATCTTATTGAAGTCGTAGCTGATTTTGAATCTCTTAATGCCATTTTTTATGTACTTATCAATATAGCATAAACTGTGTTTAATAAGAAATTCCTAAAAATAGGCAAGCATGAATGCAAAGATGCGAGCTAGTTCTTTTGCAGCGTTTGGAGTGCTTAGCAATTATGGAATGGGAGCACAAAGGGAGGCGTTTCTTGAGCAGGCATGTTACTAACTATATCTCATTACTTTTGTTTATTTTATTTAATATTATTTTTAGAAAAAATTTGGACCATTGAATATGTGTATAAATCCTATAAGCGAAACACTAGCCCAATTATAGTTGTCAAACTTGTACACTTGTAGGATGGACATGTAATGTATGGTAATCTTTTCTTGATTAATGCCCTTTTATTCATGTTGTCTACCACTAATTAAAAGCACTTCCTCAAGTATTAACAATCTTTCTTGACAGGCCAGGGAAAGAAGAGAGTAATATTGACCATCTAAAAAATAATGTTGTTACAAAAACATTTTAGTATAATGTCGTTATCTCATTTGAATGGTTTGGAGCTGCCAACATGATGATTGACCCAGAAATTTGATTACTCTGTTGGCTCTACAACTTATGCACTCAAAGGCCCAGAAATCATTTTCCAGCCCAGCTGGCCTGGCTATTATGCCCTTTTTTATTTGGCCCGTTTACTTGTATTAAATTAAATGATTTTCCAAAATGCAAAGCAAGAGGATGAAGAAAAGCGCAAGATAAGATTTGTTGCTTCTAGGCTGTTTATCATAGATATTAGCCTTGCATCACTGCAAAAGAAGTTTGAACTTTCTGACATATCTCTTTACCTTCTTCAAAGCTCTCAATTTTCATTCGCAGAATCTGACCGTTTCATTTGCTTCATCGGGTACACAATTTTGTTTGGTAGGAGGCTTTAGACTTGTTTATATTTTAACTATAAAATTTATGTCAAATTTTATTATTTACAAGTTATAACTAGCGTGCCTCTCCTTTATGGGCATTGCATAGAAAACATGTCTAGTTGTGCTTCTAACGTAGTAAGCAATACAGAGGGTTGTACATAAGCTTCAGTTAATATAAAAGAAGCCCATTGTTGAAATTCACCCGCCAAAGCACGACGTTTGGCAAAATGTTGAAATTCAAGAGAAATCAAAACTGATGGAAAAGAATAGTACTCTTTCGGTTCTAAATATAGGACTCATTTTGTAGTATAAATTACACTACAAAATGGGTCTTATATTTAGAATTAGAGGACTATCATGATTTCTTTGTGTGATCCATTTAAAAATGCTTGCTCTGTACCTGTTCTTATTTATGAATCTGTGATGAAAAATCAAATGTTCCAGAGGAATTTTATTGGTATGCACATCTTGTTAAATTGCCAGATCTGCAAGAATTACAAATCTATTTCATTTTGCTCATCTTAAACTGAATTTGTCAGTAGGCTCATTTCAAGTTGATGGTTATTTTTAAAGGTACATGCCGCCATTCCTCATGTTGTTTTGCATCTGCATGATGATGATGTTAGTGTCAGGCAGGCCTGTCGGGTAATCAGCTTTTATATTCTTGGATTTTCATTAATTGGATTTTTGGAGAAACTTCTATTTTGAAACTTCTGTTTTCAAATGTCTTAATTGACAGATAACCCTGAAGCGGGTTTGCTCGCTGATGGAAAGTGAATGGTTGCTTGCACCAGTGAACACGCACAGTTTCCTTTCTGATCACCGGTGTGGCTCGACGGTTTTTAGCTTGGTTTTAAATAGTTCAGCGAATCTTTCTTCCTAAGGGAAAATATGACTATCGGCTTCCTTTTTTTGTTTTCAGAAGTAACTATGAGGACTTCCTCAGAGACATTGCCAAACATTTTATCCAGTATCTTTCCTCCAGAATTGATACATATATGGCATCAACAGTTCAGGTTCTTACATCTGATATGCCCCCCCCCCCGGGGCTCAACTTATTCTGCCTTATATCGTAGCTTGGTAATAAAAATAAATGAGCAGGCATATGCCCTTCCTACGTGACAGTGAATTAATCTTTTTTTGTTTATTAGGACTGAGCAATGTTTATACTTTTATCAGGGGGTGCTCCATAATATTTTCTGGCTTAAGATTTCGTCTGTTTTATGAGCCCAAAGATAATTACGCATAGACCTAGGAGTTTGCAAAATTTAACTATTAGCTTTCTTAATGAGGCAGGCTTTTGATGCCCCATGGCCAATAATTCAAGCAAATGCTGTATACTTCTCCAGCTGCATACTCTCTCTATCGGACGACCCACATGTCTTAACTCTCTACCACGCACAGGTATCTATAACACCCTCCCCTTCATATTATTAGGCGTGTTTAACGATTAAAGTTAGTTCATATCTCAATAACACAATGAACTCTCATTGTGACTATCTATTATTTTCTTCTAAAGGGCATGTTAATTATAATAACGTTAGTTAATCGTAACATTTCGCAAAATGCCTCATTAATTGAAATATAGATCACAGCAAATTCCACCTTGTAATACGAAAGGGAGGGAGTAGTTTTGTTGCAATTTTGGAGCATTACAGCTATAACTGAAACTTTATATTTTCCTTCAGGTATTTGGGATGCTGGTGGGTAAAATGAGTCGATCACCGGCTGAAGTTGTCAGAGCTACGTGTTCTGCTTCTCTGGGCTTGTTGCTAAAATCCTCCAATTCTTGTTCATTGTTGTCAACGGCTCGGCTCCATCGAGTGGACTCAGCACGGCGGAGCCATGATCAAGAGTCTACCGGGAGTTAGAGAGGCATGGATGAATTGTCAAGAATCATGATGGGCCTTCAACTCTAATGATATTTACCCGATGCAAGAGATTGATTCTGCTTATTTGCAGCAATCATGTGAAGATCCTCTGGGCAGCGTTGGCTAATGTGCATGGTGTATGCATACATTAATTTCTCGTATCATCTTTGTCTTAATTATTTTCGGTCCTTTGTTGTAAAGGACTTTTTTCAAACCCCCCCCCCCAAAAAAAACCACGAAAAAAAATCTAAAATTTACATTATTGCTGTGTGTGACCCCGTAGGTTGAGGCTGTGTTGTTGTACATTATCGCTGTACAGTGGGCTTGACGTACTAGAAGGATGCATATAGACTTCGGTGCTTTTTGAAGGTGTTAAATTCAACATGCCTGGGAGAAAGATTTGACGTGAAAATAACTAATTGCCTCCTGATAAACAAAGTAATCTTCATTAAATACAGGCAAACAAATCAAAAAGAAACAAAATCAACCGGGATCAACTGATGCAACGCCAAGATCAGCATAGTAACAACTTTTGCAATTCTGAAGGTCTTTCCACCCAATCAGGACGCATTTCCCGTCCAGAGCCGCACAGTGTTAACAGGGGCTTCTCAACGTTACACAGTGTTGAACACCCAAGTCGTTTTAATTTTATTATATATATTGATTATGTTAAATAGTGGTATTGATAATTCACATAAAGATATGTGCTTACGCAGACGTTGGAAGATATAGTGAACTTCTAAATGATAAACTTTTATCAGAATGTATATTTTTCCTTAATTTTCTTTTAACCATCATTATAACATCGTGTTTAAGATCAAAACTTGTAAAGATTAGCTCCATGCTGGTAAATAGTTCTACTTCCTGTCATTAATATAAAATCTAATTGAGAGGTTATATTTTATCTTAAATATAAGATCTTAATCTAATTTGTCTCTCCATTTATAATTATTCTCAAGTTAGTTATTTGTTAATAAATAGGTGTTATTTTTCAACATATAATTGTCATTAAAAATTAATTAAACTAATTTTTTTAATATCACCAAAATTAATTATTTAGCTCTTATATTAAGGATATAAAAGGTGATAATAGAAGGTGTTCACCATATTATGGAATAATAATATTGATTCACTATATAAATTACTACCACTTCGGGTTTTAATATAAGAACTAGCTGATTAATTGAGTATATAAAAAAAATAAGTTAAGTTAGTTATTTGTAATAAATAGGTGTTATCTTTCTTAAAATACCTTGCTAATCAAGTGTATTAGCTAAAACTATTATTGTTAAAAGGATTATTTAAGAAAAAAAATAAATAAGAGACAAAGTGAATTAGATCGTATATTAGATGCGTAGTATCACATAATTTAGACTCAGTGAGTACGGCTCATTGTTCCATTGCGCTGCTCCAAGTCAACATAGGAATGGGAGGTCCACAAAGGCCTTTATTTATATATGTGTGGTCCACGTATGGAAAGATAAATGGGTTCACTTAATTATATTTGACAATATTCCCTGTTGCATGTGTCTTAAATTTAATCAAAGCCATAGCAACTTCCAACCCTTTATATTGTTAATATTGTTCTTTTAGCTTATAGTTACTTAGCAATTTTCCAACGGGTCTATTAAGAGGATAACCAGATAATATTGCATTAATTATACTACCTCCGATTTTAATAAAAACCCAGTTGATAATTTAGGGAGATTAAAAAACTTAGTTAAGTAGTTATTTGTAATGAATAGGTGTTATTTTTCCTAAAATATCCTTGCTAGTCAAGTTTGTTATCTATAACTACTATTGTTAGAAGGATTATCATGGAAAAAAGTGGATAAATATGATAGACAAAATACATTAGGGTCTTATATTTAGAACTAAAATAAAAGTCAAATAGTCTTTTATAATAAGGACCGGAGGTAGTATAACGTTATGGAACTATATTAAACCCTAAACCATGTAGATGTTAGTGGATGATGGGAACGAATGGGTATTAGATTTCAATGACACGTAGTTGTTTGGATTTACTTTTTCGTCTCATTAGCTTGCTGCCCATGGGAAGGAAATGCTAGTTTTTTTTTTAATATGATCAAATTAATTATTTAGCTCTTATATAAGAGCGGAAGGTGACAATAGAAAATGTCTTCATCATATTATGGAATAATAATATTGATTCACATATAATTAATATTACATAATTTAGAGGAGGGGGTGGGAAACTTCGTCATTGGTGAGTATAGCCCATTGTTTCATTGCCCTGCTCGAAGTCAAGATAGGAATGGGAAGTCCACAAACCTTGTGTCTCCTTATCCAGTTGCTTTTTTAAAAAAAAAAAAAAATCAAGGGCGCCCTTGGCTGGGAGAAGAACCAATAAGGTCGGTGATTTGTGATTCCAAGAACCAGTGAGGTCAGTGAATAGCACAGACCCAAACAAGGCAAGTTTTTACGGTCTTCAACGGCCTTATACTTTTTTTTTTGGGTTAAAAAAAAAGGAAGACAAATATGCTATTCCGGTTCTAAATATAAGATCTATTTTGTAATGTAAATTACACTAGAAAATAGATTTTATATTAGAAGCGGAGGAGTATTAAACTAAAAATAAGAGCCAGGAAAAAAAGAATGACCAGGAAAAAAACTTTGTGACTATATTGTCCACCAACTGCAGTCCTCTCCCGTGTGGAGTGAAAAATGGGAAGCTTCTTGAACAAGTGTGTAAAAAATAAATAAATAAATAAAAAAGCCGTACATCCCCTTGCTATGACATCTATCCATGACTTGTGGAAGAAGATCATGGCTATGGTCCTACCCCTCCGTTTTCTGAACCCGATGGCGCACACCGAATGAGCTCTTCACTGACCAATTTGACTGTGGCATTATGCAATCGCTGACACACCCACAGGATCACAGAGGCTGCTTTAAGCATTAGAGATGCCCACCCTGCAACTTCATAATCCCTACGTCGAAGCATATTGAACCCCCAATACTAATGGATTCGCTATCCCAAGACCAAGAACCGCAGCTCCACGCTGTCCTATTTCCACTGATGGCTCAAGGCCACATGATTCCCATGGTCGACATCGCAAGAATACTGGCTAGCCGCAATATTATCATTACGTTGGTTTCAACACCTCGTAATGCAGATCGCTTCGCTTCAATTCTATCTCGTTCTTCACACTCTGGCCTCCAAATCCGAGTGGTTCAGCTTCAGTTCCCATATAAAGAAGCTGGAGTCGCTGAAGGATGTGAGAATCTTGATATGCTACCTTCCCTAAGAACCGCCATGGGTTTCTTCGAAGCAACAAGCTTGCTACAGGAACCGGTGGAAAAGCTATTCCAAGACTTAACACCGACGCCAAGTTTCATAATCTCTGATATGTGTTTGCCTTACACATCCTACGTCGCAAACAAATTCAACATTCCCAGGATTTCTTTTGTGGGAACAAACTGCTTCTGTCTCCTGTGTGCGCACCACGTTCGCCATAATGATGTTCGGAATAACATAACGTCGGAATCAGAGTATTTTATCTTGCCAGGCATACCTGACCGAATTGAGATGAACAAAGCTCAATTATCAGGTCCATTCAACGGATGGAAAGAGTTTAGTGACCAAATTTTTGCAGCAGAGAAAGATGCTCATGGGATAATCATGAATTCTTTCGAAGAGTTGGAGCCAGCGTATGCAAGGGAGTACAAGAAAGTAAGAGGAGGCAAAATGTGGTGTATAGGCCCTGTTTCACTTATCAACAAGAGTTATCAGGATAAGGCTGAAAGAGGAAACAAGGCATCCATTGACGAGTTCCGATGCATGAAGTGGCTTGATTTGCAGAAGTCAAACACTGTCATCTATGCTTGCCTGGGAAGCTTATGCAATTTAACATGGTCACAGTTGACAGAACTTGGCCTGGCTTTAGAAGCATCAAATAGGCCATTCATTTGGGTTATCAGGGAAGGAAACGAATCAAAGGAATTGAACAAATGGATTGAAGAATATGGATTCGAGGAGAGGACCAAAGCACGAGGCCTTGTGATTCGAGGCTGGGCTCCCCAGGTATTAATTCTATCACACCCTGCGATTGGTGGGTTCATAACACACTGTGGTTGGAACTCAACGTTAGAAGCAATATGCGGAGGCGTGCCAATGGTTACTTGGCCACTATTTGGGGATCAATTTTGCAATGAAAAACTAGTAGTGCAAATATTACAGGTTGCCGTAAGCGTTGGGGTGGAGAGTCCTATGATATGGGGCGAGGAAAATAAAATAGGAGTGTTGGTGAAGAAGGAAGACATTGAGAAGGCAATAGACAAGTTAATGGATGAGACAGAGGAAGGTGAAGAGAGAAGGAGGAGGGCTAGAAAGCTTGCAGAGATGGCTAAGAATGCCGTTGAAGAAGGTGGATCTTCTTACTCTAACGTCGACTTGCTTATTCAAGATATCATGCACCAAATCAACAAAGACAAGTGATCTCTTCCATTTTCAAGCATGAATTGATCCATCGATGGTATTGGAATTGAAGTAGCATTTGTTCATAATTAACCTCCCATCATGTTAGATGAAGCTGATTTCAGCATGCAAAACCGGTGAAACACTTTCATCGAGTCTCTTCTACTCGTAGTAACAATTACAGAGGATCGTAACAACCCTATTCTACTCCACTTTCTAACAACAAAAATCATGTACTTCTCCGATCCTAAATATAAAACCTTTTATAATTATAAAAAGAGTCTCATATCTAAATATAAAACCTTTTATAATTATAAAAAGAGTCTCATATTTAAGATCAGAGAAGTATATTATTAAGTTTCTTGAGTAAAATATTATAAATGTATTATTTTGATACTAGCATGAGTAAGCTTCTTTCGGTAATTATATACTTACATATTAATTAAAAAATTACTAATCCTTTACTGTTAATATCGCTACTCATCAAAAAAGGGGGCAACTTTTGAATGAGTAAGTAATTATGAGTCTGACAAGTGAGTGGCGACTAAAAATCTTGAATATGGGCGGCCAGGAAACAACAATACAATGCAATTGATGATAATGATTTTTTGTTGTTGTATAACTTGGAATACGTTTAAATCACTTTAAATATGAAACTAATCTCTATCAGATTAAGAGTGTTAAGATTAAAATTATCTTAATAAGTGAGTTTTTCAGAATTCAAACTTGTATTTTTATCCTGAAACTAGTTAACATCTTAATTAACAATTTGATGATTGATGACAAGGGTGATTGACATTAATTGTTAGTCACCTGGTCTAGATGCATTTTTTTTTAATGGGTCGTTATTAGCCCGTACGACACCTTCATTTGCCCGCTTATATGTCTCATTCAGAAGCCCATATTTCTTGCTTGGATTTGACATCAGGCCCCACTGATGGTGTCTGCTAGTATTTTCTTTTGAGATATTCCATTTTTGCGGCACTCAAGTCTAAAGGAGTGTTTGGGTGATAAGCCATTTGGGAAAAAATCACCCAAACACTCTTAAAAAAACCAAACCATGATTTTGACTCCAAAATCATAGTTTTGGAAAAAGTAAAAATTTTTTGCTTTTGAAAAAAAGGGAGAGTGTGAAAACCTATAGGATATATATCTTGTTGTTTTTTTATAAACTTATTTTTTTATAAATATATTTAATCTTATATTTTATAAATATATATACATATTAATTATTTATTAATTATATTATTTTATGTATTATTAATTATGTTAATAAAAAATATATTATTAACAATTTTATTCCTTCAAATTAAAATATATCATAAAATATATTTTTTCTGTAATTATCATATTAACTTATACCTTTTTTAATAATTTGTACATGTAAAAAGTGCTTTTGGTAACAACTATTCAAACACTCTCATTTTTCAGAATCACTTCTTTACAAAATCTATTCTTCCCAAAATCTATTCTCCAGAAGCTATTCTCTAAACTATAATTTGGTTATATCCAAACAACCCCTAAAACTAACATTGGTCAAGGACAAACAAGAATGCCTGGCGATAAATTTGAAACAGACGGGGCACATGAGAAAGAAGATGCGTTCACGACTTTAAAACCCCATTTGAAGGAAGGGGAGGGGGGGAGTTTAAACGACATATTTTTTCCGGTTGAATCTTAAAATATTTTATAGTACATCCACTATTCTGAAATATTTTGTTAAATATGTTCAGCACGTTAAAATATTTTTTGATACATCTAGCACTAAAGCCAAAAAAAATACTTATGAGTGCTGGACACACCTGAAAAACACTTTAAAGTGTTGAATGCATTACGAAATACTTCGGAGTGTTAGATGTATCCAAAAAAAACACTTCGGAGTGTTAAATGCACTACTTCCAGCACCAAGACCAAAAAAAAAAAATACTTGAGTGCTAGACACACTTGAAAAATACTTCAGGGTGCTAAATACACTACAAAATATTTCAGAGTATTAGATGTATCTAAGAAAATATTTCGGGATACTAGATACGTTTTCAACTCAAAAAAATTAACTTATATAAATATAAGAGTCAATATAATATTTGATCCCTTAAGTTCGTCTTTATTTAGATTTCGGTCTTGCAATTTGCAAATCATAGATTTTGATTCTTTAAAAGACAAAATAATCTAAATTTTTATTACATTATAAGAACTAATGTTTTAAATAAAAAAAATTTGAGATACCAAAAACTATAGTTTAAAATTTGGACAACCACAATCAAAGTGATGACAAATTTAAATGAACAAAAATTGCATTAAACTAGATATAACTGTGAAGAAGCCAGTGATCTATCAAAGCGTGACGTTGCTTTTGACCAAGATAATTCGACTACTTTGGGCGTTTCACTGATCAGTCTGTATAACGAGATTGGCGAAAAAGCTTGCTTAGTTGCTTGTGTTCGATTTTTAATACATGCAAGATGAACAAAATATCTTATAGCTGTGTTTAATTTATTCATCGAAACATTTTTGAATTATCGGAATGAAGTAAAAGGGAAAAATAACTTTTGAATTCCAAGGTTTGGGTCAAGTTTGGTGCCTTAAGATTAGTGTTAAAGTCGTCCACGAGCTAGACTTTCTTGCTTATCTGGGCACTACTTGAAGCAAACCAGAAAGTTAAGCCTCTTGCACATAAGTAAGTCGAACGGAATTGGATCAAGAACATCACATATCCGGTCGCTTAGCAAGAAAAGGAATGGCTTCCCAAGAATCTGAGCTTCACTTCGTCTTGTTTCCATTGATGTCCCCAGGCCACATGATCCCCATGATTGACGTAGCCAGAATTTTGGCTCACCATAACGTCATTGTTACAGTGGTCACAACGCCACATAACGCAGCTCGTTTCTCAGCAACTTTTGCTCGTTTCTCAGAGTCGGGGCTTCCAATACGATTAGTCCGGATTCAATTTCCATATGAAGAAGCTGGAATGCCTGATGGGTGTGAGAATTTTGACATGCTACCTTCGCTGGGCATGGGCTTGAGCTTCTACAAGTCGCTAACCATTCTGCAGAAACCTGCAGAAGAATTGTTCCGACAGTTAACGCCTCAACCAAACTGCATAATCTCTGACGTGGGTTTGCCATATACAGCCCACATAGCCAGCAAATTCAATATTCCTCGGATCTCTTTTTATGGAGTAAGCTGCTTCTGTCTCCTATGTTGCCTAAATGCCAGCATTAACAATGTTTACGACAACATCAAGGAAGACTCAGAATACTTCGTTATACCTGGCTTGCCTGATAAAATTGAGATCACCAAAGCCCAGTTGCCAGGACCACAGGAAAGCTGGAAGGAATTTATTGGCAAAATGGCTGAAGCGGAAATGGCGGTTTATGGGGTAATCATGAATTCTTTTGAAGAATTGGAGCCAGCCTATGCAGCAGAATACAAGAAGGCAAGAAAAGATAAACTGTGGTGTATCGGCCCTGTTTCACTCAGCAACCAGGACGACTTAGATAAGGCTCGCAGAGGTAACAAGGCTTCAATTGACGAGCACAAATGCTTGGAGTGGCTTGATTCGCAGAAACCAAGGGCTGTTATATATGTGTGCCTGGGCAGCATGTGCAATCTAACTCCTCTGCAGTTACAAGAGCTTGGCTTGGCTTTGGAAGCATCAAACAGGCCATTCATTTGGGTTATGAGGGAAGGAAATCACTCAGAAGAACTGTACAATTGGATTAAAGAAGATAAGTTTGAGGAAAGGACCAGAGGAAGGAGCCTTTTAATCCGAGGCTGGGCCCCTCAGGTACTTATATTGTCACACGCAGCAATTGGAGGGTTCATAACACACTGCGGTTGGAACTCAACTTTAGAAGCAATATGTGCAGGTGTGCCAATGCTAACTTGGCCATTATTCGGGGATCAATTTTTAAATGAGAAGTACGTCGAGCAAATATTAGGAATTGGAGTGAGCGTTGGGGTGGAGAGCCCCATGAGCTGGGGCGAGGAAGAGAAAATAGGGGTGTTGGTGAAGAAACAAGACATTCTGACGGCAATACACAGGTTGATGGATGAGACAGACGAAAGTGAAGAGCGAAGAAATAAGGCTATGAGGCTCGCACAGATGGCTAAGAGAGCTGTACAACAAGATGGGTCTTCTGACCTGAACGTGAGCCTGCTCATCCAAGATATCAGGCAACAAACCAAACATGACTAGTGCCCTTTCGCAACTAGCTATAAAATATATCGACCATTTATTTCACAGTATGTGGGTGGGTATCATATATATTTTAGCACTTTGCTCGTTTTACTTGATATGCCAAGTATATAATTACTCGGTAAGCGTGTGACAAAGCAATACTTTGCTCATTTTAAGCTTGTGTCGTTAAATTGGATCTCATGTTTCATAATTTCCAGCAGTTGAATGCAACATGATACTCTATGATGTTCTGATCTTTGCTTTCCTTAGATGCAAGTGATTGGTCCCCATGTTTCGGATCCCAATATAGTTTATAAATCCTGCACTTTATTAATTCAACAATAGTTAGTCAGAATTGTATATTCGAAGTGAAACGACAAGTCTAAAAATTTAGTTCCTTTGGTTTCAGTTGAACACCTCGAACTCGTTAGCATGGGCATATAAAAAAAATCTCAATTACCCAGCATTTAGAGGAATTAAGCCCAGTTGCTCAGGATTTGTAGGAGCTGAATAAGAAGCATGCAATGTGGACTAGTTTGAGCACTCCTCACTTAATAAATACTATGAACCATCTAGATTTAATATTTTTAATTGATTATTTTTAAATAAAAATAATTTTAAAAAAATAGTTAAAAATTATTTTTATTTTAGATTTTATACCCGTTAAAACAATTTTTTGAAAAAAAGGGACCTTCTGGATCGGATCTAAATGGTTAAAATCTAATGAATTTGGGGATGAGGACTCATTCTTTCCCATGCGATGGTGTTCCTAGTTGGCAATAGTTTTAATGAGTATTTTTGCAGTGACAAGATGCTAGCCAAGTTAGGTGGTGAACATCGTTTTGAGCATTGGAGAGGTGAAGCACGCGGGAGTGCCAGATTGCAAGAGAAATGGCTCCATAGTGGGCCGTTTGTTTTCGGAGAACAGAAACTTGGGTTTTAGTTGAACCCAATTATTTTGGGCTCTATCCTCAGAAAAGGCCAGGGTCTCGGGTGCTCCCATTTTTGACCGGGATAAAAAGCAATGGCTGCGCAGCCTGCTCTGACGGTTTTACCAGGTAGTTCAGCTAGTAAAAATAAGATTTATATGTCAGTGGAGGTTAGTTTTGGTACGAGTTTATCTTCACAACATAATAAATTAAGATTTAAATTTTTTTAAAAAGATGTGCCTATATTTAATATTACCTTCGGTCCTAATTATAAGAGTCAGTTGACTAATTTGAGGAGATTAAGAAAGTAAGTTAAGTTAGTTATTTATCCTAAATAGATGTTATCTTTTCTAAAATATCCTTACTAATCAAGTGTATTGACTAGAACTCTTATTATTAAAGGGCTACTTTGAAAAAAAAAATATAAATATGAAAGAGAAAGTGAATTAGAGTCTTATATTTAGAATCAAAATAAAAGCCAAACAAGGTCTTATATTAAGGACCGGAGGTAGTATCTAACAGTACAGTATCTCGAATAAAATTATCTCCAAGGATAATTCCCAACAACACAAATAAAATAAGACTTATATGATATTTTTCTTAAAGAGTTATGTCTTAATCTTATTGTTAGATATGAAAAGAGGAAGGAAAAAAAAAAACAGAAAGTTCATAATATTTTAAACCTATTGTTAGTCATGGGACCAAACTCAGTTTTTCCCCAAAAAAAGGTTTGTGCCATGGGATGGGAACCTTGAATATAACATTCACCAAAGGAAAACCACGCAAGTAATCGGGGAAGACAGAAGAAAAAACACTTAAACAACTTTCTACTAAAAACAACAAATATTCATTAAGCTGGTTGTTGGTTGCTTTTCTAGACGTCGTCCACGTTTTAATTGCTTCCCAATTGAATGAGCAGTTTCTTATATTGTCTTTAGAACGGACAAATGAAGGTTCATGATGCATTGGCTTGCTACTACATGTGTTCTTTAAGATAAGAGTTAGTTAACTAATTTGAATAAATTAAAAAAATTAATTAAGTTAGTTATTTGTAGTAAATAAATGTTGTGTTTTCTAAAATATTCTTGCTAATTAAGTATGTTATTAACTAGAACTACTATTATTATAAAGACTATTTTGAAATAAAAATGAATAAATATGAGTAATAAAGTGAATTAGAGTCTTATATTTAGTACCAAAATAAAAGTTAAATAAGTTCTTATATTAAAAATCGAAAGTAATAGCTATTATTTTTTTGGCTACATCTTTATAATTTATTGAGTTAAAATTTCATTACTATAATTGAAAAGTACAATTCCCCCCTCGTTAGGGATGAAACACGCTAGATCGATGTCTAGCTTTTGACTTATTTAAAACAAAATTTAAAGTTTGGTGTGAAAAAAAGAAGAGAAGGGAAGTTGGAATTCATTGTAGCAAATTGTAAATTAGCCTTGGCGCTAATAACAACATACACAGATGGTTTTTTACGTTAAGTTCACTTTTGGTGTCTTCCTTTAATTTGAAAGTGACATAAAATAGCAATTGGTATAGTATATTAATAATCTGTTTGAGAGAAAAGTGTTATATATATGTTTTTAATGTTATTAATTAATTATAAAGGAAACACTACGTGTGAAAAAAGAATACGGACGGAGAAGTGTCATTTTTTAAAAAAAATTTGAGCAAGGGTTCTTCCTTTCAAGACCCAGGGTTTAGAGAATCTTTGCCTCTCTCAACATGAGATTTGAACTTTCTTTCCTTCTTTTGACCAAGAGGAGAAGTAAAATTTTCCCTCGTCTTGGAGCCCACAATTATGGTTAGGCTACATTGACCAGAAAAAAAGTAGGCTTGAGCTCGATATCTATTTAGAGCATATTTTGTTCATTAAATATCGTTCCCAAATGATCAAATTCTAGATGTACGTAGCAGCAGTTACTAACTGTATAAACAAACACCTACAGTATAATTGATGTACGGGGGTATTTGGATAAAAACAAAAGCATGATTATTTCAGAAATGACTTTACGATTTACGAAGTAAATATGTGAAAGAATTTGTCTCGATTTACAGAAAACTACTCCTAAAAGCACTTATGGGCTCATCCAAACACCCCGATAATCTAATACAGAATATAACTTTTCTATGGGCCTCATTATTCTGCAGCTTCGTTTCTCTTTCTTATGATTTACATATATATAGCTCGGATTAATTATTTGATAGCTACGTCGTATACGTAGTTTCAACTTTTAATCATCAAACTTTGCATGACCTAATAATGATGGCTGTATCACTTTATATTGACCAGAATGTGAATAATTTGAGGACTAATTCTATTGTCAAGTGTCTTCCATGGAGTTGCATTTACTCATCCATCCGTTATATACATGCCCTCTGATTTCTACGTACGTCTCAAGGAAAATTCCCAACTCTTACTGTCTCTGGACCTAACCTCACCCAGACAAACTTGACACGATTTCTTTTTCATATACACGATGTTGAATAAATATCATCTTGTATGTGCGTGCAGGTTAAGTTATCATCTCCCCCTTTCTTTTTCATTTTAAGTTTTTGCAAATGACCACGCATAATGGGAGCAAAGCCAGAAAGCTGAGCTAGGCCCGTGACATTGTCCTGTTTATTTCACATTTTTCCAAGCAATAAGCTTTAGTACCAAATGAAAATTCAAATTAGCTTTTATATTAAGAACTGCCAAAGTAGTACATTTAATTACTAGTTTTATATTTGAGAAAAAATTTAAAAAAGGTAGGATTCTGAAACCAATGCTATTATAATAAGAGCTAGCTTCACCAACGGGAGTTGGATTTAGCAGAAACGGCTAGTCCTCCATAATCTGAATAAGTAAAATTTGAATCCCTACTAGAAGAGATACCCACATCTAATACCCAACAGTACCAGGATTGTCTCTACTATGAGAATACCTGTGTCTAGCACACAAAAAAAAAGGAGTTGGCTTGTACAAATAATGCTCCAAATATAAATTATTAAGGCTTACAATTAGTTAGAGCCTTATAATAATTAGTATGGAAACGACCCATTTGATTACCAGCTCTGCAGAAGAACATTAGTAATCCCAAGCTGATCAGCTTATAACAACCCATGGTTGTTATTCCAACTCCAGACCTGAAAAAAGGAATACCGTGTTTTACCGATCGAGCCGTTAGAAAATAATAATAAAGAATTCAAATATTGAATTCTTTGTTTCGACCACCCAGATTTTCGTTGTCCACAGTAGGACTATATATTCACAGCGGTCTCTCGTGGAAAAGAATTCTGTTATGGAATTTGCATTCATCTTAATCATCAAACCCATAAGCAAGCCATATGTTTGAATCTACGCTGCCATGCACACACATACACACACATATACAATTCCAAAGGACTTACGTGATGTTAACGTGACGGCAAGCTGAGGAAAAAATACTTTTCTCTTATAATTAGTTTCATCCAAATAGGTTAAATAAAATAAAAATCAGTATTCATTAAGTACAGTATAATAACAAGATTGACATTATTCATGTCATCATGTGTGCATGGTTAAAGACTTACACCGGCGCTCGTACGTGCACAATAATTCGTGTGCCCTTTTCGTTTATTTTTAATATATGTAATGACGTGACTTAATTCTCTGATCAGCCAAGTTCATATGTATGAATAATCAGTATAGTTTTCGATCTCTGGGCATTATGCATTATGCAACCTAAGGTAAGAGCTATAAAATTTTACTATTTAAGGGCTGCGCTTGTCAAAGACTCAAAGCTTATAGCCAGGCGCAACGTAAAAATATTCCTTCACGTACGTAACTATCGCTAACAGCAGTAATCTCCTGGAAAGGCAAAGCATATTACGTGGACATTTCCAACCGTTTTTAAAAGTCAAAAATGCTTGATTACTTTTATTGTTTTTAAAAAAATATTCTTGTATTAATTTAATTGGAAGCAAACATTTTAGATATATAAGGCTAAGCATTAGCAGGCTCTTCTTTTTCTTTTTTTTTCAAGAATTAGAAGATATATTATATGTTGTTGTTGATCTCTTGTACATTATCTTTGCGTCTGCTTGGATCAAATTCTCCCCTTATTAATTTAATTTCTTAATTATTAACATAAAAGAATGAAATAAGAACTTAAACAGGTATTAATTCTGAGATCATTAAGGTGAGAATTGGTAAATATTAAGGGAAATACTAGAAAATTCGCAGGCGTTTTTTTTTTCTTGAGTAAAAAGTTTAGATGAGTTGGGTTCCGAGAGCTCATCAGGGCCAAGGCATTCCTTCAGGCTTAGAGAATGCTTACAGAGGTACTTATAGATTACCTACTAACAAAGTCCTCACATTTGCCACAGGATTCGAACTCATGACCTTGTGAGTTATGAACCGATTCCTTACCAATTGGATCAACTCTTGTTGGCATTTCGTAGACATATTTTAAAAACAAATGTATGTTAATTAAATATTAGTATAATGGAGAAGCGGCGAAGAACACAAACTCGTCCTCCACGCAACCCCTAATGGAATCAACACGGGATCTTATTACAAGTCAATACAAACCAAAAAAAAAAATTGCGCAATTGATTAGGTTTAAATGGGAAAACTAATTGTCTCTCCGTTTTGAATTATTCAAAGTCAAGTATGCTCGGTGAGGAGCTGGGCAATATATAATGCGGCTAGCTGTGATTCCTTTCCAGTATATTCGCCTTCATTAGAATCATTATTAACAAGAGTATACTTAGCTTTGAGCTCGCAAGCATACAGAAATTATGGCTTCACAGCAACCTCACTTTGTGTTGGTGCCACTATTTGCTCAAGGCCATATGATCCCCATGATAGACATGGCTAGGGTTTTGGCTGAGCGAGGCGTCATCGTCACTTTGCTCACAACACCTCGCAATGCCTCTCGGTTCGAGCACACAATTCAGAGAGCTTCAGAATCTGGTCTTCCCATTCGCCTTCTCAACATCCCATTCCCTTGCCAGCAAGTGGGTCTTCCCTTAGGCTGCGAGAATCTTGATGTTTTGCCTTCCAGGGGCCTTCTCAGAAAGTTCTATAATGCACTCGACATGATGCAACAACCCTTGGAGGACTACCTCCGAAGCCAAACCACTCCCCCACCTAGCTGTATTATATCCGATAAATGTCTCTCCTGGACATCCTTAATAGCCCAGAAGTTCCACATTCCTAGGCTTGTCTTCCATGGCATGTGTTGTTTCTCCTTGTTGTGTTCCTGCAATATCATGCTTCACAATGCTCATCTCTCTGTAAGTTCTGACCGTGAGCCTTTTCTTATTCCCGGACTGCTTCAGAACATCGAGATCACAAAAGCTCAGCTCCCTGGAGCTTTCGTTGCTCAGCCTGACTTGGATGATTTCCGAGACAAAATGCAAGAGGCTGAGATGTCCTCTTACGGTGTTGTCGTTAATAGCTTCGAAGAGCTGGAGAATGGATACGCCCAGGAGTACGAAAAGGCCATGAATAAGAAAGTTTGGTGCATAGGTCCGTTGTCCTTGTGCAATAAGGAGGGTTTGGACAAGTTTGAGAGGGGAAACAAACCTTCAGTTGAAGAGAAATATTGTTCGGAATGGCTCGACAAGAAGCTACCTAAGTCAGTCTTGTACGTGTGCCTAGGTAGCTTATGTCGGCTTCTTCCATCACAATTAATAGAACTTGGGTTGGCTTTAGAGTCATCCCAAAGGCCCTTTATCTGGGTTCTCAAAACTGCCGGAGAAGATTATTCAGAGATAGAGAAATGGTTAGTTGATGAGGGTTTTGAGGAAAGGATTAGAGGAAGAGGGCTTTTGATAAAAGGATGGGCTCCACAAATCCTCATACTGTCACACCCTGCAATCGGAGCATTCTTGACCCATTGTGGCTGGAATTCGACACTGGAAGGAGTGTGCTCTGGAGTACCATTGATGACGTGGCCTTTGTTTGCCGAGCAGTTCGTGAATGAGAAGTTGATTGTGGAAGTTCTCAAGGTCGGAGTTCGAGTAGGCGTTGAGGTTCCGGTGAGGTGGGGCGATGAAGGGAAAGCTGGGGTATTAGTGAAGAAAGATAGGATCAAAGAAGCCATAGACATGTGTATGGAAGGTGGTGAAGAAGGTGAAATTAGGAGGAACAGAGCCATAGAACTTGGGAAGATGGCTAGAAGGGCTGTTCAGGAACACGGTTCGTCTCACTCTAATACTTCGCACTTAATTCAAGATATCGTGCAACAATCTAACCCTACTGGTTAATTAATTAGACATGTGGAGGAAATAGATAACAATCACGAGGTCTCACCCCAATCCATATCCCTGTATTGTTCTTCTCGTGTCCGCTTTCTCCCCCGAAGAGTCGTTGTTGAGAGGGGAAACCCTCAAATGTTTGTTTATAAGTTTAGCTTGGAAATAAGCCCTAATTAGATAAATAATTCTTTCAATTCAACAATTCAATTTTTCAAACCTGCATATAATATTCAGCCGAAAAAATTATAGAAGTTAGCACACAATAAATGTGGGCGGGTCCGTATATCATGCATGTCAAGAAGTCTGAGGAGAATGAGTTATGTAGTCTTTATAATTAATGAATAATATAATTGCAACGTGTTATGGTTTCTATATTATTGATGATTGATTGCTCCGTAAGATTTCGTATTAAGAAGGACATTTGAAGAGGAATTATCTTCTCCACAGGCTACATATCCTTCTGTGTGTGTATGCATAGTTTACAGCCGCATGGACCGCCTATAAATAAATTAATTAATAGATTTTCACGTAATGCTGATGTAAGAATGTATATCCTCTATTTTTTTAATTCTTTAGGCTTATACCATACCTCTAAGTAAATCGATATTTTTAGCTTCGTTTAATATATATATATATATATATATATATATAAGCAGTCCTTTTTTTTTATTCGGACAATTTAATTAACCACGTCCAATAAGGGAGGGGGCCCAAAACACCCACCCATTCTTTGATCAGTTGAAATAAAGAAGTCGCAACCTCGAGGAGGGGTTTGTGGACTATCTTTTGAACTATTCTTAACTGTAATAAAGTGATATTGGTTTCAAAGAAAAGGTCATATGTAATTTCATTGTCATGTTACTCCTCCTGTTCTTAATATAAGATCCATTTAACTAATTTGATTAGATTAATAAAGTTAGGTAAGTTAGTTAATTATAAGAAATGTAACACATTTTTCCTAAAACACCATAATTATCTTTCTTGATACCCCATCTCCCTCTTCTGCTTGATTATGGTTGATGTAGTATCCATAGGGGTAATTTAGAAAAAATTGATAAATATGAGAAATGGGTCTTATATTTAGGACAAAAAACAACTCAATAATCATGTCCTATATTAAGGACCGGAGGAGTAGCTCCTTTTGGAGAGAAAATCGTAACTAAATACCCTATAAAAAAAATCTAAATTTAAAAAAGTTGAGAACTAAATCATTATTTATTTAATTAATCCTTAGATATATCACTGTCACTTATTAAACCACACATCAATATAATATAGCAAAAAGACTAAATAATCGTTATTTTAATGTTGTCTGCTTATTCCATGCAAAGTGTTTAATACTTTTATACGTGTCCATCAGAAACAAGTTTATTGATACCTTCATACATCAGTATTACGTGAATTATTACCACACATGGTCGTCGTTGGCATAGTTTTATATGTCTAAAACAAGTTTGTTATATATCAGTATATCACCGGTTAGCTATGATTTAGCGTGCACGCAACTTATGTTATTATCAATATCAATACTGTTATTAATAATATCGTTAATCAGTGCCGAATCCTAGTACTCCTCCGGTCCTAAATGTAAGACCCTTATACTAGTGTGTATAAAGGTCTTACATTTAGGACCGGAGGAGTATAAAACACTATTTTAGACATACTTGCCTCTTGGTCCCAATTAATAGGACATCGTGAGATGAAAGTAATTCAAATTATTGCCGCTTACCTCCTTCGTTTTGTATCATAACCAGATTCTAATTATGGTTTTTTATAAGCAAAAATAACCCAGTTTCAGGTGATTTTAAGACATGTTGATTTCAAATTCGCCCCTTGTCCTAAACTCTATGAGATGAGCAATACCAAGTTAATAACAAAACTAAGCATTAATAATAATTATATATTTTAATCTACATTAAAATATTTTTGAGACGTGATTGTTAAGATACATTGACTTTCTTAAATTATGTGAAATATGGTTCTTCTTTTTTTTTGTTGGTGACAGATTTATAGTTCAAATTTGTTCATGGTTAAAAAGGATATGGAGTACTGTTTATCAAGATATAAATGTTACTATATTTGTTCCTGTTTTATTTAATGTACGTGTGGTTTGACCTTGAGCCGGCATGGTGCCCCTCTACCCCAATATATATCGTGTTAAGCTGTGTGCGCGTGGTGCAATCTTGCCGTCGCAACTCAAGCACTTTGTTCGACACTAACAAAAGATCTCATTGGCAAGTTTTAAGTTTCAGTTAGTAATACTACCTTCCGTACATAATATAAAAATTTGTTTTATTTTTATTTTGATTTTAAATATAAGACTTCAATATATTTTGTCTTTTATATTTATTTTTTTCAGAATAATCTTTGTAATAATGATACTTATAGCCAATACACTTAATTAGCAAGAATATTTAAAAAAATATCTATTTATTATAAATAACTAGTTTAATTAAATTTTTTAATCTGTTCAAATTAATCAGTTAATTTTTATATTAAAGACCGGGGTATATACTATGTATATACTCTTTGGTAACTCTTGCTGGCCAGAAATAAGTTAAGAATGCTGCTGATGATGTGCGTGGCGTTCAAGCGCACACAAACATATAATTAAGCTTTGACTAAGCACTTGAGCACTTTAGAGTCGGAGAAATAAATGTGGGACAGAAGGTAGTGGCATCAAAAAGTGCAGGCATGATAATGATGTTTTGGGGGAAATAAGTGGCAACGTGGACAAAATCAACGGACTGTTGAATTGGAAGGAAACGTACAGTTTTAAATTAAAACCGACATCGTACGTGTATATGGAATTGCATTAATTGGATCGGAGTTATTATTCCATCATATGATTGATGTTTGGAATGCTAATTACTACTTTTAATTTTTAATATAATAACTAGTTTTATATTGAATTTAGTTAAAATATAAAATTTTAATGTATTTTGTTTTTTTATATCTATCTATTTTTTTTAATATAATCATTATGCTATTTAAGCATATTAAAGGTTTTATTAAATGATACTTGATTAGAAAGAATATTTTAAAAAATAACTACTTATTACAAATAACTAATGTAATTAATTTTTTAAATTAATTTAGTTAACTAATTTTTATATTAAAAATATTAATTTGTTTTGATATTCTTTTCAGGCTAACGTCTATTAATACGGGATGGCTTGAGTTTACAAATATTTGGCTGCTTAACACTCACACAAATATATATATATATATCACATCAAATGTCCAATCAGGACTCTGTTGGCGCAACATGCGAGTTTTCTAAACTTACATGCGCGGCTCTACTTATATTTTTTTTAAAAGCATTTATTATTGACTTTTCAGAAGATAAAAAATTGTATTTTCTTAGAAAAGTAATAAGTGATTCAGGCGAAAAAAGAAGAAGTAATAAGTGATTATTCTTTTAGAGATTTAACGATTATTTTGATTAGTGAAAATAATTCTTGTCATAAATGCTAATATCTCACCTCCTCGAATAATATCAAATTTTCTATATTCATTATGGTACGCTCTTTAATTACAGATAGTTGTATGTCTTTTATTTTATTTTATGTGAATTTATAATTAAATGTCATTAAATATTAATATTTTAAAAAATGACATATGATTATGTATGATTGAAGAGTTTGACATAATAAAATAATGGATATAAGAGTATTGTCATTATTTTATTATCCATGTCATTTTATTATTCTCTTTTAATCTGTTAAAAAATCACGTAATTGATCCATAGAAAAACACAATTTTATTTCCAAAAAATAAAAAAAATCAATATCTAAATTGTTTGGTTGATTTTATTTTCTTTTAAGAAGTCACAATTATTGTTTTAAAGAAATGCATGTCACACTCGTTTTCTCTGCATGACACCCGACTTTTTTTGTTTTGAACTGACACCCGATATTTTAACTTCTGAGAAACTTCAGCAGAATTGTACTTTCTAACTTAATATTATACTACATCTGATCTTTAATATAAAACGTAGTTAATTAATTTTAAAAAACTTAAAAAATTAAAAAAATTATTTAATTATAATATATGTTACTTGATTTTTTTTTACATATACTTATATATTTTATTAGATTATATATCAGTTTACAAACCAAACAAATTTGTTTTTTAAAAAAATAATAAATATAATATCTAAAAATAATTTTTTAAAATTTTTAAAATTTTAAAAATAGTTAGTTAATTTTTAATATTAAAAACCGGAGATAATAGTTTTCCTTTTCAAATTTATAAATAGTTTAATACTGTGTGATCAAACTTTAACAAAGAGGATTATTACCAATAAAGGTTGGTTCTAATAGAAGGGGTTAATCCCTTTACAATATAGCGAATTAAAATTTGAACACTTGTTAGGAGAAATATTCTTGAATATAATTGCCTTTAATTAAAAAAAATCAATATGGAAATAACAGGATTTTTTTTTTTGGGGTTACAAAAGGATTTTTAAATGCTCTCACAAGTGGCCTATGGACGATGGGCCATTAATTACTCTTCCGTTGAGCCCGTCCTGATCCTGCCCAACATGACCCAAACCATCGCCAGTCTCCTAGGATGGAGACACAATAAACACCTTTATTACTTTGCCTAAAAAATAAGCACCTTCATTGTGAATAATGCGACCTTATTTGAATTTAATACTACTTCCAGTCCTTAACACAAAAACTAATTAATTAATTTGAGTAGATTAAAAAAATTAATTAAGTTAGTTATTTGTAATAAATAAGTATTGTCTTTCTCAAAGTATCTTTGTTAATCAAGTGTATTGATTAAAACTACTATTATCACGAGAACTGTCTTTAAAAAAATGAATAAATACAATAAACAAATTTTTTGGAATCTTATATTCCCTCCATTCAAAATATAAGCTAAACTTTCTTAAAGGGTTTTTTTTTATAAGATAACATTCACTTTTATTCAAGCATTTAATGAGGTTTTTCTAATTTTAAACTCATATATTCTGTCTCCTCTTTAATTCAATATATGCCTTACATATTTATTGTTTTAAATTGATTTTAATTAGTTTTTTATAAACGTAATAGATAAAGTTTAGCTTATATTTTGAATTGGAAGAGATATTTATGACTAAAATAAAATTCAAATAAGTGTTTGTATTAAGAACAGGAGGTAGTATAATATATCATAGATGATTGGTTAAGGCTTTTAGTTTTCTGAATAATTAATCATAATGTTTTTAAAATTTATAAATGAATATTTTCAAAGTATAGCTTACTGGCAATAAGAAAGTAAAAAGTTTTAAGTTTTCTATTTTATTTTGAGAGCTTGGGCAAGTAGCTTTTCAATTATAATTTATGCAATATAAGATAAATATGTAAAAGAAATTTCATCTTGACTTATATAAAAAGTAGTTATAAATACTTATATAAGTGATTCTAAATCATCACTTAAAAAGCTTTGCATGGCGTGTGTGGAGTTTATGACGCCACAGAATCTTGTGATCTAAACGACAAACTAATGATATCAAGATAAAAGAATTAAGAATTTATCAGAATAACATATCGTTCTGTTTTTATCTACAAGTCACTTGCATCCTAAGCTTACAAATCAAAAAATACATTAAATTGATAATTTTTCACCTTTTATCCTTATTAAATAAAGAATATTAAAAAAAAATATGTCAAAAGAGGTAAAATTTAAAAACGTCGTTAATTACCCTCCGAACAAATTTTTTTCCTACAAACAATTTATAAATAGGAACTGGCAGTACTTCTTTATTTTTTCCAATATAAAAGCCGCGGAAGTTTATTCTTAAGGAGTCCCTGTGAACTTTGAATTTGATAGGTAAAACAGATGAGCAGCAACGCAAGTGAGCAGGCGTTTGCGTTACGTCACAGAAAAGCAAAGATGAAGTAACTAAAAGGCCACTTGGGCTCAATTTTCTTGTTTCGCAAACGTGCCTAACACACTTGCTACGGTCACTGTTTCCAGCATAGCCCAATTAGCGTTGGCATCCTTTGAAGCTACGTCTAGAGGAAGTTAGTGAAGTTGGATAGAATATAGAATTTAATGATAAGATAAAAAAAGGGAGTTTAATTTGCTAAAAAAAGTTAGCAAAGCAACTAGGCAACTAGCTTCATCAAACTTCTAACGTAACAGAAAAAACAAAATATTGAAGCCTTCATTACAAGAAAAGACATCTGATCATTTGCACTATATTTTCAAGGCTTAAATTCTTCAAAAATATGAAGGGTTGTTTATAAGTTGCGAATTTTAATTTTATTCTTGTTAACTTTTTAAAATGAAAAAATAATTGATAAAATGTTGCTTTAGATGAAAAGCTGGCCTCTGATCTACGGCCTCTAGGTACTCGCCCGTTTTGACGATTTCCTTTCGTTCTCTGATATTTTTTGGGTACAATTGAAAAAGAAACTTGTTAGCAATGTAATATTTGTACGGATACATCCCCCCTATTATCTCCAATATCTTACATTATCTTTGTTTATCCCACAATTATCTCCTATTGTCACTCTTTGGGCTTACTTTTTAGATTTCAAATTAAATTCGGTAATTAATATTAAACATATAATTAACCTGCTCTATTCCCGGAGCTTATGCTCCTTATGAGATCAATCAAAATTAGAATGGGAAAATGACATTATAACTGATTAAACAATTGACCATGGACACTTGGATGGGACCGGGTTCCAGAATGCCTTCAAAGAAAGTTATATACATGACCAGGATGAAGACAAGGAAACAAAACAGAAGAACTAAGAGTTTTCCTCTTTCACGTTCAAGACTTGACAGGGCGGAACCATTTTTTGAAGCATGGATGTCCCTTGGAATGTCAAAATCTGACTGTAGTTCCTTCTACAGTCGCTAATCTGCAGCAAAAGGGACATCTTAAATATCAGCCATAATAAAACCTGGTTGCATCACATTGCTATGAATTGTAGTAGTAGTGACAAAAATGTTAGCCACCAAGTTGGAAGGCGTAGATGGAAACGATGTGATATATACCTGCTCTGGTTTCATCTTGTGGAACCCAAATTTATCTGTCCATATGGATTCTGCTTCCTCAGCAGCTGGTAGCACAAGCTTCTTTACGGTCAACAATGCCAGCAGTCTCTGAATGCAGGTGAAGAGTAATTGGAAATAGCCCTGTCAGGGTGAACCCACGCATTAAAAGTTAATGCACTTCTTACACAGTAACAATAAATCAAAATTCCGGAATGCATAAAGGCCAAGGGGGTGTTTGGCAACAAGTAAAAGGTCTTTTAAAAAGCAATTTTTCACAAAATGGGTCAAACTCCTCTATATATTTACTTCGTATAACATAAAAGCATTTTTAAAATCATAATTTGGATTCCATCCAAACACCTCCCAAATCTTGAGCATGAGGAGGCGATTTGAACCACTTACAAAGCACACACGCTTTAAAAAATTCTAGTCAATACTACATTGAATGTGAACATTTGATATGTCCACGTGTTTGACACATTGGACATAAAACTCTAGGCAACAGTTTATATTACCCGTCAACTTTTTTTTTTCTTTGGGTTAAACAAGTAATCATTTCATTTTTTTTTTTTGGCTAATAACATCTCAAATTACGCCGTGTTTGCCTAGTCCATAGAAGCGCAGTGTCTGTCCATGCTTTCCTCGGATTTAACCAAGTTAAATAACAACAAATACACTGGGGGGGGGGGGTTCCAGCACAGAGCACAGGATCCCGCACCACTACATTCTCGTACCTTTCCATGATTACCATTGCTTGTTGCAACTAAAGGAAGTTCAGCCACATCTTTACCAAAAATTCGAAGCATGCCAGCTGATACAACAGTTGAACTGCAATATCAAGAAGACAAACTCTGAACAGCACTGTAAGTGATAAAATTTAAAAACGGAAGACACAACAACTTCTCTTACTTGACCGATAATATTGCACAATACATTCCTCCATACTCTTGACTCCGCACATTCCTTCTGAAAGTGAGACATAAGTTAATCAAGGCAACGGGAAAAAATTGATTATAAAATGAAAAGCAAACAGATGGTAAACAAATAGGGCCAAAAAAACTTAAGTAAAACGTGTTTTCTTACCCATAAACCATGGCTGGGATAAGGTCACGTCCACTAGTTGAATCAACTATAGGATCAAAGCATTCCTGAAGCATGCAAATTGTCAGATACAAAGAGGTTCCTGAAGGAAAAATAAAAAAGTACTAAAAGAGAACTAGGCTTGCAACCCGCATGTGCCCAAGCAACTGAATCTGGGCTCCGAATAAAAACCATTACAATTGACGTAAGCTTTTGTCACGGCCATCAGGAATATAGGCAACAAGGAGTTGATCATTAGATCATAAGACAAATGTGTTCACGTGGATTATACAAAAGGTGAAATATTAGTTCAGCAGTTTACTGTAAATAAGTTCCTCCAAAATTTCTTCAATATTGTTAAATCACAAATCAACCAAGCTGCAATCAGACCGGATCAAGGAAAATCAAATCCAAAAAAGACACTTTATCAAGACAGCTATGAAAATAAGGCTTGACCTGGGTGAGAACGCATAACAGATCTACCAGTCATTCAAGAAACAAATAATTGTTTTGTTACCTCCGCAAGGGATGAAAACAAAAAGACAGAGATTGGAAAAAAGGCCAGAAGAACAAGCACAACTTACATGAAAGATTGAAACAGCCTCTAATAGCAATGGCCTGGTTTCAGGAGAAGCAATTTTGCCATTAAGAAGCCTCCATCTTACATCAATGTCATTAAAAGGCTGCAAACCTTTTTCCTCTTGCTTTGTCTTTATAACATTCACGAGAGAGTCAGGAAGTTTCTCAGCCCCCCTAACCAAGAACTTCTGCAAAGTAGAATGTATTCTGTTGCAATCAGTGCAACAAAACCAATTTCCTTCTGGCAATTCCTGTTAATAGTTCCAGTCATATCATAACAAGTTCAGCGGAAAAGAGAGATCAGCGTCTAAACCAATACATCAACAAGAAAAGATGGCAATAAACCACGTACCTTCAAATATGCCATCTTATGATCCCTCAAACAGCCTACATGATATTCCTTTTCACACTGGACCCAGAAAAGAGGGAGATAAGAAACACGTCTTTTTTTCCCCCCCTTGGTTAGATCATAGGGGCCAAAGTCCATATTCAGTTAATTTAATAGAAACAGATGTGATCTGTATAATTGCATCCAATGAAGAACCAAAAAACCATTCATCATGCTGCTTTACACCGACATGGAACAAGTTTGGGTGCACCGCTCTAGACCGCCCAAATCAAAATTAGATGGTCCAGATATTATATAATTTTATTTTTATATTTTTAATAACAAATAATTTTAATTGGTGTAAATCTAAAAATAAAGATAATCTCCTAATTATCATTTTGAGGGAAAAAAAAAATTCATTCAAAAAATTATCAATTGAAAACCTTAAAATCTAGACTATTGAAATTGGATTTGGACGGTTTAAATCTCACCACAAAGATAAACACTGTGGTGCTCATCCCCGAACCCACTGAAAGTCTAAAACTCAATATATTTCTTGGAGATATTTGATGCCTTGAATGTGGCTTTTAAGAAGAGAAGGGTGGGAAGGAGAGTAGCGTGCATACCTGGTCGCATAGTATGATAGTGCGAGGACCAAATCCTGACTTGCTGAAGTCATAACCCCTACAAGCAAAATTTTTCTCTTTACAATATATAGCTACGGTGGAAATTCGCAAGATGGATAAATAATTCAAATATAACAGTAAACATGGTAGTAATTGCTCAGTACAAGCATCAGTACGAAGATACATAAGCTGATAGCCAGATGAACTTAGAATCTAAAGGTTGAATTATTACCCGCATAAAGCACAGCCGCTCAGCTCAGCTTCAATGTCTTTGACAATGCGAATGCATCTCTTGGTTATCTGTTCAATAGGATCAACCCCATCAACCCTCCCAGCAGCCACAGCATTGGCATTGTGCGCTACAAATCTTTCCCTCTGGAACATGTTTTGGCAAAACTTACAGTACCAGTCACCGCGTGGAATGCTTGATAGAGATGCGCATTCTGTGCATTTCAATGGAACAAAATGGTATACTTAGATGATGACCATCTCATCGTATGAAACATAAGAAAATGTCTGCTTCAAAGTAGTTTCTAAATCAGCAAATGGTGGGCAAAATTATAGGTTGAGAAAAACAGTAATAATACAGTCATAGATTCTAACTATCTGAAGGCATGCCCGAGGTTAGGTATAAACTTGCATTTTTCTTCCTCCTCCTCCATCATATCTCTTACTGAAAGAGTAGGATCAAAACTCGAAATGCACATGAAACGGATCAGATTGAGAAACGAGGTCTTTTGCAATATACATAATCAATAATCATGAGTCTCACAGTCAATTTTGTTTTACTCTAAGCATCTTGTATATCAGCATCATTATAGAAACTCTCACATTAACAACCAAGGTGATATGATAATAGAAGTTCTTAGTGAAACACTAGAGGTCAACTAATAAGAAAACTTACTGATAACACACAAAGTAAGTAGCGAATAGAAAACATGTCCATTATTTTTCTTGTTTTTTAAACCCAATATATATCTGACCTTTATGAAATGCCCTTGGGCATCCATCACAAAGCAACAGATTTCCACCATCCCAGCAAATAATGCAAAGATCATCATTGTCCTTTGCAGAGTACTTGCGGCCTTTGGAAAGAGAAATTGCTAATTCATGGAGAGACACCCCATTTGAAGTGTAGATGTATGCATAACTGCCCAAAAACATAGCACTTTCATGAAAACCCACAGACACAAGGGACAATCAATGGAAAAAGCAGCCAAATATCCAACCAACCACCTTCCCAAGGGAAAAAAATAAAAAAAAGTAAACAGAAAAGAGCTCACGGTTTCCTGCGAGAAGCCCAGCCTGCATGGACCTCAAATTGTGATGGGCTGACCTGCACAGAAAATTCAAAGATAAAACTCATTTGTACAACGTACTGATTTTTAAGGAGCACCAGCAGATTTGCAAGAAAAATATTAAAAACAAATACCTCTGTGTTGCAGCACCGACAAAATATTCCAAAGCCCTTTTTGTAACCCTCAAGCAATTTCTATCAATAAGAATTTATCAATCAACACAGTGACAGACAGAATTACATAAACTTTTACATGAATTAGACAGAGAATCAACCTGTCCACGTCCATAATAAGCTACTTCTGTTCCATCAGGCAATCCACCTTCTTCAAAAACTAATTTATGTAACCGCTGATCCCTTGAGAAGAAAACATTGGATTAAAAGTGATTATCGTTGCTAAAACAAAAGGAGGAACAACCAGATAAATATGCGAATATCAAAGGGGAAGAGGTGAACTAACTTTTTAGTGATCTTCCATTGAGTCTTATCTTGTGAAGATAAACACTTTGAGTCTGACGAAATTAGTGGGGTCTCCAGTTTTACTGAAATTTTTGTTGACCTAGAAATAAAAAATTAAAAAAGAGAAAAGTTTCTCTGTCAACAATTCACCAAGAAGCACATTATCAAAGTTGCCAACAGACAAAAGCTAGATACGAACTTCTTCTTCAACCTCTGTGGAGACTTCTTTCGTGACAGGACAGACAAAGAAGCAGTCTCAGAAGACTTTGAGCTGCTAACCCGATTTGTTGTTCTGAATAACACAGTCAGCAGCATAAGGGTTAGAACAATCAATAAATAAAAACTGCAACAAGTTAGCAACCACATAACAATTAACAAAAATTTCACTCAATGAAACTCACAACCAAGAAAAAGGCTATTGGCAAGCACAGATTTGTATAACATATGCAGATATAAAAACCAACCTTGTTCTTTTCTTCCAATGTTTGTTAATTTGTGACGAGTTACACAGCTCAGTATCAGTCAACGGTTTGGAGGCTGGAACTGCTCTTGGAGACCTGACAAGTTATGAAAAAATGACGAAAGCAGTAACAGCTACATTCAAATTAGGGCCATTTCATGCTTAAAATGATGAGACACTCACTGGAAGCCAGACGCAACAGCTACAAGTGCGTGCATGTGTGTCAGCGAGAGTGTTGTGAAGAGAAAACTTTCCTCCATACCATGATATCATTTCACTTCTCTTTTTCACAGTTATTTACTTTAAGAATAAGATATCTTTTGTTACATACTGAACGCAAACATAATTTGTTACATCATTAAGAAATTTTATGACATTCCTTATGATAAAATTTTATTACGAGATTTCTGTCAATAAAAACATATTACTGGATTTTTGGATGCTGCCCAGATGAAAGCAAATGACCTAATTTAACCCAAAGGAAAGAAGAAATTACTACCTGACTCTTATGCCAACCGTGTCACTAAAACTGTCTCCAGATTTCTTTGATTCCACACAAGTTTTACAGATAGCCCCTACTTTCTCCACTCGTGAAGAGGGAAAACATCCTGTGGAAAATAATTATGATAAAAATAACAATTAAATATAAAAAAAGTACGCCTTTGCATGTAAGATATACTCTTTCAATTTAATTTTGGCTTCTGATGACCTTGGCGCACATAACAACCACACCAACCAAAACTAATGACCCCAAATGACAAAAGTGAAGCTCACCTTTGCACCTTTTACATGTATAATATTTCTCTTGAGGTAGAGAACAAACAAAATTTTGAATGGTCGTCTCCAATGTATGCAGCGGAGTTCCTCTGCATGCTCTCAATAATTCAAGCAGGCTCTTTCCGTTTTCAAAGCAAATGTACTGTGCTGCTCGCCTATATGATTTGCAAGCATGAATCTCGAATTGGGAAGGCGGAATAACCTTCAAAGGCAAAAGATACAAGGGAAAAATAAACGAACGGACAGTATCAAGTAAAGAACGCTGAGTATACAAGACGATACCATAAGTTCATAACTCACCTTGCGCCCATTGCACAGACAACAAGAGCACAAGATCCCTCCATCGGCAATAACACCACGCAGGCCAGAAGCCTACATGATAACGTGCCAAATTGCCAAAATTAAACCCGACGGAGGTGAAAGCTACATTTCAAAGATACTACTTTACTTTTGAGAGACCGGCCCAAGCCTTTTTATAGAAGGCTATCGACTCGTAAGTCGTTATGCTTCTCCTTGAAAGCCAGTCAATTACTCAGTCGTTACGTATTATATTTGTAAATTACTATTATCGACATATTAATTAATTATTAATTATTAATTAAGCTACGTAAAATAAAATCTGTTACAACCCGGAATTAACCGTGCTTCATTTTCAGCGCATGGATGTGTGTAGCTAGAATTCAGCTTGGGCACGCCACACAATCCATCACCTCAAAATGTAATGAGCGAAGGTAAAAACTAACCTTGCCGCCCATATAAACTACTGAAACCCCATCCAGTAAACCAGTATCAAAGAGTTCCTTGACAGTCATAGGCTTCTTGCTGAGCACGATCTTCTTGGACATTTTTAGTTCCAGCTTACTTCGCGGCGTTGATGCACTTAAAGCAGCAGTCTCTTTCTCATCTGGTCTATTATTTGCTGTCTGCGCAGCTTCTGGAGCGGTAGCCGTCTCATCACTGCATTCAACCTTTGGCTTCAATGCTGATCGCGTAAACCGCTTCACTGTTATATTTACATTTTTCTGTACCTCACTGTTGTTAAAAAGCTCAGCAGGAGCCTTATTGGAGCCACCTTCCCCAGCAAGAAACTGCGCGGGCTCGTTCTTCCATTCAGTACACCTAATACCCTTTTCCAAATGGCAAACAACCTCAGATTCGAAATTTTTTTCTACATTATTTACCCCTACATCATCTCCGCCACCGACAGCTGGAAGGTCTGCATTTGAGTCCCGATCTTCAGAGGTCTTGAGTCTCTTAAGTGACCCGTTCTCAGAAGACCCATTGCACAAATGCCGAGACTTCTTCATTCGAGTATAAACAATATAACCATTTGCAACAGAACTCTTAACTATACCCCCGGGATTCTCAGAAACTTCAACAGAAAACATCAACTGAGACTCTAAACCAGCGTCAATTTCAGAAGGATGAGTAGGAACGACTTCATCACATTGATTCAGAGAGTGAATATCGAGAGCAATCTCCGATTCCAATTCTTGCTTCATGCCCCCTTTGAACTCAGTCAGGAATCAGAAACTATAACTACAAAAAGACAAGAAAATATAGCGATACCCTAGAGAATCAAGCAACAAATTAGCACACATATACTAGGAGGCCCTTGAAGCTGAAAATTGGTGCGGATCACTATCAGAGGAGAGAGAAAGTTCCTAATAGTTAATGTAGGGTTTGGGCAACTGCTCGCTATGCTGTAAAAACCTTTGCCTTGCAAATTGATTTGATCCGAAGAGAAATGGAGTGAGGAAGGCAACGAGTCGTGTCCACGAGTCCACTCGCCGGTATTGAAGAAGGCGGAACAGAGAGAGAACCAGACCGGATGGGGTGGCAACTTCGGAATTGGGAAAGGGACAAGTGGCAGATCTGTAAATTAATTTAGGAAATTGAAACACACGAGAAGTTACAGAATTACCCCCCATTTGGTCTCAATACCTTTTGGATCGTCATTAACAATCCCCGGGATTCGTTAGGCCCATCTTGTTGGTCCGCGTTAGTTTGTTTTCCTCGATGTTGGGCTCGCCTCTTAAACAAATATCATTTCCGGTCGTTTATAAATTTTGTATAAAAGGATTTCAAGTATAAAGGATTTCAAATATACTCATCGGATCTTTAATATAAAATATTAAATTAATATATATTAATTTATTATTTTTTTCTAAACTACTACCTCTGATCTTTAATATAAGATCCTGTTTGACTTTTATTTTAATTCTAAATATAAGACTCTAATCCACTTTGTCTCTCATATTTATACTTTTTTTTTCAAAGTAACCCTTCTAACAATGATAGTTCTAGCCCATACACTTGATTAGTAAGGATATTTTAGGAAAAACAACACCTATTTAGGACAAATAACTAATTTACCTACTTCTTTAATCTCCTCAAATTAGTCAATTAACTCTTATAATTAGGACCGGACGTAAGTAGTATTAGTCCTTATAGATATTTCTCTCAACCATAGTTTAAATAAGTGAGGGATGGAGGATATATATAAAGATGAAGATGATTATTTAATCTTTTAGAAAAAAACATGTCATATTTTTTATAATTAACTAACTTACCTACTTTTTAATCTAATCAAATTAATTAAATAAGTTTTGTATTAAAGACCGGAGAGTAATATATATTAAAATCAATGAAAATGAGATAAATAATGGAGAACGGGCGAACGATCATGACCTCATTTTAAGATATGGGCCCAATGTCGGGAATTTTGTGCGTGTGTACGCGCGTAGATCCAGCAAGAATAGGAGTACTATGGAAGCAGTAAAATTTATAACGATTTTTCATTTTCCTTAAAGCATGGACTTCATTTTTTTTCAAAAAAAAAAATAGCGGTGGGCCTTTTATATTACAAATAAATCAATATCCAATCGGCCAATCATGGATTATATCACTGGTTATTTGATTTCTGAGTGCCACGCCTAAAGTAATAACACTTTGCTACACGTGGGTAACCAGGCAGCGATTATTGAAATATTTAATCATAATAAGTGTCGGCCTATCCTATATCTGCGTCATTTAATTTAGTGTTGAATCATGTGAAGCAAATTGAAGAGTGAGTGAGCACAAAATGCACATGTATGTATTTGACTTATATTGCATTTTTAAAGAAATGCAATGCCTTATATACCACTATCTTTAATGCTAATCTGACTAAGCACAAACATGTCTGGGAAAATAAATAAAATCTCAACTGAAGCGATCAAATTCAAATAACCGCAGCAATACAAGAACAGTTTAATTTTTGTTTTAAGCGAACCCCGGACAGTAGTAGAGCGGTAAGAACACAAAATATTTAATTAACCACTAGGCCGGAAAAGAAACTGCAAATTTATGCGCCTTGAATTTGGCAAACAATAGAGATTGACTACCAAGACAGCACATGTGACACCAAGCTATATTTATTCAAATCAAGGTAGAGGATGGAAGTGATATTGGTATATAGTTTTCGGGAGAGAATGTTTTTCTTAATAATCATTTTATTAAATTTTTAGTGTAAATATATTATTTTGTTTTTTATTTCTTATTTATTATAGTGTAAATACTTTTTTTTGAAAGATGTATATATTAGATACAGATAAAATTAAAAAAATTATTATATTTTAATGAAGAGTTAATGTAATTTAATTTTTTTTATCTGTATGATGAACATATTGAAAATATTTTATAAATAAAACCAGAGCCTAGATGAGTAGTTAGTTTGGATTTTTTCGACTCGAATTGTAGTACTTCTTCAATCCTTAATATAAGATATACTACCTCCAGTCCTTAATATAAGATCTACTTGATTTTTATTTTGGTTCTAAATATAAGACCTCAATCCACTCTGTCTCCCATATTTATGCATTTGTTCCAAGATAGTCCTTCTAACAATGATAGTTCTAACTAATACCCTTGATTAGTAAAGATATTTTAGAAAAGACACCACCTATTTATTACAAATAACTAATTTATTTTTTTTAATCTTCTCAAATTAGTCAACTAGCTCTTATAATTAGGACCGGAGGTAGTATTTAATTAATGTGATTAGATTAAAAAGTTAGGTTATGCATTTGTTCCTAAGATAGTCCTTCTAACAATGATAGTTCTAACTAATACCCTTGATTAGTAAAGATATTTAGAAAAGACACCACCTATTTATTACAAATAACTAATTTAATTTTTTTAATCTTCTCAAATTAGTCAACTAGTCTTATAATTAGGACCGGAGGTAGTATTTAATTAATGTGATTAGATTAAAAAGTTAGGTAAGTTAATTAATTATTAAAAAATATGACATGTTTTTTCTAAAAACTAAATAATCTTTCTTAATATTCTCCCTCCTTTTCTAGTTGACTATGGTTGAAGGAGTATCTATATAGATATTAAAAAAAATATGATATTATAAATATTATATTTTAGACTAAAATCAACTCAATAATTGGTTCTATATTAAGGAGGGTATTATTTTTCAATTAATCCATATTCGGGGAATTAAATGACTGCGAAAACGCGGAACCGAAACACTCGGACCCGCTTTGACTTGTGATTGACCAATGACCGGCAAAGGATCAATCAACCAATCGCAAGCTAAGAATTGGTAATTACTATGAAAACCTAGCCAGTCATTACACGTCAATGATATCACTCCAAAGTATAAAACTCTGTATCAACTAGCATGTCACCTAGTAGCAAACAGATTACAAGATCCTACATGTTCAAGGGGAAATAAGAGAGGTAAAAAGGACAAAAAGGTTTGTGAAAAACCCACAGAATATGCAGATTTGAGGAAGAGGATTCCTGTTCATGCTTGATACGGAGGTTAATTGAACCACATAATATTGCAAGAAGAAGGGTTCATAAGATCGAAACTCGTCTTCCTTATAATAGCTTGTTTACTGAGAAGCTGCAGAAACAGAACAGAAAAGAGAGCAGGAAAGTACAAATACAAAGTAGGAAATAATCGCGCCTTCCTGGAAACTCCCTCGAGACGCAGATCACAGAAGAGTGAAGTGAGACCAAGGGAGTTGTTGAAAATGCCAAAGGATCGAAGTTGCCCTTTAAAAGAGAATTCGCCTACACGAAGGAGGTCCATTCCCAGCAATCTTTATTTAGTCTCGCTGCTCCACACCTTACGAGCAGAAGAGCTTTGAAAGTATAGTGGCACAGTGAGATGGTGTACATGTGCGGGGACATTTATATGGTCCACCATCTTCTTCACCACCCCCCCTCAAAGCCCAAATGCACAGAAGCCATGGGCAATGGAGGGAGGGCGCTGGGAAGCTTAAGGATTCACATGGTGCTGCAGACGGAAGAGGGTTTGAGCAAGAGGGCAAGATTGGTTGTTATAGGATTTGCTTGCTTCTTTGATCGCGACGGCAATAGAAGGCTGAGATGACTTCACTTAAGTAACTAGTGTAGAAGGTGACTTTTTGTTAAAGCAACATTTAAAAAATAAGGTATAAAGGAAAAAGCGAGTGAAGCGGAGGTACCTTTTTGGGATCTTCCAAAGCATATGCCTTTCCCACCTTCTCTCCACCGCGTATGTGTGATATGACTGTTCCTTTTCCTTCTCAATGCCTCCTTCTTTCCTTTCCTTTCCTTTCCTTTCCTTTTTCCTGAGGTAATAATGAAGACTCCTCACCTCTTTATATATAGTTTTGAATTTAACTCCCGGGCAAAAATTGCACACATCATGATTTCAGGTTGATTCCTTACGGTATTAATTAGTAACGTCATAATTAAACACGACTTATTTGTCATAGATCGGGTCATTTTTTGCTAAATGGAGGGAGTTTGTTTTGAGGATTTTTTCATTGAAATGAAGAGAGGCTCCACGATAAAAGATTTAAAAAAAAGTCCGGCCTCCTTAATCCCTCACTTCTCTTTTTCAAAGTTATCAAGGTAAAAAGGATTAAGAAACGGGTATAAGGAGAAGGATATTGCCAGGCCAACATATAAAACTAATTAAGCCAGGTGTCACTCAATAATTTGTCATAGATTGAGAAGTGTCTCCTTTGGAAGGAAACGTCATTATCCTGCACAATATAATTATTAGTAAATGCTTTTCCCTGCCAGTATTTTAGGGCCTTTTCTCATCTGAGTAAGATTTCATACTCAGAGTCTCAATAGCAAGCGGCATTATTCTCTGCTTCCTTTTAGTTCAAGTTTGATCCCCTGCTTTTCCCCCTTTTTCGCATAATATATGCCTTTGAAGAGAAGTTATACTCTCTCGAGAGTGTTTTGAGACCAGTTTTAAATAATTAATCCGAGAGTTAAATATTTAAAATAGCCTCTCAAATGATGGGACTGAGGATCAATAATAAATCAACAGCTGATCCAGTACTTAATTTTCTGGACTTCCCTAATTGGTCACTTGCATTGGTCAGGATGACAACAGGAAAGTGAAAGATGAAGTGTGGCAATTGAAGAGCAGGTGAGATAAGAGGAGCCAATTATATGGTGCAAGAGAAGTAACAGCCTTTATGAGCTAAGCATTTTTTTTTTGGTTTAATTTCGAAAGTAAAGAAAACAAAAGAATTGGTCGAGGGCACGCGCCAGCTAGTGATGTGCATTATAAGTGGTAAACGACGAAGCTCCGCAAGAATATTATTTGATGCCGAATTAAACAGTATGGTACTTCCACCTCGTTTGCTCTTAATTTGACTTTCCTTTTGTTTTGTTTACTTTTTTGCCTTTTTTTAAATTTTTCAAGAAAGGGCAGTTAGTATTAGTAAGCACTGGTTCTAATGTCGAGAAGTTAAAGCAGGCATTTATACCATATGTCAGGACCACTAATCTATTCAGGTTCATAATATTTTAACTAAGGTTCCTTCTTTTATTTTATATTTTTTCTGGTTGATTTGCATGTTGACAGCTTCTGATATTCTTGATATGAAAATCATTTTCAAACTAGTGTTATGTGTATTAATTTTATTACCTTATTGACCATATATAATACTCCCTCCATTCCTTATTATAAGAGACATTTGATACTTATGGCATGTTCCTATATATAAGAGACACTTAAAAGTTGTCTCTACTTTTTTGTGTTGATTTCCTATTTTACCCATATTTATTGTCTCCAACTCACACTCTCTCTTCTTCCCATTTCTCTTTCTTTTAAAAATTTACTATTGTTCTCTATCATATTCTCTCTCCTTATTAATGAGGGCATTTTTGGGAAAAAAATTATACTTTTAACATATTAATTATTCTTAACTAATTTTAACTGTTTTTTTTATCGACGTAATTCGGTTATTCGTCTCTTATAATAAAGAACGGAGGGAGTAATAAAGTATCGAGTACAGACTTTAATTTGATTTTGGACATCTTTGTTGAGTTTAACCTTTCAAATTTTTGCTCCCTTGCCTTATGTTAGAAATTTAGAATACCAAATATCTTCTGTTAGGCAAAAAAAATGAGTTATTAGTTATGCAAATTGTTTAAAAGCGGTTCAGGACAGTGCCGACCTATGCAAGCACCTCAAAGCTATCATGCTGTCGCCCTCTCTCCTGCTCTCCTAGCTAGTGGGATCATCGTTAGGCACTATAATACAAAATAATTAGTAATGCCCCCTTTTTCTGTATTAAATAATAGCAGCATTTGGAGCCAATATATGACAGTAACATTCATGAAATGACAGTCAAACTAAATATTAACAGTCACTTCTAGTGTTATTCCCCCTCGAGTAACAGAAAACTGATATATGCTACGACCTTTATTGTTTTGTTATGATCCCAATCAATGATTCATTCCCAAAAAAGACACACACTATCCTTTCGCAGATAAGGAACTCAGACATTTGAATCAAGAAAGCTGACAATTGAAGTTAATTAAAGGGTCACATCCTTTTGGTTCTTAGCTACCTTCAGTTTCATTACAAGTTCCTCACGTTGAGCTTCTACCTCAGCAAATTTTAGGCTCATATGGAAGTAACGCTCCTGAAGGTCTCTCAACTCAGCCTCTAGCACTGATTTTGTTCGTTCAAATCTTTCTTTTGTCACTATGTCACCGTCTGCCATTGGGGCTTCCTTGTGATTCCGGCCTTGGGATTGACCCCTGTGGAATAATAGCACGTGCAAATCAGCAAGTGTCGCAAGATATTGACTGATGTTGAGAAAAATCACAAGGTTGTCAAAATCTGTGCACAGACATAACCAATGGTATAAAAACATGTGTCCTCTCAGGACATCAGCCTATCCTTTCTGAACAGTTCTTTTTTAAAAGAGAAAAATGGAAGTCCTTAAAAGTATTTGTGCAATGGGCTATACACACATCAAAAGTTCTATTAATTCGTTTTTAAGGAACAGCCAGTTTCTCTAACCAGTTTGATTGATCTTCAATCATGTTATTTGCTCCTTCAGCTTTTATTAGTTCAGTCTCATGTAACTCAATATTTGACAATGAATCAGCTTCAACAGCATGAGCACTCCCATCAAGAAGTCCAAATTCATTTTCCACCTGTCAAAAGAAAACGTCTCCAGGAACATAAGCATTAAGAACTACAGCGAAATTTTCAGCATAATTGCAGTTAAGAGAGATTGCCATATAAAGCCACATCTAAGAAATTAGAAATACAAGTCATAATATTTAATGCCGAGGCAGAATGGTAGAGTAATATAAAAGTCTGAGGCCCAATAAGTAAGACCCAGCAACTATAATGAATCTTCTATGTAGTGTGGAAGGTTGTAAACAGACTCTTGAGAATGAACTTACGACTTCTCCATTTTGTGTTTCTTTCTCTCCAATTTCTAGTACAAAATGCAATAAAGTAATACTCTAATTGAATGAATAACCTCGCTCTGATGCTTGCCAGTGGAAATGTCCCGTTCATCCTGCACCTTTTCTCTATCATTTCTGAAGAATGACTTTGTCCTATTCCCACGATGTTGACCAGGATTCTGCACAACAGAATTCTGCAAAATTTGAAAAAAAAAAAATGACACCAAACGTAACATGCAAAGATGAGCAAAAGGAATATTAAGTTTTGATACCTCCAGAGCTTCATGAGCACGTAATGTCTTCCCATTAATCTCAGACTTCAGATTTTGCTTTTGTTCCTTTATTAGTTTCATTTCTTCTTCAAGGGCTTCGGCTTTTGTCTTGAACTCATCCTTTTCCTTGTCTAGTAATCGTATTGTTTGTTGATAATGCCTGTTTATTCTTTTGATGTGACTGAGCTCATTTTTCTTCTCAGCTTCCTGAGCAGATATTGTTTCCTTTTCCTTCAAATCACTCTCCATCCGCATAAGCTTTTCTTCTAAGGATACTCTACTCCTTCTGCAGTCTTCCAATTCAGACACAGCATTCTCCAAGGTTAAAATCTTTTCCACAAGTGATTTTTTCTCTGCCTTCAGATTCTCACATGATTCAGAAATGAAGCATAAAGATGCTCCCAGTGTTTCTTTCTCAGAATTGGTTGAGTTGAGCTCATTTCTAAGAGCCATATTTTCATTCTCAAATCTTTCTATCTGATGCAGTTGAATCTTCAAATTCTCAGACTCCTCCATAAGCTGTTGCCTTTCATATTCAGTGACGTTAAGCTTTAATTCAAGGGATTTCAGAGTGCTATTGACTGTTAGTTCTCTAGATTTGTAATCGTCCACCTGCTTCAACAACTTTTCATGGTCAGCCATCCAAATTTCCTGGTCACTTTTGAAAGCAGAAAACTGGGTTGTGAGGTCCTGCAGCTTTCGTTCATAATCTGTTTGCATAATATTCATCTCATTCTTAGTTGAAATTACATCAGATTGAACTTCTTCAAAGGCATATTGCAGTTTGGCTTTATCAGCAGTTAATGCAGAAATTTCAAGGGTAGCATTGGAAGCTATCCTTTCATTTTCGTTACGAGTAGCTGAAAGTTCCATACAAAGATGCTCAATTTTTTGTTGAAGGCTCTCAATTTCTGCTGTCTTCTCCATGAGAATCTGATTCATCAAGCTTCCACCACGCTCGTCCTGTCTGATATTTTCATCAGCAAGAACATCTAATTCCGAAATTAGACTCTTCTCCTTTGAGGCATTCTCTTCCAGCACAAAAGCAAATTTATTTTCCAAGAGCTCCACTCTTTCAGAGCAATCTGTAAATTTTTGGTCTGATTCTCCCAACCTATCTACGAGGATTGAGCAATGCACTTGCAATTCCTGCTTTTGCTTTCCTAAATCTCCATTTAATTTCTGAAGAGAATCACATTCTTTAGCGAGATTCTCAATAGTAGTTTGTAACTGCAGATTTGCTCTTCTTAGATATTCACATTTTTGTTGAGATTCTGACAACTGACACTGTGTCACCTTTAAGTTCTGTTTCAAATCTTCTATTGAAGAATCCACCTCAGACTTTATCTTCATAATCTCCTCTTGAAGCATTTTGGCGTGAGATCTGGAGTTCTCTAATTCTGATAGACTAGAATCTCTCTCATTTGTCAAATACATTAGTTGAGCTTCTAAAACAGACATTTGCATTGCCAATTGTCCTTTTTCCTTTTCCAGGTCTGACATGTGACGCTCCAGTTCATGTTTTCCATTTTCAAGCTCCAACGATTTTCTTCTGAGAATTTCATTGGCAGAAACATGGGAGTCCATGCTCCTGCTAAGAATTCCCAAGTCATTTTGCAAGTCATTCAAGCATTTAGTGTTAATATCTCTTTCTTTCAACATGACCTCCATATGCTCCTCTAGTTGATTTTTTTCTTCCTGAAACTCGCATACCTTTGCTTCCAATTCACTCTGTCGATTCTGCAGAACCCTGATCTCCTTTTCCTTAGATAACAAATTAGCCTCAAGATCTGCCATCTGAGATGTTTTATCAGTCACCTCATTATTCAGTTCTGCTATTCTGATTTCAAGAGCAACTTTTGAACTCTGGAGCTCTTGAATTGAAATCTGATCATCATTTTTAACCTCGCCTATGACCCCTGCTTCAAGCATGTCTTCTAAATGGAGTGCTTGGAATGCATCTGAGATATCTGGCGGCAAATCCACACATGCTCCCCTTCTTGAATTGTTCTTCACTTTCTTAAGCTCGAATAAAAGCTCAAGATTTTCATCTGCCAACTCATTGCATTCCATCTCTAGCTCTTGAACTTTTCCTCTCAAAACTTCAATTTCACTCATCAGATCCACATCACCTCCATTTCGAGACACAATCTCTGTGTTACACCTTTCTTTGACGGACTCAGACAACTTTGCTTTCAAATTTAAAATCTCCCCCTCTTTTGCAGATAATTTGCTTTCATATTGTATTTCAAGATCCACAAGGTTTTTGTTGATAGTATTCTCTGCACTTTCAACGTCAAGCCTTTTGTTCTCCAAAGCTGAAAGACTATCTATCTCAATTTTCTGCTGTTCTATGGTCTCTTCAAGCTCATGGAGAATAGAAACAAGCTCAAGATTCGCTTCCTGGTTCCTCTTCAATTCCAAACACAAGTTGGTATAGGATTCTTTCTGAAACTTCAACTCATCTTTAAGAGCCTTCTCTACTTCTGGAGTAAATTCACCTTGAGATGATGAATCCTCCAATGCTTTCTGTTTTGCCATCTGGTCCTCCAATGACTGCTTCAATTGTTGAACCTCTCTTCTCAATGTCTCACGTTCCACACATGAATCTGAAAGCTCCACTCTTAAATCTGCCAGATTTTTAGACTGTTCTGAGAATTCTGTCCTCAACATGTCCAAATCAACCATCAGTTTCCGAGCATTCATCTCCCACATCATAGCTTCTGCCCGAAGTTCCTCAACTATGTCTTCTGCAGCATCAACACGGATCTTAGAAGAATTGGTTACGCCAGAAGTTGAAGTACCAAACTCTTGCAAACAATACAAATTCCCTGGGCCTGTAGTCTGGGAATTGAATGATGAAGAATTCGATTGAGAAGAATCATAAAAAGGAGCATAGCAGAGAGATGACTTGTTCTGGAAACTGACTGAATCAGGTTTTCCAATTCGGCTGGGTCCATCATCTCTCAAAGAGTTATTTTGAGAGATGCCTCCCCTTCCTATCGACCCCTCGGCTGAGTTATAAGTGCCATGTGAACCAGGTCCAGAGTAACTTGTTGCCTATAGTCAAGGGAAAACATGTCACCAGTATAACGATTTAGACTAAACAAAAACAAATTGTGTCATAACTCATGGCAGATAGGAACCCTTGCTGAATTAGACTCTTAAAAAAACGAATGGCCTTAAGACTCATTAGGATCAAATTTCATTTGCAGCTCCATACAAGCCATGAAAGTATATTAATCTGAGGTTACCACTGAACTAGAAATTTTGTGATCTTACCCTACTCTCAACTTCTGGAGGAGCAGAGGCAGAGACTAAATCTCCACTGGAGTGAGATCCAACATTCTGTACATATGAATGATTAGATCCATTAGACTCAATAGTTGCATCATGATTGTCCGCATTCAGAGCCTTTGTTTGGTATCTCTCTCTTGATTCTTGAACCCTGAAAATGTACAAGAGATCAATACTCTCAAGAATGATAGTCTAAGATGACAGGAAATACAATCCTTAAATAGATACCTTAATTGTCCTCTTGGTGTGAGACACTGGACACTCACCTGTAAAATGTAGAACCACTTAGTTACCAACTTCAATTGTCCCAAAAGAACAATTACCCAACCCAAGTTCAGTGATATCAATGTGTGGTACTAACTTAGGTAAAAAGGACCCAGGTTTTGACTTCATATACTCTTCTAAGCATGTATGATTATTGATAGTAACTAGAATATGCGTCCTGTGCTTTGCACAGAATAAAAAATGAGCCAGTCATCCAATCTCACAACATGACTGACCAGAAAATCAAGAAAGGGATGCTTTTCTTTTTCTGAAACCAGTACAATGTAAAATAAAAAGTAAATTCCAAAGGCCTAAGTTATCTGACTCACATGCAAAACTGTCCCATGGTTGCACTTATTGAGTGGGATTGAAAGAGGAACAGCAGCACTTGAACTCATGTAATTGGTCACACTTACTGTAGCTTCTCCAAGGATGCCAGATCTTGGTGATCCCTGTTGGGAAATTATGAATCACATGTTCCTCTTTTAGAAAATCAAAGAAATTCTTAGAACAGATTTTACCAGATAGAGAAATCACCTAAAAAGTACAAAATCCCATGCAAAGCATGGATTCTAAGTAGGTTTGAAGTACATAACAAAACAATAGCAGCAATAGTGGCAGTACCGTGGCAACAACCAGCTTGAGGACACAATCCTCTATCTCCTTGGAAGAACTATTTTTTGAAACCCATATGGATTCTGAAATAGAATCCGCCCATTGGCAGCCTCCATTGCGCACTTGTACTCTGCTTGATTTTGCAATTGTTTTGCCACTTTCTGCAGAGATAACAGAAATGAACAGCTTGTCCCACCCCTTCGGCACCTGTTATATAAGAATCAGCATTAATTAATGAATAATAACTGAAGCAGCCTTATTTTTCCTTTGCAACCCCAAATACCCTTTCAAAGGATTTCCACATGCAGCTGTCATTAAAGACCTTGTGAATATCAGCATAGCTTTTCCATAAAGAAGTTATCATGCTATAGCAGCTGGTTTTAATAATACATGACTATGTTAGCCCATGACATAGAAAGCCACCAAATAATAAATTTGAGATGCACTTAAGCCATATTTTACCAGCTCATTACCAATGCAAAAAATTGTGGTCAGAATCATCCCCTGTAACCTGGATTTGATGTAGTCTGTACCAAGTTCTTGATTTTAAATAGTGCCACATTCCCTAAACATCTCCAATTACTGTCAAAATTGTATTATTTTAAATACGCAAGAAATGTCACTGTATTGTGTGTTTAATCGCTCCAGCTCAGTTGCTTTTCCATCTTCTCTGATCACAAAAAAGCATCTAGTTTCCACTCATCACAACTACATCATATCAGGCGCGGTATCATTATGATCATCAGTTCCCAGAGAAAATATATAATGCACAAGGTGAACTCAATGCAGAAGATCATCCTATTTAAGACACAGACAATGCAATGAACAGTTGATTCCTTCCCATTATGTCCTGAAGTTAAACAATCAAGCAAAACAATTAAAGAGAAGAAAACTAAAAAAGATATTATGGAAATAGGAAATAGAATCAAAGGAACCTGGAAGGCCTTTAAATGGGAGAATTTGAAGCCAATTCTCTTCACTGATTTAGATGACCCATTTTGGTGCAGCCTAGACATTTTGCCCCCTCTAACTCTCTGTGTTGATCTGCTATGGGTCATATTCGGTTCTTCTCCAGTCACTCCCACTAATTCAAAATAAGCATGGCTACATTCACCATCACCACCACCTTCCCCACTACTTTTCATGTCCTCAACCACCATTACCAACAAGAGGGAGAAGAGGGAGGGAGAGTGAATAACGTCAATTAGCGAGAGAAACAAAGTGAAGCGTAAGCTAGCGGGTATCCGTTATTAAATTGTTGCTTCAACCATTGGCGTTACATTGTTGGGGACATATATATATTGATAGGCATGAAGTAGAAGTGAAGTATTAAGAGGAAGCAAACCCGAAGGAAACAGCACAGTACCTGTAGGCTGACGCGTCGCGCGCTGGTTGGCCAAGAATTTATAGGTCTCAACGCTCTGAAATCCCTTCAGTTGCATCGAGACAGGAGAGGATAACAAGATGGTGCGACTGCAAACTACGAGGCCGATTAAGGCACATGACAGAGTGAAGAGCTCTGCCATTTTGCCAAGCAACAGAATGATACAGCCTGTTCCCAAATGGGCAATGGCTTAGTTTTGAGGGGTTGAAAAAACTGAAAAGAGTTGACGCTTTACAGTAAAATAATGAACCTCGTAATGATTTTGGCCGGTCGCTCGAACAAAACCAAGTTGTCAAAGGAAGAGAAAAATCGAACTTGTATGGAATTATAACGGAAAGAAGGCGTGTTGCAAAATGAGGGAAATGGATCCATCTCCGTCCAAAACATGGAACAAATCCCAACCCAAAAAAAAAAAATGGTTGCAATAATATTACTCCTGGTCCTTAATATAGGACCCAATTGTTGAGTTGGGTTTAGTTCTAAATATAAGACCTATTTCTCATATTTATCAATTTTCTCTAAATTACCCTTATAGATACTCCCTCAACCATAATCAAATAGAAGAGTGAGATGAGGTATTAAGAAAGATGATTATGGTGTTTTAGGAAAAATGTGTCACTTTTCTTATAATTAACCAACTTACCTAACTTCCTTAATCTAATCAAATTAGTTAAATAGGTCTTATATTAAGGACCGGAGGAGTATTATCTTATTAACGGCCGACATTAAGTCTTCAGCTACCGATAAATGGCAAATAATATTTTCACGAAAGCCGACTTCAGAATTTTTAAACATAATATTTTATGCAAGCCAATCCGGAATTTTTTTAACTTTTTCTAATAACAATATTGTTCGCTTTTCTATATATGTACTAATGTATTTCATACCTAATTTACTGCCCAAGCGGTTTTATCAAGATAATTTTAAATTTTATTTTTTATTCTTAATAATAGAAATTATTAATATTATAATGTTATTGATCTTTCAGAAATTCTAATAATAGAAAACTAAATTAGTGCTTACTTGACATTCAACTACCCTCAATTTTTAAGGGTCTCGTTATCATATGAGGAATAAAATCTACACGATTTAATGAAATATCTACGAAAACTTTATTAATGAAATAATTTTGTCAAGAAAAAGGAGTACTATCTATCTACCTATAAAATGCTCATTATACGTGTGAATATTATATGCATAAACACAACTAGACACTTGTCAATATTAATGTTGTGAGTGTGGTGAGAGGAGCTACGAGAGGAAGGTATACGTATTATATTGATGCATACCATAGAAAAGGAAAGCCAAATTAAGGCGCAAAACAAACTGGATATTCGTTGAGAGGATTTTTTCTGTTTTCATGAGTGATATAGTTTTCAAGTCTGTGAGGTGTGGCAAGTAAAGTCTCAACGGTTTTATCTTTTTTCATTGTATTCTCTCCTCATTCGGTTCCGGTTCATTTTGACGGGGTGCTTTCAGAGTCATTATATAACCATCCCAGAGGATGATAAGCACATTGAAGCTAGGTTCCTGCAAATAAAGAATAAGAAGAAAGTAAACAATATTGAAATAAGACAAAAACTAAAGCCTTGAAGGTTGGAATAGTCTTACTAAAATGTTCCAACCCATTTAATTTAGACACTGAAACAACAACAAAAGCAGTTCCTCTTCGATAATGGATTTGAAGCATTTGAATTAGCTCTTACCACATCCATGAGAGCAAGAATATCATTTGGTATCAGAGTATAGGTTTCCCCAACATGTTGTATCTTTTCATTTTATTCTTCCCTATCAAATTGTTTAGTGGAATAAATTTAACTAATTTATCCATAGTTTTTCATATAGTGAGGCAATCAATAAAAGTTTTCTTGTTTTTTTTCCTCAATGACAAACACGAAACGTCAAGACAACTCATTAGAACCAAGACTCTTTTAATAGGTCATGCATTTTTATTTTGTTCCACATCACTTGGCATTAGAGCACGTACGGGCCGGGTTTCTCTGATAGAGGTGATAACAAGTCATGAGTTTCTCTAGGGATAAGTCAAGAATTCAATTACTCCTCCGGTCCTTAATATAGGACCCAATTGGTGAGTTAGTTTTGGTCCTAAATATAAGACCTATTTCTCATATTTATCAATTATCTCTAAATTACCCCTATGGATACCCTTTCAATCATAATCAAGTAGAAGAGAAAGATGAGGTATTAAGGAATATGATTATGGTATTTTAGGAAAAACGTGTCATATTTCTTATAATTAACTAACTTACCTAACTTCCTTAATCTAATCAAATTAGTTAAATGGGTCTTATATTAAGGACTGGAGGAGTACTAGATTAAACTTATCATACACCCAAGGTGAGCTTAATGTAAACTAAAAGTCGATGAAAGATCAAAAAAAGAGATCAAAAACCTTACCTTGATGCCCATAGCTTCAACCTTCTGAAGCCTTCTTCTTTGAACCAATTCCTCGTATTGATGTTGCCATAATAGAAATTCAGCAACTTCCGTCCATCGACCGACCATGTTGGCTAGATTTAGTCATGACGAAGAAAAATGAACACAAATAAGAGAAAATAAGGTTGCAGAGAGAATGAACACGAAGAAAATAAAAAAGGATGAGAAAGGGAGAATTACAAACTATGCAAAGAATATAAAAGAGAAGGCTCATATAAAAGACCCCTTCCCAACACCAACATTTAGTTATTAGGTAACGAGTAAAACAGAAAGAGCATTTTGGTTAGTGTGACTGTTGTGTGCGCCAAGGTCATTAGAAGCCTAGGTTAAAAGAGTATATACTCTTGAATTGCTTTTTTAAAGGCATATCGTTTTCATATCTTATTATTTTTATTGTAATTATATACTTTTCACATGACGTTTTCTCTCTTTTCGAGCAGAAAAGGTATGGCCTCTATGTAAAACTCGTGTGGAATCAAAGGAATCTGAAAGCAGTTTAATTGATGGGCCAGACGCTAATTTCTTTGTTTTTTTGAGTTAATTAAGTCATTTGCTTTCATCTGTACGCCACTTTGATGTGCAGTAATATGTTTTATTAACGAAAGTCCCGTAATAAAATTTTATCACAAGAAATGTCATTGAGTTTGGTTGGCAAACAAAAGAAGCATAAGAGGATAAAGAGTAAGATAAGAAAGCAGGGAGAACACTAACCTGCGGAAAGGACGATAACTGATCCTGCTCGCGGGACAAAAGTAATTTCACTTTAAAGTTTAAACTCATTAGATTTTGATTGTTTATATTTCATTTGAATGGTTTGAATTTGATTTTTTTTCTAATTTTTTTAGAATAATTATTTTAATATGTATAGATTCTAAAATAAAGATTATCTCGTAACTATCATGTTTTTCAAAAAATAATTTTCCCTATTTAAAAATAATTAATTGAATATTTTAAATCTGAATCATTCAAATAAGATATAGAATGTCACAATCTGATAAGTTTAAAGTACTTATTAAAATGATGAGTATTGAAACTAGTTTCTTTGCGAGAAGGAGTCCTGGTTGCTTGATACCGCAAAGTCCACACAGCTCATGCACTATTTGTTGGGCTAGGTGCCCCCTAAGTGGTTATTAGAAAGGCACAACAGTATCATCTAATATTTGCTTTAGTTTTATAAATCCGCGCAATGATAATTCTGTTCTTTTTTTTTTTGTTAAGTACCACATCATAAATTCATAATCGACAATTCACTCCGCAAAACATGAAATAAAAATTGCATAATAAGTCATGACAACGTTTTAACTGCCGCAATAACTTTTTTAATTGCATTTATACTCCTTCCGGTCATTTACCCATATCACGCACACGCAGGTTCACGCTTAAGCAGTCGTCGATTTTCAACCGCGAGGTTCACGTTTATTGGCTGAAAGCCAGGCTTATATTTTATTGCATGTGCTTTGTTGTTTTTTTTTTTTAAATTAACATATTACTTCCGGTTCTAATTATAAAACCCTACAAACGAAATTTTATAATTAGAACGGGAGATAATATTTCTTGTGTTGTGTGAGTGGTTTTCATTTTGACACAGTACCAAAGTCACTGCACAGATTTGGATTTTAAAATTTAAATCAGGAAAGAAGATCCAGATTCTGAAGTGAACAGTGTTCAAATCCAACCCTAATCCTTCAATTGGACGCATTAACGTGGCTTGTTTAATCATTCGCTTTTGCTCTATCCAAATTCTAATCCATCACATTAATTAAAAAAAAAAAAACGCTTTCCAGTTGCCATATATATATTGGCGCAAGAAATAGAAACAAATTTTATTTATTAACTTAAAACCCTCTTAATAACAAACGCAAAAACATCCGTCTTCCGCTGGTGAAATGTAGTTACTAGAAAATGTGTTGTATAATTATTATGTACATGATTGAGCATGAAACTCAATATTCATTTGTTTTAAATTGTTTGTGTTTGGCTGACTTGAAACTAATGTAATAAAGTTTTATGCTTGTTTGAACTATTTGAATTAGGGACTGCAAAAACACAGATAAGATATGCTATTGCATGATATTCAACTCAATCCTGAACCTTGAAATCTCATCAGATGGTCTGTTTAGAGTTTTTATACTCAACCTTCATGAAATAACAAAGGGCATCCGTGCTAATGATACAAGTTATAAACCAACTCTGATATCTAATACAAGAATTAGTTGACTGATTTAAATATATTAAAAAAGTTTATTGAGCTAATTATTTATAATAAATAGAAATTATTTTTTCTAAAAAAAACATTTACTAATCATGTGTATTAATTAAAACTACTATTTGATGAAATCCTGAATATGTACAACTACTACAAAGATTACTTAAAAAAAAGATAAATATAAAAAATAAAATTACTTGAAATCTTATGTTCAGGACCAAATTGAATATCAAACTAATTCTTATATTAAAAAGACTAGTCATTATATTGAAGATCAGATAGTATTTAACAACGTTTAAGCACGTAACTTTCAATGGTTTGTGTACAACGCAACTTGTAGTTAAAATTCTACGATTTATGACAGAAGTGAGTATATATAATAATATAAAATGCATGCATAGGTGTATTACACACACAAGACCCCGTGATATAAAATCGCCCATAAGTAGATAACGTGACAACCATCAGTTCAATTCGAAATGCTTTTCATTTCTTAGTGTGATCCATGGTGATATGGTAAATTTAGAAGGCTTGAAATCATTCAAAATGAAGACGTGGAATTAGCTAACAATACTGTGCGCATAACCAGGTCTGGAATGTGGATCATAAACAAAGGTCAAAACAGTAAATGAAGGGTAAGAAGAAGTGGGTACAAATGTTCACTTTTGGAATTCAAGGAGGGCATAGAAGTAGTCAAAATGGAGGACACGGAAACGAGAGAAACCAGCAGAGAGGCCGAGGTGCCTGAACTGATCCTGGGTGCGATGCTTACCTTTGGCTCTGTAGATTGTCATCACAAAAATGTCACCCTCCAGCAATGCTCGAGTTCTGTGGCTGTCATCTGATTCCTCGGGCAGCACTGGCTCACAAGCTATCACTTTTCCTCCCTCCGGCAGAGCCTTGTAACAGTTCTCCAGTATCCTCTTGCACTCCTCGTCCGTCCACGTTGTCAGTACCCACTGTCAATCCAATTACACCCACTCTTTTTTCTCAATATTAATATAACTTCTGGGGAGGAATTAAATTAAAGCTGGTTAATTGGTTGTTTTATCTGGCATATGTGTATATGTAACAGTGTAACTAGATCCCTCTCCATACGACCAAAAACATGCGAGTTTAAATATCTTGCGAAGTCTTGGCCATTCTAATCAACACTAAAAAGCTCTCTGAAAGAGATAATATAAAATACTCTGGACCAAGATTCATTCTTATGCGGAAGATCTGGTCTTCTCCAAAGACAGATTCTCTCTTGGGAGAAGATCCGTCAAAAACATAAATAAACCTGCACCAAGCAATACGTACGCCAGGCGTGATAAGAGTCCAATATCGAATCCGCAGACAACTCAGCGCTTCCTAATGAGTCCATGTCGAACTGATAATATCTCTTAGCAGCAATATCTTGAATAACGGACAACTTCAATTTTGATTTATCATTTCACTCACACCATCACGTGGGCTTGCCAGGAACTCGGTTAATGCACTACACTTTAACTCGATAAAAAACAAACGATTTTTCATATCATCGATGAGAACGGAGGAGAAATTAAAATATCTTTTTTGTCGTTATCGAGATTTTCCTATCGCGCGATGAAATTAAATTTGAAGAAATAAAAGTTGTGGAGGATATCAATTAACACACGGATTAAAATATCTGGCATGCTCCAGATTTTCTATCCGAAATCCCATAGCGGAATGCTCGATTCAGGATGGGACGGGGTTGGGTGGGTGGGAACGCCGATGTGGATGGACAAACATCGGTACCATAATGTCAATGTCAAATATAAAACATAGTTTTCCTAATCCCATATACAGTATAAATTATTTCTAACTAACAAATTAAGGACTATTCATTTAATTTATTTTAAATAACTTCATACTGTACGAAATAGATATTTTAAAAAAATTATCTCATAAATGTAAAATTAAATTCTTGACAACATATAAATGCCACCCCTGCCAATGGCACACGTACTTGGTAAAGGCTCATGGCTAGAACCCTCTATCAGTTTATTTTTTCCTTATTTTTTTTAAAAAATCAAATGCTATCCCTCTCGCAATTAACTAATTAATTAAGCCATTTTTGTCGTTTTCGGTGGTGTAGGATGGGAATTACTAGGGAATTAGGCCATTGTAGCCAACCAAATTTAAAGACTATCAGAGCGAAGTTACCGAACACGCACCTTCATGAAGACGGCATCCCCTTGAGGAATAGACTTGAACATGTCACCTCCCACGTGAGTGACCCTGAAATGAAATCAGCCACAGATAACAGCCAATAGCAACAGAGAATCACGCCATCACTGATTCTCCCGATCGGGATCTTCAATCAGTCGGTGAAATTACGAGATAACCATTCCCCGATCTCACGGCTTACCAGAAATTGCCGGTGCTTTCGCCACCACTTCAGGCAGATCGAAGTTAATCCCTTCCCTCACGCTCGGATGTTTCTGTAAGATCATCCTCAGACAATCCCCTCCACTCCCACCCACGTCTACCAATCTCTCCACCCCTTCGAAACCATCGTAACCCTCCAGCACCGCCTTCACGAACGGTACCGATACCCCCGACATCGCCTTCACCATCAATTCGTTCATCTCCGGATCTTTCACATAGTAATCGTACGCCGCCTCTCCGTTCGCCTTCACGAACGGCTCCTCCGTTGAGTCCTTCACTGCCTCGTGCACCAAGGGCCACGCTCGAATCAACGCGTCCTGTTTATCAATTCGATATCCATTTATGCAAAAAATTGAGATACAGAACAAAGTCAATTAATGCACTTGGTTCCAAAATGACTAGCCTGGTGGTGCTGGAGTACGTAGGCCGCGTAGGATAGGCCTTCGTCATCGGTGGCGAGGGTTTTGCCGACGTCGGTTAGGGAGTATTTTCTCTCGCCGCCAGAGCCGATGTGCTCGGCGAAGACGCCATAACTGGTGAGCATACGAAGGATTCGTTGGAGATTTTCGGCATCGCCGCCGGTGGGAAGGACGCGCGAAAGGATCTCAGAGGCGGAGAGGGGAGTGTTGGAGCCGGACTGCCAGATAGCGTCGGGAACGTTGAGTCGGACGATGGCATTGAGGGACATGGGCACACTGATCATGTTGGCCAGTTCCAGAATTGCCAGTCGCGCTTGGTTCCGGGACTCCAATGCCTCTTTTGCTGCCATGTTTCCCTCGTCTCTTCACACTTTCTCCGACTTCCAGCTACAGGTTCTGACTCTGTTGAGCTCTTCCTGTGTATGTGTGTGTGACCCGGTGTGATTAGGGTCACTGTTGAGTTATTGATCACCACTGTACGACTTGGCTTTCTTCTGTCTTTTTCTTTTTCAACGTACAACTGGCTTTCTTTTACGTTTTTAAGTTCGCCTACTAAGATTGACCAAAAAAAAAAAAAAGTTCGCCCACTAAGAGTTGATATTGATTAATATTGACATTAATTTATTTTTTAAGTGTGAAAATATTTCAGTAATAATTAATTTCTAATACTACTATTAAATATGATTCAATCAAAATTAAAAAAGGGCAAAATAAAGAGGACAGATCATTCACCAAAAAAGGCCCATAGCATGTGACTATATTTTGCCAACGCCGCCGTAACCGTAACATGTGAATTTATATTTTAATCTTATTTTTAGGATTAGCCTTTTAATTTTGCCTTTATTTTGACCTTTAAGTTTGAATAAAATGATTTAGTTATTCATTAATTAAACTATAAGAACCAATGGAAAGAAACTTGAAAAATAAAAACCTATAGTTTAAAACTTAAAAAATGAAATTTAAATGAAAACAAATTTAAATAACCAAATATTATATTAATCTTATTTTTATGAAAAATTGAAGTACCGTCGTTTGTATTTGAGTTATTATATTTTTTACGTCTCCGGCGAAAATTACTAAATTAGGATGAAACATAAAAATGAAAAAAAATAAATTCACATAATAATAATAATAATAATAATAATAATAATAAAGTAAAAAAAGCAGGGAATCCAAAGAACGAAAAAGTAGTAATAAAATCAAGGTGTACCTCCTATTTCCCAATTCCCAGTATGAAGACGGAACGACCCTTTCGGCGCCTAAATAAAGGCGATCACGGGCTTAGCCAACTGTTCCCAAAAAAATAAAACAAGAAAAAGAGACAATGATCCCAAGAATGTTTGAATGAAACCAAATCATTATTTAGATAATAGTATCTGAAGAATAGATTTGTGAAAAATAGATTTGTGAAATTAAAATGTTTAGATAGTTGTTATCAGAAACACCTTTTATATATACAAATTATTAAAAAAGACATAAATTAATATAATAATTACATACGATCCTGTATTTCATTATAGTTCTATGATTCAGAGTATCATTTCCTATTTGATACCTTTGAATTCCATATTTGAAGTTGCGATTGGATCGATTCATTAAAAAAAATTGATTCAATACATTTCTTATATACTCATAGTTAATATGATAATTACATAAAAGATAGATTTTATGATATACTTTAATTTGAAAGAATAAAATTGTTAATAATATACTCCATCCGTTCCTTATTATAAGAGACAAATAACTAAATTACGTTGATCAAAAAAAACAGTTAAAATTAGTTGAGGACAATTAATGTGTAAAAAGTATAATATTTTTTCCAACAATACCCCTATTAATAAGGAGAGAGAGTATGAGAGAGAACAATTAAATTATTAAAAGAAAGAGAAGTGGAAGGGAGAGAAAGTATGAGTAGGAGACAAAATAAATAGGGGTAAAATAGGAAATCAATACAAAAAACTAGAGACAACTTTTAAGTGTCTCTTATATATGGGAACATGCCATAAGCATCAAATGTCTATTATAATAAGGAGCGGAGGGAGTATTTTTTACTAACATAATTAATAATACATAAGATAATATAATTAATAATTAATTAATATGTGTATATATTTATAAGATATAAGATTAAATATGTTTATAAAAAAATAATTGAAGAATGTTAAGTCATATTATTGTTGAGATTTATTGATAGACATAATCATATTCTCCAATTTGAATCAAAAACAGAATGGATTTACTTCTCCTGAAATTATGATTTTGGGCTTCAAAACTATGGTTTTGGCTCAAAACATGGTTTTAAATTATTTTTCTAAAATTGATGCTGTTTGGATGAGATCCCATCTGAATCATAGTTTTGCCGTCCAAATCATGGTTTTGTGGGACACCCAAACATGTCCTTAATTAAAATGCATAGTAACAGCTGCTTGTCATGAAGCTGATAGTTTGTCCACTCTGCTACAGACAGTCTTATTTGAAATTTCCCTTTTTCTTGGTTCAAAATTTTTTTTTAAAAAAAAGGCAGCGAGTGATGACATCATAATATCATATCACATCGACGTATTTTCAGCCTCTTTGAGAGAGTTAAAAAAATCCCCTATAGACATGATTCATGTAAATCGAGACAAAACTCTTATCATATACTTGTCTTGTATTTTGTAAATTATTATTAAAAAACTACTTATAAGCTACTTATAAACTGTTCCAAACGGACCCTTTATCAACTGATTATAAAAAAAATTTTATTTTAAAATCCCATAATCTTTCTTAAAATAAAAATCCATGTTTCACAAATGTTTCTTTTAATTTTGACAGTCAACTTTCAATTTTATCCGCAAATCATTAATTAACCGTTAAAATCATAACATTAAGATATTGTTTCGACTAAAATAGTCTTTCTTAACACAAATATCATTTAATAATTATCTTTTAATTACATATGACATATCTTTATTCAAAATTAAAAAATATAAATTCTAATATTTTTGTTATGCTATTAAATCAATTATCATATTAAAAATTTAACTAATTTTATAAATATAAAATTTTATTTTTCAGTAATTTAAATTTTTCATATCATTTATTTATTAAAACTTACCTGTAATATAATCTTTTAAATATATATGTTGATTGAAAATATTTTGCGATTGTATATATATATATATATTTAATTAAATTATAGAGTTATAAAAGGTTCTTGTATTAATATGTTATAATTAAAAAATTTTAAATATATTTCAAAAAACCATATCTTTGTTCAAATTTTCAACCAAGTATTTAATAATTGAATTTATTTAAATTTTGTCTAAATTTAGTAAAAACATTAATAAATAAATATCTTGTTTTGCCAAATTCCTCTTATGTCGTTGTCCTGTTCTTTGGTACTGGGGTTGAGTTGGGCCTCACAAGGAACAAAGAAGAACTACGCGATCCGTTATTTGTTGCTGTTGCCCGTTAGCTGGGCTTAGCCGCTTAGGCCACAGTGGGTTCCCAACAAAATACACATATGGGAAAAATATAACAAATGTGAACAAATGAAATTATATATTTCCCCAATACGGTTGGATCACGTAGAATGGGCTAGTTCTTCATCATATAACAAATAAATATTTAAATCTTATTGAGAGAAATGTACATATTTAATACTTGACAGTGTCTTGAGCATAATTACCTCTAATAGGAAAATATATGTCATTAAAAGAAAAAAGGTTAATATAATTTTTTGTTCTTTAAGTTTGTCTTTATTTTTGTTTTGGTCTTTCAAGTTTCAAACCATAAGTTTTAATCCATCAAGAGATAAAATGATCTGAGTTTTTTTAAGATTATAGGAACCAATGTTTTAAATAAAAAGAAATTTAAAAGACCAAAACTTATAGTTTAAAACTTAAGAAACCAAAATCAAAATGAGGACAAACTTGAAATATCAAAGTTTGTATTAACTCAAAGAAAAATTATATACTTTTGGACATCGAACTTATATACTTTTAAATTAAACGCAGATGTAAATTCAAGATGTTGGCCAAAAAAAAAAGATCTACTCTTCTGGTCCTTAATGTATAATCTAATTAGAGAGTTGATTTAGGTCCTATATATGATATTTATTTTACATGTTCATAAATTTTTTTCTAAATCAACTCTATTGATATTCTCCCAACAATAATTAAGTAAAAGAATGAGATAATTAAGAAATATGCTTAAGGTGTTTTAGAAAAAAAATATCATATTGACTAATTTAACTAATATCTTTAATCAATTTAAATTAGTTCATTATATTTTACATTAAGGACCGGATGAATACATTCAAAATATAATTACCGAACTAGTGATTTAAATACTCATTGTTTAATAATTAATAGCTAATAATATCAAGTCAGTTAATTTAATTTACATAGCATTCGAGCTTGAAATAATGCATGAATTTCAGTGAATTGATAAAAAAAAAAAAAGTTACGTGCTTGAAGCCAACAATTCTTCCAGTTTTATGGGTATTTTGATAGAAATCAAGCTATAATTTTAAAAGTGATTCTATATGAAGGAGTTTATCTGAATTTATAGAAAAGTATTTTAAACAATTTACGGAAAAGAATTTTAAAAGTACTTTTGTCTAATTCAAAACACCCCCTTAGTCTAATATCTAATGATCCTGAACCGAGACGTTGTGGATAAGAATTTAATAGTCCAGACCTGAAATATTACAAGGTGAAAAAAATTGGCTTCTGTAAAGAGAAGAAAATTTTGTTCTTTTGAAGGTTATATTTTACCGAATTTTGAATGTTTAAAGACACAATCGTCACGTTAAAAGGGCGGATGAGCTTGCTGGTTTAAACTTTAAAGGATCCCTTTTATTTTGTTTTCAATTTTTGGCTACATTTTTTAATTTTTAATAACACGCACATTTTGTAAATTAGAGGGATGAGTCAAAAGGCCCCCAGTCTCATTAAATGGGGGCCAGAGCTGGGAATGTAAGTTGGTTTGATGTCAATTTATCAGAGCTCATAGTCAGGCTCAAAACTCTAAATACTTTTTATTAAAAAAATTAAGTTTGACATTATATCCTGTATTTGAAAAGGTATTCGCAGATTTCCTAAGCTGTTTTTTTAAAAATATTTTTTTCACAAACCGAAACAAATTTTTAATATATTTACTTCATATATTATAAAATTATTTTTAAAATCATGATTTAATTTCCTCCAAACACATCCTAAGTCTAACTTGCAAAATACAAATCCAAATCCAAACTCAAGAACATTGAAATCCATTACTTAGAAGTAAGTGTCTTGACAAATTTTCTTGGGATTTTTCTTTTCCGGGCCAGTAAGGTTGGGGTTGGGGGAGAAGGAGGATCTCACATTGCGACGACTTGGTTATCAAAGTCAGTCAATTGCAAAAGGCAAGCTTGGTCCTGGTCAATGGCCATCAAATATAGAAGAGCCCAGAGCATTGAATCATTGACCGCTTAAAATATTCGTTTCAGGTTTTGAATTTCTCAAATTTCAGATGCACAATTTCAAAATTCAACGAATTCCCGCTGCATTAATTGACGTTTGACCGTTGTTTATTTATATCTGAGTTAATTGTCTGCGCTCATCTGCTTTTCTTTTCCCACTGCCCCAATTTTTTTTTTTCTTCTTCTTTCCTCGTTCTTAATTAGTACTTCTTCCGGTTCAAAATATAAACTAAATTTTATTTATTTAAGTTCATTAAGAAACTAATTAAAATTAATATAAAATAATAAATATGTAAGACATATATTTATTTTTCAAATATGCGTGTTTTTATTAATAAAGAGAATAAGTAAAAGATGTACTAAATAAGTAAAAAAAGAAAGAGAATATATGGAGTAAAATTTAAAAAAAAACTCATTAAATGTTTAGATAAAAATTAATGTTATCTTATAAAAAAAAACCAAACCCCTTCAATAAAGTTTAGCTTATATTTTAAATCAAAGAAGGACTGTGATATTTCTTTCTTTCAAATTCCAAAATGCACCAATACTATCGCCTGTTTATTTTACTTATGCTGACTCAATGAGAAATTTGAAGTCGCACTTGATTTCTGGGTGCTCTCTTTCTTTCCTCATGCGGTCTAGCAGACCGTAGTTTTATTCTTCTCCAAATTAAAGAGACAGCACAACAATATTAATATATATTGTAGTTTTTTTTATGTTTAAGGAACCCAACTAAGTGCCTAGGACTCGTGGTTATATATGGTAGTTTTATAACTACATGTATGCAAAAGGGATTTGATTTAAAAAAAAGGCCTATCTCAATACTGAGTCCTTAATATTCCGCTTTGGAGCAGGCATTGAGGAAGGTTGGTGGGAATATATCTTATCGTGGAGGGTCCTTTCTTACAGTCAGATCGGCTTGTGTAGGGAGAGATGTAGGGGCAGTTAGAGAACGCGAGCTTGACCAAGGCCTGTGGAAACTGTGATTGAAGTCTCATTTGCACAATTTTGCTTTCTTGTGGTAATATATTGGACAGGAATGTTGCTTGACATTGCTGAAAAAACACATTTCTCTGTGCATATCACATTACTTGAAGATTTTATGTCTCTTTGATTTGGAGTTTTTGCGTTCTGATCTTGCACAGCCCATTGATTTATCCGATCATGTTGTATTAACTGGTCTGAAATTACATATATATTTTAGCTTACGAAGCTGAATCACTGTTTTGTCCCCCTTTTGCTGCTTTGAAATAGGAGAAACCGCATGTTCAAAATTAACAGTACATATAGTTAACATTCATCCAAAAGTGTGCTTGAGCTTGCAGCGACATTTGTATCTCTCTCGTAGATATCCAATGAAATGACAACATTCCAATGAATGCACTAATTATTTAATTAGACCTACTTATGATGACTTGATGAAAGATTGTTGTTTTTAACTGACTCAACTACTTAGATTGCATTTTGGTTAATTTGGAAAAAACTCTTTGTTTTTAGGGCTGAAGAATTAACCCGTCGCTTGAAGATTTGGCTTTTGAGGGAAATACTGAGGCATTTATGCATGGTCTGAACTCTGCACCGATGGATATCTCTTGCCCTTACTTAATTACTATCAAGTTCTTGGAATTGTTTACGTACCTACATCAAGCAAGAGATCGCTCCTCACTATGTTTTTAATTAGCTCACTTCTGTAGAGATTTACTTAGATCCACCGTATGGCTTAAGGTCCTTAATTCCTTGCTGCGTGCGAGTACGTACATAACTTTATATGAAACATTCCACATATCTTTTCATCAAATAATTAATAATAACAATAATACTGTCAAAAATATTGCCAAAATTTTCTGTTACATATGTATGTGGTGCAAAAATGAAGAACAGAGAAGAAAAAAGACAATGAGCATCAGAGTGGTTCCAACTAAAACATGATTGGTGGGCATATATATGCGTAGTGATTACATGACATTACAAAGTCAAACCACCGCTGCGCCATATTTTCAAATTTCTCCATTATCTTCACCAATTTTCTCCAAAATTAATTAGTCAATTTCCTCGACTCCAGGAAATCCTTTCTCTTGGGCACTTTCGTGGAAATATACTCGAGAAAACTCCCAAAATCTGTGTCTTTATAACGCTTCGGATTCATTTCGTCTATGACTTTTGGTGAAGGTCGCACCACGCAGTTGAACGGCAGGCTATGCAACGAAGCCACCGATCTTCTACTCTTCACACCGTTCACCAAAACCCTGTGTAGTACACTCTGTACTTCCCATTACTGTATATCTGTTCCATTAACAAAACCCCCAAAAAACAAAATAAAATCCTTGAATCATTATTTAAACCTCCAAAGAGAATTTACCAGCATTACATGTAATTAAACGATAACACATAGCAAAACACCAACCTCTAAGTGATCTCCAACGTTAACAACGAAGGCGTTAGGCATAGGGTCAACGGTAAGCCAATGTTGTTGATGGTGGATCTGCAAGCCCTCGACGTCATCTTGAAGGAGAAGGGTGAGGAAGCCATAATCAGAGTGAGGAGGCATGCCAAGAGTTAGGTCTGGTTCTGGGCATGGTGGGTAGTAATTGGCCACCATTATCTGGCTCCCATCTTTGAAGTCTTTAAGAATTTCTTTCTTTTCTGTCTCCTCTTGGCTGGCTTCCACAATTCCTAAACTCTCTAGGATGGCTTCCATTAGTGCCAGAAACAAGTGTTTGGTTTCTTGTGCGTAGGTAGACGCCACTTCCCTTTATAAAATATTAAAAACACCGCGCATGAGGGTACATAACGACATATAAAATAAAAAAGTGAGATGACTAATTAATCAGTTAATTAATCATAATTAAACAAGACTATTGGGCCTCATGTCATGTATTGTACGCTCCTGCTGGTGGTGCTGGATATTTGACAAATAACCACTTAATTCAATTAATAATTCAGCATTCAGCAATATTTTAAATTTTAGTAGAAATGAACTAATGGTGTTTGAGAAATGTGCGGCTTCATCAAACTACCAATGAACAGCCTCAATGTACAAAGAATGTGTTAAAAAAATGTTTACCACTTCACAGAGACAGGGGGGGAGAGACTAACCGCAAGTCGACGGGGGAAGCAGGCCAGTGAGGGAGGAAATCTGGCAAGGGATGGCACTGCAGTTTCAAGAAGTCCCTCCAACAGAAGACAGTGTCTCTGGTTTGGCTGAAGCTGGTCCCATATCGAACAGGAGCCCTGATATCAGGGGTCATGTACTTGGCTCTTTCCTCAAAAGCAAGATTGAAGAACCGCCCACTCACTTCTATCATCTTCCTCGTAACATCTTCTGGGATCCCATGATTCACCAGCTGCGCCAAACTTGAATCATCGGATTCTGATTGTATTCTCTCAAGTAAACGTGTGTGCGTCTGTGTGTGTGTGGTGTGACTTCCAGAACTTGATTCCAAATATATATACACACACCTGGAAGAATCCGTACAGTTGGCAGGCCTCAGCTAGGGAATTGAGGACCTGGGACCTCTTTGGACCCAGCAAATCAGCAAAATCGATGATGGGTAACTGAAGATTTTGTCTGTTGGTAACATTCGGATCTCCTGTATTCGTACTACTGGATCGTTCAGAGGCAGGCAATATGTATTTCTTTGGTACCCTATGTAGCCCATTTTCACAGAGCAGCTTCACACCTTTCTGATATTGGCTTTCTGCAGTTTCGTCGTAGCACCTCTCATCGTCATCAGCTACTAACATTGCAGGAGACATGTCAAATCACCTGTTGCAAGTAAAAGCATGAACATGTAATTCTTGGAAAGCCTCGTGATGCCTTATATACAGAAATATAATCGGAACATGCAAGTTGCACCTAATTAATTGTGATCCTGTAAAGTCTAAAACTTGCTATTAATATAGGTCTATATATAATTGAGTTCAAGAGCCGCGCATGCATGTGGATGGATTTATAAAGATCAAAATGTGGTATATCATTGGTGAAGAAGGCATGGGAGAAACCAACCTACCTGTTAGATAAAGAGCAATGACAAAAAAAATGAAAGAACAGAAAGGGCTTTGGAAATTAATTGGTACGCATGTGTAGGAAGGAGGATTGGGATGAGCGCGTATATATAGGGAAAGTGGGAGAGGAAAACAGTAGCAAGTTTTGAGGAAACCAGGATGAGGTTTCTGAATAGGAAGGAGTGGTTCTGTTCCATGTTAGAATACCGTTGACTAAGAGTTGAGTCAGAGCACGGGAAGGGAATTGGAGGGACGCCACACTCCCACCAGGCCATCGCTTAATAATCCATATCTTCCATTCAAGTATTCAACTTTAACACTTTTGTCTCTTTCCCACCCGGAACCCACCCACCTCTATATTTCCATGTCATTATTACTATTTGGGTTACGTCATTATTGTTTGTGTGTGTGGGTGTGTGTGTGTGAGGGGGATAATGCATTCTATGCACATTGAACACACACACACACCCGAAAGCAAATTCACGCGAGCTCACATGTGAATGGGGCGTAGAATTTCGCAGCTTACTTTGGAAAAGGAACGGATTGATCCCTCTCGTTGAAAAAATTCGACTCCTCTCTTCTTGGGCCCTCCCCCCAGCAGCTAGCAGCCTTCTTTAATTGCCACGTCATTATTAATATGAAATTCAAATTTTACCATAAAATATTAGTAGGTAGCAACCCTTAATGCGAAATGCCAAAAGCCTCAATCTTTGAAAGGTCACATAATCAAATTTACGTCGAGTGTGAGGCTGCTCGCAATTGCTTTTTAAATTCGCAGCCCGGCAGAATTTCTGTTATTAATGGGTAAGTAATAGTAGTAAGTGGGTTTATTTTATTCATATTATCTTTTTGTATGATCGCTGCATATAATTCCCCATTAGCGTGTCCTGCTTACTAGCGACAGAAAAATGTGCACATCGTAAGAACTTCACTCTTTTTTTTTTTTGGCTGAGGGTGAACACTTCTGATTACTCATTACTCCGAGTCTGGTTCCTTCATCCTTCTATTTGTAGTGGACCACTTCAAATTTTAAAGAGCTTGATATAGTCCACTAATTAGTTGGTCAATTTGACAGAACAAATGTGTAATTTGTTGCTTAAAAACAAAAGGACTGAGTCGCTTGCTATGTAAATGAAGCACGAACTTCTTGACTTCGATTCATTCGTTCAGTCACTCTCGCCAATTCATTTGGCGGTCGACTGATGAAAACGTTGTCAATTACCAATTTTCATGGTAACTTTGATAGATAAGTTAAATGATGGAAACACGCAAATTAAAATTGACAATGAGAACTGCTTGCTTAATTAATTATGAATCTCCTTAATTTTTCTCTTGACGCTAAACCAGTCGGGTGGAGTTTTTCAAACAGCTGAATTTTATATTATAACTATAAAAGGGCTAGGGTTTGGATCCAAAGCTATAGGCACTGCCTAAAATATTATCTGCAGTTGGAGAAAAATAATAACGCTTGTACTTTTTGCCAAATTAATGTCATCATTTCTTTTATATAATGGCGGAATTGGACTGTATTTACGCGCGAAGTGCGGGTGCATATATACGTTAAGATTTACAAGATTAAGGAAAATACATGTGTTCCAAGAGTACTGAACGATGAGCGTATAAAATTCTTGAAATAGATGAATCTACTTTAATTTCTTAAATTTTAAATATGTAGGTATGCATAATCAATGTATAGCTAGATCGCGCTCACTTATGCAAGGCCCGATATCAATTAGATAATAATCAGTCTATTGTTTTTGGAGAGTCTCAAAAGTCAAAATTAATTATACAGTGTGTGTGTGTGTGGACGGAGAGAGAGTTGAGAGAATCCATCTAAACTTGAAACCTGGACTAAATATAGTTTATGAAAGTCAAATATGCTGAGATAATACACTTAGCCAGTTACGTCCCTAAATAATAAATCTTCCGACGGTAGTCAAACCTATTTTAATTAAATTTATATAATTCAAAGAATATGCATGAAATTTAAAAAAAAAAAAACCTTAGATAACATTTATGGAATTAGCACAAGATTCTATGATTGATTAGAACCATCAATAAATCATCAAATATATATAAAACTAAAGAAGAAATAACCAAAAGATAATTAATAACACAAAATAATATAGTTTTGGCTTATTAATTTCTTTTAAAAGAAAAACCGATTGTTCACGGATTCATTTTTCCGACTGATTCCAAAGATATTCTGTATCGGGCATATGGTCTCTACTTGATATCGTAATTTTTTATATAAGAACTTTTAAAAAAAGGTATATATGAAATTATACATCAATTCCAAGGTCAAAAAGAAATTATATGTATCCATATTTTAAAATATTTCATTTATAATTATAACCATCCCTCTATCTTACTTAATTTTGACATGAATGCTAAACACTTTGTTGAAAAGTAATTTTGAAATGCCGGGATATTTTTTGAAAACAATCAGGAACAATAATTAATTTTAATTATTTTTCTTAATGTGTGTCAAAATTAGAGGAACAAAGTTGAACGAAATTAAAAATAAAGGAGCGAGTTTCAGTGAAATCAAAATTATAGAGATGACATATATAATTAATTTATTTTTCTTATAAATAGAAAGTATGCGTCTAGTTCTTGCCATATATGGCAAATCTGAAAGTTGTGCAAGGCCTGGCCATGCATTGCAGTATTGGAAACGAATACCGACAGAACCATTGACCTACACGCGCACACAAGATCGCTTTTCTTAACCAAACCCTAGCTAGCTGGGATGAAGTGAATTTAAGCCAATGCTTCGCCAATTATAAAAATAATGTAGGGTATAACAGAACAGTAGTGTAATTAATTAACTAATAATTCGACATGTGGGGCCCTGTCCAGAGATTGAGAATAGGAAAGAAAAGCTTATCCGACCATGACCATGCATTACAGCTGTTGTGTGTGAGCTTGAAGCTCTTTGAACTTTGCAATTGTCGTTTAATAATATGAAGACCAAATAGATATTATATATGTGTGCATGGCTGGAGTCTCACGTATATATACAAGAGTCCGCGTAGATATTCTAGAGCAGTAGGTGACAAATAAACCAGTAAACGACCCTGCAAAAGACATTGAAGCGAATTAGCCAAAATCCCATTTTGTAATTCAATCGTCAGCCGCAAGTTGCACGACCCTATGGCTACCAATGCTCAATCTTAGTCATCATTATATATTTGTATGTCTTGGGAGTGATTTACATCGGTGATTTGAGATTCAAGCTGACACTGTACTGTCATGCGTTTGTCTTACGTGCCTCACCCACCACAGCCCATAGCCACTAATAAGAGACTCTCTGCAGGTTCCAAGTTGGTTAGCATGTCCGTGTTCCCAAGCTAGCTAGCTAGCTACCTAGCTACTTCTAATTGCTGTAATTTTGTTCTCTATTCGTTGCATGCTCTAGATATACATGTGTTAATGAGACGCACTAATTCACTGCTAGATTCTATGTCCTGTCTGTCACACTGATATTTCTTCGCTGGTTTTCTGTTAGCCAGTTCATTGTATTCATAAGTACTCTGCAGATTTCCGTTTTTTAAAAGGCCTTAGACTTTGAGGCCCTTTAAAGAATTGCAAAATATTCCAACTGATCAAAGTCAAAAAGTTCTCTCTATTGCTCTCTCCTCCCATCATTTTCTAATTGCGAGAATTGGCATGAGGGTTATTAAAGGATGAAATATTTATCAGTAGGAAGAATCAATCTCTTAAAACTACATTGCAGATTCTAATTAAAATCTATCATCTGAGTTTCGGGCATCTTCAATATAATGTAAATTCATAAAGCTCTCTTAAACTTGATTGCATCCGTTTGTCCTTGTATCCATTTTTCCCTTCATCGTTTCACGCGGGAAACTTTTGATGTCATTTCTGGTTCTTTTCTTTTCAATGAAATGGTTTGACCAAAAATAAACCCACTAAAGGAGCATTAGATGGATTAAAGCTGGTAACTAGGGGAGGGGGAGATCATGTTCCTGTCCGTCCAACGTCACACGATGAAGCACGTGTTCATCTTCGAAGAATGGTTTCGGTATACGCCCACTTCAACTATATAAACATGTTATATAATTTTTCCCAGCTTTTTCTTCTCAGGGGTTTCCGAGACTTGAATTTTTTTTTGTATAAATTAAAAAATAGCATATCCCTGTCTTTGCGTTGTTAATTAATTACGATCAGGGTTCATAGACAAAGTTTCAGTAGTTCAAAATGTGCGTGCTTTCATATATAATATTGATACTAGTAATTAAAAAAAGTAGATATATTCATCATCAAATACACAATACAACATAATACACATTTCGAACTCATATTATTTTATACTAGTCTTTTTTACATATATATACTCCTCTGGTCCTATTTACAGGGTGCAAAGAGAAGAGATTTTTTAGTCCCATTTATAAGAAACTGAGAGAAATTTTTTATGTGGATGTACTATTTTACTCTCCATTTGCTATGGTTTTGACTTTGTTAACATAAGATATAATAGATATTAAATAAGAATAAATTTAAAAAATTACTAAATTTTAAATAAAAATTAATAAAATTTAAGATTTTTTTTTTGTTTGTGTAAAATACAACGGAGAAGTACCATGTTATCTAATATGCATGTGCACTCATGTTAGCATTACACAGGTCCGGAGGTGCGGGTGAGCGCGAACGCGCGGGTGGGTGAGGTGGCGTTCTGGCAAGGTATCCATGTGCCTGGGTAGGTGGTTAAATAGTTAATCTGCTGGCGTTTAAATAATTTTAATAAAAACTTCAGCGTGTTAGGTTTTATTGATTTATTGGGGTTAAACGATATCACAACTCAAAAGTACTTAACAAAAACAGTTGTATTTTCTTTGGCCAGGTTACTGGACATTATTCATAAGACAGCTGGAGCGGGGATCAGAGAGTAACAACTGATGAATTAGCCCATTTCTTAATTCCTGTGAGAGTTTTTGGTTAATTCGGACACTTGAAGCAGTGTAGGCCCAACCTCATCTCAAGTCACAATTATTGGTATGGGTAGGTAGGGAACGTCATGGACTGAAATGGTTGAACCATTTCTTTTATATCTTTCGCCGGACTTTCACCAGAGGCGCTAGAAAGGCCACAAAGCCCAAAGGGTTCTCTATTTTCTCTTGCGGACCACTGCTCAAGGGAAAGAACTAAGGCCACTTTATAAAATTAAAGATATCTTGTTTAGGATATAAAAAAAATATCAAGCTCAAGTAAAGTATTTAATACTAAAGACGTGTATAATTCAACTTGGAACTATAAGATCTATTCTCCCTGAATGAAGCAGCGCCTAGTATTGCTCAAGAAAATGGACAGGAATATCATTTTTCATTATGCAAGACAACACGAGAAAAGCAGTTTCCTTGCATGTTTTCCATTACTAATTTACTACTGTTCAACAGCTTCCCTTTACTTTGGTTAAGACTAATTAATCAAAATAAGATAACTTGCAACTTAGAAGTTTGTGATACGTCCGTCTGTTAAATAACTGCCAGCTCGTTGAATCTGCTGTTTCTCATCTGATGTCAAGTATAGAACCTTCACCTGCGTGACACTAACACTTGACAAATTTAGAAATACAAGTTCAAAGTTCTGCTTTCTCCAAATCTGGCCCTCTCTCTCTCTGAGTAACTCTTTTTCCAGTGATATCCAATGATATTACATGGCATTATATCTTCTTTTTTTTTTTTAATTGAAACTGGAAAATATTACAAAAGAGTCCAAAACAAAACAGTTCAACCCTTCCTCCTTATTCAAGTAGGTGGAGGGTGGTCAAAAATACAGAAAGGATTGTCTAGAGTATAAGACATTTTAGCTAAAAGATCAGCTAAAGGAATTTCTTCCCTAAGAGAAAAGGTAAGTAGGACCCTCCAGTTGTAATTGAAGAGTATACTAGTATCCTCAATGATGTCTTGAAAAGGGTGATTCTGAGAATAACCTCTCAAAATGAGGTTAAGAGCTTCAGTACAATCAGAATAGAGAATGATGCTTCGAAAACCTCTTGACCAGCAAAGCTTTAGGACTTGAAACATGGCTAAGACTTCAGCAATAGTTGAGGGAACCGAACTGATTTTACAACTGAAACCACATGTCCAAGCTCCTTCACTGTTCCGTATGACTCCTCCACATCCGCTGTGTCCTTCCTGGGTAACTGAACCGTCTACCTCCAAGCTAACATACTCTCCTTGTAGGCTTTGGTAACCTTTTCTGGTCCTACTCCCTATCGTGTAAAAGCATTTTATCTTTCACAGAAGTTGCGAAACAGGAACGAGGAATTCTATTTATTTGGCTTTCTTGTGAAACGAGATAGAACCCATGCACGAATCCAGCGGAGAAGAAGCTGATAAACCAAGCGTTGCTGTATATCACCGCAAAAGCTTCAGGAATATTTGAAGTCAAAACTCCAACTTTCTGCAAGAAACCAGGGATTACTGGCAAATCCCAATAATCAGAGCCACCATCGCTGCCAAATTAAAACCCCCTGTGTAATAGTAAGCTCCATCAGGACTGCGAGAGTACAAGTCTCTGATGCTCAAATTGGTCGATTGTACAAGATAGTAATCGGCTAAAAGAATCCCCGCAATAGGACCTACGAACGCAGAATACCCAACCAGCCACGTATACACAAAGCTCTCACTGGACTTGAGAAGCCTCCATGGTTGAAAAATAATCCCAAGCAAAGCAGTGACTATAGCCCCTCTTCTGAAAGTGAACCACGAGGGGCTCAGATTCACAAGCGCATTTGCAGGTGCCACAACATTAGCAGCAATATTAGTAGTGATAGTGGCAAGGCTTATTCCAAGAATGGCTAGAAGCATCGTGGTGAAGCCACCAATCTGGCCAAGCAGTTGAATTGGGTTAGAAATGACTTGCCCAAATATTACTTTCGTCGATGATGTCACTGCGAGTCCGACGAATGTAAATGCTCCCATGAAGATGGGAAGCCCAATCTGACCAACGACTTGATCAGTTTGGCTCTTAGCATAGCGAGTAAAATCAGGGATGTTCAGAGCCACCGTAGCCCAAAAGCTTATGTTGGCAGTTAGAGATGGGAAAAATAGAGACCAAAACTCTGAATTGGATAGCCTAGAGGATAAGGAAAGCATGTGACCAAACCCACCAGCTTTGATGCCAGACCAAATTAGAAGGCAGGAAGTGAGGAGAATGAGTATTGGAGCAGAGTACTTCTCCAGCTTTCGAATCCCATCAATTCCTCTCCACACAATGGCCAATTGTGCCACCCAGAAGATCAAAAAACAAGCAAATTCAAGTGGGGAAGTACCGAGCCAAGCAAGACTCTGAGAGAATCGAGTGTGTTTGATTGAATTTGGTAAGAGGAGGAAGATGGCCTCTCCACCGATCCAAGACTCAATCCCATACCAACCACACCCAACGAGAGCTCGTATAAGAGTGGGAATATGCGCACCGTGGATGCCAAACGATGATCTCGCAAGAACCGGGAACGATATGCCGTAGCGAGCGCCGGGATGACCGGTGAGCACCAGAGGGGCCAAAAGGACAGCGTTGGCTGCGACCACCGTGGCTATGCCCTGCCACCATGACATACCGAGGTCGACGAGGCTGCCAGCGAGGTAATACGAAGGGACACCCACCACCAGACCCACCCAGAGGGTGGCCAATTCCAAGCCAGAGAATGTGCGTTCAGCGGGAGTGGTGGGCCGGAGGTCGTCATTGGTGAGGGAAGAATCGAATTCGAACTGGAGAGGGTTGCCGGAACTGGAACATCTCATGTTGCGTAAAGGGGAGGAATGGTGAAGGGCGTGACGGAGATTGGTGGGTTTGGGGACCGAGAATGGGGAGACATGAGTGGGGGAGTAATAAGAAGAGGGCTTTTGGGTGTTGCAGATTGGAGGGGTGGCCTGAGGACGGAGGGAGACACATTTGGAGAGCATGCTTTGAGGTTGGTTGTCTCGTCCCGTAATAGTTGAGGTTTGCGTGGACGGAGCTTATTTCAGATAGAGACTGGGTGGTGGCTGTTTTGCAACGTCAATCTCACTACTTCATGTGAATAGGAATAAAGAGATTCCCTTTCCTTAGAACAATATTAATAATATTATTAATACCGATATATTTTATTTCCCGCCAGCTTCTAAATCGATTCAAGTTACTACTCTGAATCTTAATATAAGACCCATTTAATTAATTTGATTAGATTAAAAAAAGTTAGGTAAGTTAGTTAATTATAAAAAATGTGATGTATTTTTCCTAAAATACCATAATCATCTTTCTTAATACCTCCCCTCCCTCTTTTACTTGATTATGGTTAAGGGAGTATCTATAGGAATAATTTAGAGAAAATTGATAAATATGATAAATGAGTCTTATATCTAAAACCAAAACTAACTCAATAATTAAGTCATGTATTAAGGATTGGAGGAGTATTAAATTTGCATCATGAAAACGTAATATTTAAATCTTATGAAATATTCAATTTATTATCGATCAATCTAATTTTTTGGACCAAAAAAATGCACCTGACTTTAAAATCTCTGGTAATGAATTTATTTTCCCTAAAAAAACTATATTCCTCATGAACCCTGAATCTGACAGCGTAGGCTCACCCAAAAAAAGAAAAAATAAAAAAGGGCCGAGTCTTTTTGGTGGAAAAAGGGTTGAGTTTGAATTCACCTTGTCGCTGCCAAAAGCCCACTTCACATATGATATCCGTCGCTTGTGTTATTCTCGTCTTCTCGAAGCCAGGTGGACAGGGTTGCTGCGGCTGCTATCTTTTTATGAATAAAATTATTATTTTAATTAAACAAGTGAAAAGAAAATCACCAAGTGATTATTGTGTTCAGAGGCAAAAGGTGCCCCCTTCTTTTTTCTCTTATTTTTATCTACTTCTCATCTCACTCATAAGTCATAGGATTGGGATTTTAACAGTTTATATTTCATATTTATAAAATTATAAGTAAAATATTAAAATTTTAAAACTAAATAAATAAAATCAAATAAAACTATTAAATTTTTAGTCAGTATAATTCAAAATAATAATAAAAAATATTTTATAAAATTATTTTTAAAAGCATAAAATCTAGACCGTTAAGCTTTTAATCTAAAAAGTTGAGATGAGAAATATATGGAAATAGAAAGAAAGAAAAGTGAAGAACCTCTTTACCCTTATGTTTGGTGAATCAAACCTAATTCACGACGTGATAAGAACAAATGGAAATTTGTTAACAATAATTTTCTTCTGGCTTTTAGAAATTTATCAAAATCAAATCATTTTTCAAAAATAAACCACTAGAAGCAATGCAGGTTTTCAGGAGTAAGACTTCTGATGTTTTAGAATCACCCAAATAATTTGACAAATGATAAAAAAGTCAGTAGTCGAATAAAAAAAAACCATACAAGGAAATAAAATAGAGCAAGTTATCCGTCAATTATAAGCTCAATCAAAAGATTCGATAATTATTCCCCCAGGTTGTCATCCTCATTAACAGTATATTTTTATTAAATGAAATGAAACCTTTTAAATATGCATTAGAAAAATAAACATAAAATAAATTTTACATTTATTAATTCTTGTATTTAATTTAATATTTCCTCTTATCTTAATTATAAAATATCGTTTATAACCTACAAATAACATCTTATGAATAAGATAAGAGATACCATCAATTTTTAAATTTTAATACACACGCATGACTTGCGTCTTCACTAAACAAAGCAAATGATCCGAGACAGGCTTGCAAGCACGAGACATCTGATGGTACGAACACGAAAAATGAATTGATAAATGGTTAGAAGTCAATGGTCGAATTGAAAATAGGAGCCCCACTGACCAAGATAATTAGATGTACAAGTCAACGATCCGAGAAGTGCGATTTTTCTTCTTCCTCTTCTTTTTGCCAACATAATTTTTTTTTCTTCTTCACTTATTATTACTAGATGAAGTCACATTAATCGCCTTGCCTTTTTTTTTCCCCCAGAAATTATACAAATTTTTCATAATCAGGACATACGTAAATAATATTAAAACAAAATAAAATCCACCCTCACTGAATTTTTTTTTTTAAAAAAATTATCATGGATCATGGGTATTGTAATATGTTCATTACAAAGCGTGCATGTTCTTGCTCGCTTCCTCCAAAAGAAAAGGCAGAAAGAAAGAAGACATATATGTTTGTGCTCTCGTCTGTTTTGGACATCTGCGGTGTATTCTGGTCCAAAAGCGGAGGTGTGTACGACTAGACCCTTTGCTGTAGTCTATTGGGCTTCCAAGGTTTTGACTTCGTTCGTCTTTTGGATCGCGGAAACACAAGGTCCAGGCGACGACGTGTTTTTTAGCAACAAATATGAAAATATTTCTGGGTTTTAATTTTTAAGCGCTCCATTCTCATTACATTCTAGAATTTTCTTCAAAAAAAAATATTGGAGAATATACAATTATGTATCTGTCATAGAAAGCGTTCTAGTTGCGGAATTAAAAGACAATTTTATTCAAACTAACCAGAAAATTAAAAGACAATTTTTTCTAAGGACCATCAGATGAACTGGCATCCAAGAGCCGTTTAAAATTATTTTATTACGTTTTATTCTAGCCAAGTGAAATACTCATAAGAAGGAGCGAAAGGGGGACCCGCAATAATGGAAGAACACAAACAGTTACACTTGTCCAATACAGTACCACCAGAATGGAGCTGGGTGATGAGATCGCAGAGTCTAAAGGTGCTACGTGGAGGTCATGCCAAGCAAATCTCGGTAGCAGTCAACCCAACGGCTCCCAGCTTTATTGGAACTAACTAACATCTGAAAGCGAAAAAAACCATAAACTCGGTCTACCATAATTAACCGCATGTTAAAGCAAGTGGCACACCCAGACAGAAAAAGAAAGAACACGAGACATGAACAGCAACAGCAACACCAACAACGTTGAAGGGCAAGGCCAACTGGGCTACTTCGTGAACCCTCTCATCATCTCCGGCGCCGGCATCATCTGCTCCTGCGTCGCCCTAGCCACGTACCACTTCATCCTCTTCAGGCTCTGCCTTCAAGGCCGACGACAGTTGCAGCAAATCCCTCAGCCAATAAGTCCGCCCCCCGAGGACATTCCCTGCGGCGTCGACCCTGAAATCCTCAAGAAAATCCCAATTCTGCCTTACTCTCACAAGAAAGATGACGCCTTTCGTTTGGACCAAACTGAATGCGTTATTTGCTTGGGCGAATTGCAGGATGGAGAAAAGGTTCGGTTATTGCCTTCTTGTAGTCATGCCTTTCACATACCTTGCATCGATCTCTGGTTCGCTCAAAATTCCAATTGTCCCATTTGTCGAGCGCCCTTAATTATAGCCCCTCCGCCGTCCCTGCCTGTGGCTTCAGAAACTGTTGTTGATGCTGAACCAAGGGTCTGTCATATTCAAAGTGATCACAACATTGCCGCTTCTGGTTCGACGTCACGGGCCCCTCCCGGCGCCGCCACGCTTCAGCACTCTCTCTCTGTGGCGTATCGTCACGAGCAGGAAAAGCCTCAGGATTTGATGGTAGGGATGAAGAGGTCTCTGTCCATGGATCATTCGTCGTATGTTTCCGTCAGCATACAAAGAGACGAGGCAAATAAAGCTGCTGCTTCTTCTTCTTCTTCGCCCTCTGTCGCTGCAGGGATTGGGATTGCGCACGCTAAAGCGCTTGATCACGTGTCGTCCATGTTGATGATGTCTTTTGCGCAGTTTCGGAATAGTCGAAATGATAGATCCAAAGGCATTCTACCGAATTGAGATAATTAGGTTTTGTTTGATGGTTCTCTTTTAATGAGCCGGATATTGCGTTGAATGGGCTTTATTGTTCTTATTCTTTCTTGAATCGTTCTGGCCTCTCCAAGAATTCAACCGTAATAAATTTTTCACACATGTGTACAAAGAAGATAAACGCACATGCATCGTTTATACTGTAGCCTTTTGGCTTCATGACGGAGCATATAGATATGCTGAATGTGGCACAAGAATGGCCCGATCATAAATTGTTGTGTGACAAACATTCGCATCTTCGTTTGCATGTAATGCTTTATATCGCTCAACTTTTGCAGGTTTAACCTTTAATTTCCCAGAGATTTGTAGGTAAGTGAGTGATGTGTGTGTGTATTAATACTGATGAACTAGGCATTAGATGAGTGTAACCAAAAGAAAATGCACAAAGTACATGATTAATTAGTGGGATTTCGTTACCATACGTTCAAGGATACACTAACACATTTTTATTCCAAATGCATCCTATGTGTATTTTGATTTGTGTGTAATGATTTGTCTGAAGATAAGCTTCAGGATTGTCAACAATAACGCTTCAATTCAGCATAATATGGCTGACAAAAAAAAAATATCGCCTGTTTTCCATACAAGTTGTCTCTTTTCGGTTTATACAGGAGCCGTTTGGAATAATTTATAAGTATTTTTTAATCGTAATTTGCGGAATAAGAAATAAATATGTGAGAGAAATTTTATCTTAACTTGCGTAAAATGTGCTTATAAGTGATTTTTAAAGCTATGCCAATAGATCCATAATAGTTCATTGGTTGTGCCCTTTTATTGAAATGCTCACTCCTTTTTTTTTTTTTAAACACGAACTATATATAATATTGTTTCACGGCACCCATAAAGCTTATTGCTACAGCATATTAATACGTTTGAAAATTTTCCTTTCAGTCTGCTGCTTAAATGGCGCCCACAACAACATAATGCAATAAGGTACATCTTTGCTGAAGTCCTATTTGGCCTATTGGCAATAAGGTGCATCTTTAAATCGGAGAATTGGCGAGTTCAAGCAAGGTAAGGTTGAGATGAAGTGAAGAGTTTTTTCTCTTTTTTTGGGGGGGGGGGTCTTGTTTTTTTTTTAAAAAAAGTAAAGTGTGTGAGAGAATAAAAAATGTGTTGTCATTTTTGTTTTGTGTGGAAGTTGGAACTGCGCTGTGTGTGTTCATTTGCAAGTGAGTAGACAGAAAAGGACAGAGCGCATAAGAGCATCTAAACTTTATATCGTCATGGGTAAATTAATTATTAGGTCCATAGTGTAGGATAACTCTTGTCTGGGGACCCTGGAAAGCAAAGCAAAGTCAGTTCACTAGTGACAAACAATAAATCATATTTTTCATTACACTTAAATTAGTATTTTGATGTCGCTTCAGGGACATCTGATAATTTAGCATGTTAAATAATAATAAATTTATTTGAAAAATTAATTCTAATATTTAATGTCATCATGTATGTACACGAAGAAAAGTATGATGAGGAAGACAAATTACATTCTGGTTTAAATTTAGTGACATAATTAATCAAACATTGCAGTCGTTGCTATTTTTGAATTGGGAAATAAAAAGAAATTTTAATCTACCTACCCTTTCAGTTGAATTATTGTGTGACGCACGTTTTGAGAATTGAAAACTTTGGGTAGCTATCAATTACCATCTGCTCTATACCTAATTGCTTTGGCTTATCTGTTTTGGAGAGAAAACGACGCTACGTAATGAACACGATCTTTCAACATCTGCTACCTTCCCTCCCTCCCCATTTCTCCTAATTTTCTTGACAGCAAGACGTAATAACAATTAAGAGCCAAAGAAAAATGGAGAGGAAAAAGAAAGAAGAAAGGGATATGTATAAAAATATAATATAAACAAGTTACAGAACAGAAAAGAGGGCACCACACTGAGCACGCCAAAATTGGCAATGATAAATAGAAAGTAGAACTGTCCTGATTATATTACATGCACGTAATAATAATGAACAATAACAAAGGTGGTGTTATCTTTATGTGGACGGGCCATGTGGATGGTGGGCCAATGAAAACTATAAAACGAACTCCACAAAGACAATGCTTTTTATGAAAAGAATTTCTTAATGACATGTACACCCGCAAGTATCAAATATTAAACAAATCCGCATTATTGGATGTTCTTCACAAGAGAGAATTTGTTGTGTTAGGGATGGGACCCAGATCCTAAAGCAAAGGAAAGAAATTTCCTGTGTATCGATATCCTTTTTCCTCTCTTTAAGGCGTCTACAGAAACCCCCCCGAGCAAAAGGGCCACCCTCCATCATGCTAAATAACGAGGTTCTTTCCCTCACAGTGGGGTTTGTTATATAAATATGAAAAAAAGAAAAAAGAAAAGAAAAGGTGGGTTGGGTTGGGTTGGGTGGGGTGGAATTGAATATGTACCAATATTTGTGGGTGGAAAATAAATAATTAGGAGGCAAATGGAGCCCTGTGAGGAATGCCTTTTCTTCTTCTTGCTGTTGAAGCAGCTGGCGGAGGAGGCGTGGCCGGATACATGTCTTGTTGTGACCCTTCACGCGATCCCTCTTCTGATACCGATCTCCTTGATATTCCCTCCCTTCTCTCCGTTGCCTCGTTGTTTCCCTCCACAGCGAAGCTTGCGTCCCCATTTCTCTTCACTCCCACAAGCTATAAATGATTCCCCCCACGGAATCTTGTTATTAATTTAATTAATACAATAACAATAACAATAATGATAATTACCCCTACTCACTGACGCATAACCCTGCCCCATGTTCCCATCCACTGTCAATAATTATCCCTACTGATTATAAAACTCACGCTCCCTGCTCTGCTTTGATTATCATAATGGGGATATTGTTTATGATTTGTATAAACAAATGGAAATGTCAATGCAGGGCCTCCCAGTATTCATTAATTATGGTGTGAGCATGTTCATATGGCGAGATAATCAAGATTATGAACAGCGAGCGAGGTAGCGGTGGGATTATAATTATGATGGTGATGTGTTTTCAAATGTAGGTGACGACATGTATGGGTGGTGGGTGTTATGGCCATATGATGAAGATGATTGTGAGTTGTGAATGATGTGCATATTGAAAATGATATATGAAGCAAGAGAGAGAGGGAGAAGGGGGAAGAGAGAGAGAGAGAGAGATATCTCACCTTACAGCCCAAAGAACAGAAGCGGAATGGGTCCAGGAGGCTTCTTCCACAAATCTCACAAATGTGAGCTACTCCTTTCCCAGATTTTGGCTGAGGCCGCTCGTTCAGGAACAGGACTCTCGCGCTGTTTATCACATACGTCTGAACCCCACTTATGTCCAGGACTTTCTGAATCTCAGACACTCTCACCACATCGTGATACGAAGATCGCCTTATCTAATAATTCAAATTCACAACGAACAGCAGCCCGCAACAAATCAATCCGTATTAGTAATTACCCATTTCAATCTTAATTATTCACATTGTCCAAATGCCGCATCAAGAAATTAACTAACAAGAAGAAGCAGAGGAGGATATATACCTGAATGACTTGATGATCCTTGTGTCTGGAGGAACGGCAATAGAAGCAAAATGCGTCGCGATTGCAGTCAAGGCAAAACATGTTACACTCGCTCCTGGCGGCGTCGCCGTGAAAGCGGCAGACGCTGAAGAAGGAAGTGGTTAGCAGGGGCTCAAGCCACGGAGGCACCGACATTGCGTTCTGAACCAATGCAAATCAACATTCGAGATCAGGAATTCAGATCAGTTTCAAGCAAGGAGAAAAATGTGAGTGTGGCAATGATAACATAACAAGTAAGCGATGCGAATGTGAGTCAACGGGAGAGAGCTGAGTGAAGAAGAGGAGGGAATGACTGTGAAATTCAGGAGAATGAGGACAATGGCTGAGACACAGAGGGAATCGCAGGCGAAAATGCAGAGAGAGAGAGAGAGTAAACGGCCTTCGACTAAGAATTCAACAACAACACCCCCGGGGGGGGGGGGGGGATTATCAGATTAAAGAAAAGGAGGGAGAAGGAAGAGGGAGAGGCGTGGGATGAAGTGGAGGGTTTGGCGCTTACGGGAGATGGCGTTCGGAATAGGATGGAGGTTGGACTGTGTCTACGTGGCTACGCATCAGCTAAGGGGCTGTATTTCCAAAAGCGGCTAAGGAATTCCACGCCCACGTGTCTGGTTCCCTCCATGTGGCGTCCCCACCTTGGTCCATCGCATCCCCGGCCCCAACTCTCTTCCTCAGCTAACCTCAATCTCTATCGCACGCCGTTAATCACTGTGCGGCTTTCACCCCCGCATCTAATTCTAACAGTTAATTTACATTGCCCTCTAGACTACTTTGCAGTACCACTGTACTACCTCCGATATTTAATATAAAAACTTATTTAATTTTTATTTTTATTCTAAATATAAGACTTCAATTTATTTTGTCTCTAATATTTATGTATTTTTTTTAATGGTAGTTCTAACCAGCACATTTGATTAACAAAGATATTTTTAAAAAGACAACACTTATTTATTACAAATAACTAACTTAACTTATTTTTTAATCTTCTCAAATTAATCAAATAGCTTTTATAACTAGAACTAGAGGTAGTATATATGATAAATTATTAATAAGGGTAATATGGTTCTTTATATGTTAAAATTGTTGTAATTTCGTTACTGAGTTAACAGATAATGACATTGACTATAAATTTTAGAGAGAAAAACTAATTCGACTAAAATGTAGCGCTCTTAGATGAATGAATTTTTTTCTGGATAAAATGTTATTTTTACTCCTAATTAAGTCATTCATAGAGGAATAACTGACATATTGAAGTTTAATCCTCAATATAATATTTATTTAACTAATTTGATTAGATTAGGAAAGTTAGGTAAGTTAGTTAATTACAAAAAATATGATATTTTTTTAAAACACCATAATCATCTTTCTCAATATCCTCCCTCTTTTCCTCTCCTACTTGATTATGATTGAGAGAGTATCAATATGGATAATTTAAAAAAAATTGATAAATATGATAAATATATTTTACATTTAGGATCAAAATTAATTTAATAATTAGATCCTGTATTGAGGACCGGAGGAGTAACATCGAATGTTTGGCACTTTTGTCCCCCGCCAAAAAAAAATCATGGGATGTTAGTTGATTGAAAATGTCTACTGATGATCTAAAATATCATGTTTTTTTTATCTTACGTGCTTACCCCTGAAATTCTGTGATTCAACCAGAGGGCGTTCATATCAGCCTTGAAATTCCAGCTTTATTAGTAATCATGGTTCATCGAAGCTGGTTCTCTATGTGATGAGCTAATAATAGATAAGAGCACATGCTCCTTAGACTTTGTTCTCCAATATCAAAAGCCAAATCTATTTGCAGGGGTCTTTAAGTCTTAATTACGCTTAATCCTTTTGTATGCGTGGATTAAGGAGTGGTAAGAAATTAAGTTCCAATGATTTTGCCATGAGCTGTTTTAAAGACATTGGTTCAATACGCAGGAAAGTATTTATTCAATAAACACTTCCGACGTGGATCGATTCAGTGAATAAATATGGTCATTATTAGATTATCAAATATTCATAATTCCGTTGGATTTGTTACCATTTACACATTTATGGAAAAACACCATTGTAATAATTTCTTCTGATGAATTTCTAGAACAATGGAAATCCACCGAAATCATTTTCACATGATGAAGTGTCCTATCCTAGTTGTGCAACACATGCATGTTCTCCTTAATTTTCTCCTTAATTATTTTATATTTGAAGTTTCAGACCTTATTTTCGACGACGTTCAAGCCAAGGTGTATACAATTATATCATTAATAATCCCGACTGGATATAATTGTAGGCAGAATGTCATATCAGGAAGGAATTAATTAATAAACTTTTATAATCAACATCACGCGAGCATAATTTAATTCCCACTCATGTATATTTCTTGATCCTAAACTTTATAATTTTTGTTTTGGCTAAACATGTTTGAATTATCGCAGGCTTCCGGCGGCAACTCTAATTGCTGGTAGTGGGATCCACAACAATGACAAGAAAATTCATAACATATAGTACTATGATCCCCATTTAGATTCTTGGGGCTGATCAGAAGTTATTACCATTGATCTGTAAATTGATAAATGACAATATTTTAAATGTAAAGTAAAAGACAAGAATATTCTCTTTGGGATTTAAGAGAGATTTGCATCCACGATGTTTGCGTATAGAACAAGATAACCTTTCTTGTATCAATACCGACATCGTGACATTCACCGAAACTAAGATTACCATTCACCATTATTTGAAAGAACCTATGAATTATTACTCTCTTCCTCCATTAATTTAAGCTTCATAGTGCCCACAATACGAGGGAAGAAGATCACACACACACATGTACGTATGAGCATACAAATTAATGAGAGCCATTATTAGCTAGTTTTCTTTTTCTTCCTCCTAGTTTCGGTCAAATTGAAAAAGTTTCATATGAGCATACATATACATACACGGCATCCACATTGTTGGAAATTCAAGTTTCTGTTCTGCCTAAAACTGCGCCAGTTATTTAGTTAATGAAACCTAATGTTTCACGGGCTATTGTCTCACATTCGCGCCTGCCTGATTAGATGATGAAAGGTAGCCAACAACAATAAAAAGGAACGAAAAGAGGGGAAATTAAAGGAGAAGATAACGGCAACTTTTTATCAATACTTCTAAAACAATAAAGTGAGAAAAGATGCATGGGAAAGAAAAAGACTTAAATTGAGGGTTTTTTTTTTTTTTTGCGTAGACTTATTAGACCGTAATCAAGAGCGTCAAAAGTAAACTGAATCAACAAATTAACAAAAATAAAGTATAATTGATTGCGTGATAAGAATGCGAATTATGCGGCATTACATGACTTAGTGTTCTTAATCATTATAGTGTCAGCTTTAGAAACCCTAACCATGCAAAACAGAATATATGAAATAGAAAGTTAATAAAAGTGTGTGCGTGTGTATGTGACAAATATATATATGTATATATGTATTTTCAGGTCCAAGTACATAAAAATTGAAAACCACGAAAAGGTAATAATAGTTACATATGCATGGAGGTCAAGTATATATCAGCGTAGAGAGCAAGAATAAAAACAGTATCGCTAATTTCGAGGCTTCATCTTGGCAAGGGAACAAGGAAAAGTGAAAGCTAAGCGCTGTGTTATATATATATACTTGCTCAAACTAAATCTAGCCTGGCAAATCAGAACGTATAATACTAATTAATGAGTTAGTCGAAAACTTTGTGTAGAGAGCAAGGCTGGGGGCAGGTGGCAACAACCTAAGGGAATATAATAGGGAAAAGAAAATTATTCCAATATATAAAAATATATAAAATCAGCTGCATGCAGTTTTTCCTTGTGATTTAAGGTGTAATAAACTTATAATAATTGGATACGTGCCAGGATACATGCAGGGAGCATCATATGCTTCCAGTTCCACAAATCACTTTTTCAAGCGCAAGATAATGCAGATTCTTTCCTAATTATTAATATAAAAGTCTCACCTCTTTTACCTTCCCAAAAGGCATCTCAAATGGCCTCAGCCTCCTTCACTTCGCGACAAAATATAATTGAGAAGCCATCCAAATGATTCTAATTATATATATATATATATATATGTATGCACACACACACATATATTTACAGCAAGCTTCACGTAATATAAGTTCACAGTTCCTCGGTTAACTAGAAATTATACACAAACACACATACATTGGAGACAGCGACATTCTTCTAACCCTCTCTTTGTTTCTTTATACAACATCCTAATTTTATTCATTTTTTAAATGCCTATTTTCATAATATTGTATTGCGCAGAGCGTTGTGGGCGGCTGCGATTGCTCATTATTGTAACGCTTTTTTTTTTTTTCTTGTTTTAAATATTGTAGCTTTGTTGGGAATATTTCAACAGCTTGACTCCAGCGGCACATATAATATGGTTTATCTTATTAATTGATTAGTCGAATTGTCATTATGTTAAACAGCCAACAAGATTAGGCAACCAACTATCTGTACGTTTCTAACTTTTTAACACCATTGATCGATCCATTTTCTAGTTGAAATAATCCTCTAATATGTCTTTTATTTACTTCCGCAGCCTCAAGATAACCCTTAAGTATGCGATTCTATGGAAGCTATGGGAGATCTTTTAGAGATGAGCAGTGGTATTTTTGGCATTCAGATTGGAGTTTTATTTAATATTTCTGTGAGAGTTTGCCTTGAATTTTTCTGACACAAAATCATGATGGCTCAGATCCAATTGAAATTAATCGATTTTATGGACTCCGCTTAAAAAACTGGTTAGGCACTAAGATAACGAACCATGATTAGTATATTTTCCCCCCATAAAAAGGTTCAATTAATGAAATTAAACGGTGAAGTTTGTGAAAGTGCTGAAGAAATTAAAAGTTCAGTCATATTCAACACAATTATGCGTCAGCATCAGCGAGAATGGTGTTCCGAAGAGTACAAAAAGAAAAGAAGATAAAGAAAGCGGTACACGTGGTCTTTAAGGAAGCAACATCTTCTTTTAGGTTTAATTCGTCTCCATTTATTCTTATCTTATAGGGTGTAATTGGATTAACTAGCAAATTTTTTTTATACACAATGAAAACTCTTGAATATAGATTGTACTTCCAAGATTCAAGTTAAGAAAACAATAGCCTTTATAAATTAATCATTTGAATCTATCTTTACATGCACTCAAAGACAAAGACAATAAGTTTGATCTTAGTATATTTGTGTTTTTGTTGTGTGCAAATGAATTGATAATAAGGGTTTATATAAAACATGAAATGATGCCTTGAAGAGATATCTTTTTGAACATTACCCATTTAATTAAAAGTCACAATCATATGTTGATTCATGAACCAGTATATATAAATAAATAAAAGATATTCAATATGTAAGGCCTTTTAGTATTGTAACTTTTTACATAACCCTTCATATAAATATATTAATTTATATGAAAACATAACCCTTTATATAAATTTATTAATTTAATAAATTTATATAAGAGCATGACTTTTAAAAATACATCTCTTCGTTTTAAAAATATTCTAACATTACGTGGTAACTGCTTGTGAGAGAAGAATTATCTATCTTCAACGACAACTGTCCTTTTTTTTCATATTAATAAATACTTCCAATTTTGTTTTATGATTTTTTTATTAATTAATTATGGAAAATGCTCTTCCTTTCTTTCTTTTTTTTAAACTTCCCCGAGTACACAAGTCTTTTATGTCTTCAAGTCCTTGATGCCCCTGCTCTACCAATAGGGCGAAGCGCCTGCTTCTGCAGTGCGAAAGAAAATATTAGCTGATTCAGGTAAAATCCGCAAACATGCATTTTGCCATTTTGTGAATCCCAGATCCACTCGGCGTTAGAAAAAAAGTAGTAGTAATTAATGAGTTTGAAAAAGATTGAATATAATTAATTCCTGAAAGTACGTACTTAGGCCATCCATTTCGCAAAAGTTTCTCTCTGGTGTATTTTAAAACCAGTCCAGTTGAAAACCTGAAGCCAGTCCAGTTGAAAACCGGAGGGGTTGTTTGGGAATTATAAGAAGTGTTTTGTAAAAGTATTTTTCTGCAAATTGAGATAAACTTCTCCACATGTTTATTTTGTATACCGTAAAATTACTTCTAAAGTTATAGTTTGGTTTCTATCCAAACACCCCGTATCATTATATATCTGATATTTCAGGCGTTCATGAGTGAGAGCCACTGCTTTTGACGGTAGACAAAATTGATAATTACTTTACCATTTAAAGGGAAAGAAGAGGAAATGGCGTGAGGTTGCTTATTATCCCAATTTGGATAATTCTTGTTTCATCCATACGCAAATGGCATAATTGGCTCTCAAGTAAGGTTCAAGGCAAAAGTATATTTTCAAAAATTGCACATTTTAACCAAATTTGTAGGTCATAATTGTGTTGCTTGAGTCCTGAATTAATTCCATAGTCTAACCATTTAAAGAAAAAGATCCTCGGACAAAGGTATTGTCCGTGAAACACATTCAGAATTTTGTGTTCTCCCCCCCTTTCTGGTTGTTTTGAGTTTCTTTCCCCCAATAATTGGAGCCTATTTATCACTTGAAATTATAAATAATAGAAATTATTGTAAATTTTATGCTCCTCTAGTTCTTAATATAAAGCCTATTTAATTAATATGATTGAATTAAAAAAGTTAAATAAGTTAGTTCATTTGAAGCAAACAATATCACGTGAACGTTTATGCGGCAAGAGCAAGTTTTATATTGTAGCTAAGGGCAAGTATACAGTTAATATATACTCATCTCATACATTGTATATGAAAGTGTGAGATGAGTATATAAGCTGGCCCAAAAAAAAAAACAGAGAGAGATGAATTAATCCTTCTATTCTTCAAAATAATTATGATAAGGTTTTTTTTAATCATAATTCATGCACCCTTTGTGTATTTTATAAAGAATCCGATCTAACAATTTTATGTTTGAAAAATAATTTAAGAAGTCACTTGATGTGATTAGACTGTAAGAGCTTAAAGTTGCGTACATGTGACTAATACAAAACTTGTTCAGTTAAAAAAAGAAAAGATTAATGCAAAACTTGTCACAACTCGTATTATTTATATATTTATTGTATACTATTTTTACTCTTCAATTACAAAGTTAATTGGCTAATTTGAACAGATCAAAAAATTACTTAACTTAGTAATTTATAATAAATAGATGTTATCTCTCTTAAAATACTATTATTAATCATATGTATTAGCTAGAACTACTATTTGAGAAAAGCTTCAATATGTGCAACTACTACGAGAACTATCTTGAAAAAATAAATAAATATAATAGACAAAATAGATTGATATCTTATATTTAGAATCAAATTGAATATCAAACTAGCTCTTATATTAAGGATCAGAAAAAGTATTCATAAATCTATTTAACTTCACAATCACACATAATAATGCTTCCATTAATATGTGGGCTAGGTTTTCATAACAACCACATGAATTTGTCCACAAGATGTTGGATATTAATATGTATTATAGCCCAAAATCTTTGTTCTTTTTTTTTTTTTAATGAAAACTAGATTCATTAATACAAAGTGAATTGATGTCTTATATTTAGAATCAAATTAAATGTCAAATTAGTTCTTATATTAAAAATCAGAAAAAGTATTCGTAAATCTATTTAACTTCACAATCACACATGATAATGCTTACATTAATATGTGGGCTAGGTTTTCATAACAACCACATGAATTGGTTCACAAGATGTCGGATATTAATGTGTATCACGGCTGAAAATCTTTGTTTTTTAAAAAAAAAAATAAAAACTGGATTCACTAATACAAAAGTACAAATAAGCTATCAGAACTAGGTCTTGTCATCAAACTCCTCCTCCCATTATATAAAAGGTGGAAGTTGATCAAGAGTAAAAAATTACCTCCCATAGTGTGTGAAGATTTGGTTAGAAAGTCAGCCATACCTAAGTTCTCACTAAAAACATGATTAATCACATGATGTCAATCCCTACAAAAAAAAAAAAGCATCCTGCTGTCATCTGCAGCGTCTTTAAAATCACAGCCCAAAATCTAATTCTTCCTAAAAGAAGAAGGAAATCCCAAAAACCACTTTTTTTAACCAAACAAAAAAATAAGACAATGGACAATTTTTTGAACGGAGAGGGCCGTGCTGCGACGACCAGAGAAAGAATACCAAGTTCCTATAATATTTGAGAGTCACCAACAGGAGTTGGGTGCAGTGGAAAGGGCCAGTCTTCCACAACGGTTCAAATTCCCGCTGAGAGAGGTACTCATATTTAGTATCTGACAGTGTGTCAAATAGAATTGCCTTCAATAGGAGGATACCTATACTTTAGCAAAAAAAAAAAAAATATTCGAGAGTCGACGCTGCCTCGCCTCCTTCTGTTTCAAAATCTGCAATTCGAACCAGTTAGCAATGTTTGAATTCTGGTAAGTACATATTATGTGTCGGGATTAGGCATTATTCCGAAACTTTAGCTTAGCTTTCATTTGGCATGTCTTCGATTCCACCGATCCAATTAAATTTTTTGCTCTTCAATTTCAACAAGCTGCATATCATCAAACATCTACTATAGGTAATAGGCACGGTTTAGTTACAGGAGACCAGAAGAGCACAAGACTCAGCCATGTCCAAATGAACATGCCTCACAATCCTGGCATCCTTCGTCTGTTGTCAGTTCGCCAAGTTCTTCTAGACCTTCGACTCCAAGTGACGCTTCCTCAAGCAGCTACGGTTTATCGAGCCCTACTGAAATTTTGCAGTCTCCTTCACATGTTTCACCTGCTGAATCTGCTGGATTTATTTCTGTTTTGATGGACAAAAGGTAAAGTAATGTCTAAGACACCTTGCTCTGAACAGTGCAATATCACTTCCATTTTGAAGTTTGAAGAATTCATTTAATAAACAATCATTTCATTACTTGTAAAATACGCTGATTATTTATTCTTAACTTTATCACCGAGATCATTAGTTCATTCTGTACTTGTTCAAATAGTGCTGCTCCTATTTATCATTTTCACAATTTATAAATTGTTCAGTGCCGGTGAGTTGCGGAAACTTGTATCTGACAGAGAAGCATACCAGCAGTTTTTACTTTCTATTGATCAGGGCAAGATTCAAAATAATGTAAGTTTCAAGTTGTTACTCTTGCCCATGCTGGTTTGTGAACTTAGAATTGAATTCTGTCTTGCTTGGCTTGCTATATCCTTAAGTATATTTTGTCATGTTATATTAACTCCGTTTCTCCTTTGAGCTTGATATGACTATAAGTGTTGGTGTTGTGAGATCGAGGATATATTGTCAGCTAGGATACTTTCCCTTGTCATCTACATTTAATCACCGTATAATTAGAATTTGGCGGGCTAAGCGCCACTGCCATCTGCTTTTAAGCTTCCTTTTCATCATGTCTCTGCAGTTATAGTCTTGATCACTGGCTTCTAGTTTCTTGCATGAACACTGTCTGGTAAGTATTTACTTGTTAAGGACTTTAATCTTTGCGACAATGATTTCTTCATCCATTTGTATGTGGAGATTCTAAACAAAGCATCAAACTCTTGTGTTGATCGACTAGAATAGATTATGTACGTATTCAAATTATATATTTCACCACAACGTGTATAGAGTGGTTCTATTGCTATGCAATGTGGTTATGGCCCAAATTTTCCAACATTTTGCTGACTTGCCGCCTTCTCCCGGCCCCTCCGACCAACAGGCTAGGTTATGGTTAGAAGTAAGGATAGTGGTCCTTTGCTTGTGTTATGTATCAAAGAAAGGCAGAGTTCCAAGATATGCGTCTTAGTATTCCGATTTGCTAAATTGCTATACTCAAGGTGTCAATTCAAGCAATTAGCAATGATAACCTTGTACGTGTCTAGAAATGTTGAAATCTTGTTTGCTTGTTCTGTTCATGCAACAATCACAACTATACCCAATCACGCCACACAGGTGACCCCAACTTTGACAGAAAAAGAAGCTAATACCCCTTGTGACGACTGCAATACCGATAATTTGAAACCCCCACCCCCACCCCAAAAAAAAAAAAAGAAATAAAAATAAAAACCTTCCATAGAAGAGAAGAAAGGAGCAGAAAATTTCAGGCTTTGGTTTTGTTGTCTTGTTATAATGTTGTTGCATATATACAAAGTCTTCTGCAGTACTTTGTTCCTATTGCTGACTTGGAAAGCTGGAATTTCTAATTTTGTGTCTCCGACAAATTTTTGCCAAATGATATGATCAGCTGAAATATGAACTTTGCAAGGAGAATTCACAGCTTGCTGGTGTGTTATTGAATTATTTTTGTTGCGCTAACGTCTCATGACTATCAAGCAAATTAAATACCAGAAAACTTCTCAAATCCCTCTGTTCTTGAATACAGAAGAAAATCTGCAAAAGGAACCTCGTATCATGGAGCTTAGGAATCAGGTAACGCTACTCACCTATGATTTGTGTGGCTGTTTTCTGACAGTCATGTTATGGAGCTCGCTTCCTTCTACGGGAACAGTGTGCAATAATTCGTACAGCTGAGTTCACTGGTGTTCAAGAGAAAATAAATGAGCTTCACAAGCAGAAACAAGACATACTGCACACCAATTCCCCTGCATTGCTTCTCCAAAGGATTCAAGGTATGATAAGATATGATAATTTGAAGATGGCTGAATTTTATCTTTATGAAGATTAGGGCTTGAGTTCACGAATACAAAAAACTTCAAATGAATTTGCAGAGGCTATGAACAAGTCGGAAGAGTAATCTGAAAATCTGCACCAGCAACTCCTTGATAAGGACATTGACTTTGGAGCTTTTGTGAAGAAGTACAAACAGCTAAGTACCACTTACCATGGGAGAGCGCTCACGCATCTTGCTGCTATATCGTCAACTAGACAGGTGCCCACATTGGTGATACGAAAAATTTAGAAATTACCACTTACCTGGGGGATAAAGTTGCACACATACTCCTATTTTTTTATAGACGTTCACGCTTTGCTAAAGTTGGCTCTATTTGGTACCCCAATACATACAGGGATTTTCCATTTTATGTTCCAAGAAAACACGTTTAGCTGATTAGCTCATGTTCAAGTCGTTGGCACGTTCTGCTCTTTATCCACCGGTGACGATAAACAAGATCATTGTACATTCACCAACAGTAGGTTATGCTCACGTCGTTTAAGACAAAGGTAAAATCGCACTTCAAATCAAAACGAAGTCCGCAACAAAACCATTGCACAATTAACCCTGTTTACTTTAACATAGAAGTGACAACTAGTATAAAGTTTTTTCTTGTACATGCTATTAAAATTTTGTGTCCCTTGATCTTACATGATGGAGACATCCAAACTGCAACACCATCAACAAAACCGATGAAAGGATTTAACCATAGTTTGAGCTAGGCAACTGATATTTCACTCGGTTTGAGTCAACTGATAAGTTACTCGGCATGACAGTCCAACAAGATTAAACAAAATTTGATTTTCCACGAGAATCAATCAACCTGCTTAAGGCTTAACAGACTGAAAATACTGAGAGTCCTTATTCTTCTAAACGCCCAAGCTCTTTCTCCCAATTAAGGCCAAACATTTGCCTACCAAAAGGGACGATGAGATTATATCGAAAAACCTGCAGGAAGATGTCAAATTTATTAAATGAGTATCACACTTATCAAAAAGAGAATATAAAATTTCAATGAAGCAAACATTGAATTCCCTAAGCTTTTACAGAGGAAAATCATCACACACCTTATTATTGATATCACGTAATTGCGTTTTCAAAACTTCTGAACTCTCTACCCACTTAAGATTATCACTGCATTTATTTATCCAAGCTTTTTTCAATGCTGCCCTCCATTCAGATATATTAGTTCTTATTTCTTTGTTAAGCTCAACCCACTCCGGTGCACAACCATTTTTTGATAGGATTCTGTACAACGTATCTTCAGCTGGGTCTGCATGAGGATTCATGTCTAGCTTAAGTGGCTTGCCTTTCCCCGGCAAGTTTTCGAACTGTCCTTCTTCCATGGAATGCCATATTCTTTGCTCCACAACGTTGATGATATCAGTTTCTGATCTGTCCAATAATTAGCGAAGGTTTAGGCAGAAGATATGGAAAAAGAATTCACAAAGTAGTCAATCATACAATTTCAACACTACTTGCTCTATCAGCATAAGAAAGAGTCCCCAGTTCTTCTTCCTCTTCTTCCTCTCTATTATTTTATTGCAATCTATTAAAATTACGAATTGCAGAAATAGAAAGCATTAAATAGAGGAAGACTAAAAATTCCTTGAAACATCAAGGAGCTAAATCTAAAAGAAAAGCATGACACAACAAAACAGTGCACGTTTACTTGGTCTTGCATGAAACTACAGAGTAAGCTTCAAGCTACCCCTTTTTATCCCTCATCTATACAAGTTAACATCAGAAATGGGAAAGAGAATGAAACGAAACGCTAATTAACAATTAAAATATACACTTCAGCCGAGGGAACCTAGAATTACATGAAGACACACAAGCTCGCTGTTCGATGAAATTTAATAATGATAGAGTAAAACAGTCAATATAACGAGTAGCAGTAATCACCAATGCAACATTTTCAATGAGCAAAAGCATTCTGCGTTCAAGTTAATCACATAATGATAAGGTCACTAACCTACTAATAAGAAAGTACCAAACCCTATCTAGTAAGAGGAAGAATGAATAAAACTGCAAAGAAACTGATAACGAAATACGAACTAACCATGTAATTAGACAAAATCGAAACCAATCAACTTCCCTTCCAAATATCATCACTTTCATAATTAGATTTGAAAAACAGGCCATTGTTCTATAATAGTGCAATCATCGAGTATTACCTGACATTGTTGCGCTGACCTCGAAGTTCAGGAGGTAATTTGCGATCGTTAACAGCGTCAATAACAGCTGAAAGACGATCAACAAGCTTCTTTACCACCTTCGGAGATTTATCAGACGATGACGAGGGGGGCGAAGCCGATGCGGTGGAAGAGGAAAAAGAGGAAGCGCCACTATTACCAGATAGGGAAGGGACGGCCACTGGTATTACAGGAGAGGCATCGTCCACCGCCGATCGCTGCAACAGAGAGCGCAATTTCACGGATCTCCGAAGGCAGGTCGCCATGTCCGAGTGCCTTCCAAGGATCTCGGATACTCCGATCTGTTGGGTAAGGAAGAGAGAGAGAACCTTCCCATCAAGAAAGCTCTCGGCACTCCTCTCGATAACAGTTTTGGCGGCTAATTCTGATTCCACGTGGACAGTTAAAAACGCGCCAATTTTCACCCTCACCTCGAGCTGGGGCCGTTCTTATATTAGAAGCCCAAAAGGCTAGTGGGCCCAACGTCTTTACTGTCTTCTGAAATGTTCTGTTTCTATACAGACTCATGGTTGGCTCATTATATAAGCAACTGCAGAGGGACTGTTTTTGTCTTTCTCTTTTTGAAAGAAAAATAAGTTTCCAATGAATATTATCATCTCTCGGGCGTTCAATCGAGAATCTAGATTTTCTACTCTGCAAGTTTCATTAAAAAACAAGAAATCAATTTAGTGCTAGTATTTTAAACTTATTAAATTTAGATTGTTTATATATGACATGAACGATTCAGATTTAAAATTTTAAATTTTTATAAAATAAATAAAAAAATTCAAATCTGAACTGTTAAAATAAAACATGGACAATTCCTGATGAACTTAGGAGGCAACTGGGTACAAAAAAAACAATGACGTTTGAAATTTGTTTGTGCTCTTCTCCACCAGGGGTTTCCCTTCCCACTCTGTGGTCTGTAAAATCTGTGTGTTTACGATCGAATGCGAAATATGATTCCTTCCCGTTGGCTTGAGCGTAGGAAGTCGAGACAATGCTTTTCGAATTTCTTTCAGCCGTTCCTGGTACTGCTTTGTAAGGTCTAATATTAGAGATCGGATTTCCAAGAGCGGAAACACGCCTAACAAAATATAACGGAGAGATTTGTATACCTTCGAAATGAAGGGAACAGAGACAAAAGACGTCTCTGGAATGAAACATTCAATGACAATTGTGCAAGGATGAACTCTCATTTCATGTTCTCATCAAATCATAAGATGATATTGCAAATTCTGGAGAAATTAATGCGAAAAACAAGGAGAACAGAACAAATACAAAGGAAAAAAAGAAAGATGAGGGCTCGAAAAGGAAACATTAGTAACGAGGTTGTTGGGAGTCATGAGAATCAGAAGTGTCAGGTTTATCACACATTGGAGTAGTAAAGTAGAAGGGTTCGAGCACAAATTTGATGAGATCGCGATAGATGGAATTGGGATTAGTGAGCTTGAGCCCAGACCTTCCCCGACCAAAATCAGTGAGAATGTTGCATGCAGAGTCAGGGGACGACACTAATCTCACAGTGCAAAGCTTCGTATCCAACTTCTTGCCATATAAATACCTTCTCACAGTCAAATCAAATTGCCCTGTTTCATCTGTTGTGTCGCTTGTATAGTATATAACCCTGCTTCTTCTGTCCAAGCATGTCAGCGACACTTTACTTCCTGCACAGGTATAGCTCATAGCCTGTTAATTGATCGAAATTTTCGCAGATATAAATATTGTTGTCTCAGAAAGCGAGGTACCTTTGATTGGGTCGGATCCATGAATCCATTCGTTCCAGCCCTGGGAGCAGTCCTGGCACAGTACTTTGCCAGCAACGTGGATGACTCCATTTGCTTCATCCGAAGCCAAGACCATTGCCGTTGTGTGGCTCGCTGAAACTAATGCTGCAATTAACAATGCCACAGCGAGTCTCATCTTGTCTCTTTCTCTCCCTCCCTTGGCACCCGAGGACTACTGAAGCCATTGAAGCAGCCGATATATATATATATATATATATATAGAGAGAGAGAGAGAGAGAGAGAGAGCACTCGTCCATGTTTGAGCTAGGAATCGACGTGGGAGAGCACTACCGTTGACGTGCCATCCATTACTCAACTTTTTATTGCTTATTGCCTTGCTGATGCCTGATGCATCATCTCGACTTATCATAGAAGGATCTAAATCCTCTGAAGTTGACTCAATCGGTAAGTTTTTTTTTTTTGGGTGGTATGGAGGCCCAAGGCCTAAAACAAGAAAAGACAAAACCAACACAAAACTAACATCCTCAACCCTTGTCTCTCCAGATCATCTGTGCCTCTTCATCTCTTGCCACACGCACAACTTCCTGAGGAATCTCAAAGAATAATCGACATTCTCTTCCCAGGTCTTTCTCAAGACTCAACTTTGCCATAGCATCAGCACACTGGTTGCCCGATCTGCGAGTAAGAGAAAATCTAAATTGCTTGCAGCGTTCGACAGCCTCTCTCATCATCCTCACACAATTAGGCAGTTTTCCTCCTTCAATCTCCTTCCCTTTCAGAGCATAAAGAAGCTCTTCAAAGTCAGTTTCAAGATGAATTTTTTGAAAACCCAGTTTCCTCGCCACCTCTATTCCTTCACCCGCCCCCCAACATTCTGCTTCAAAGGCTGTGCTCCACCGCACATCTCTACAGTAACTCACGATCCAAGCCCCATGGTGGTCTCGAATCACCCCACCGCATCCCGCTCGTCCTGGATTTCCCCTGCTTGAACCATTCGAATTAACTTTAACCCAGTCCTTTTCAGGGGTTATCCACCTTATGCTCACCTCCTCCCCCCGTATTTCTGCTGGAATTGTTTGAAAGGATTTAGCTTTCTGTATTTCCACAGCAAAATTCCACACTTGCCAGACTCGTAAGTTTTCACGTCGACCTTCAAAGATTCGCAGATTACGCTGTTTCCAGATCTTCCAACAAGCAATACCAAAGACAAGATTCCATGGTAAGCCATTTATCAGATCTACATTTTTCAAGTTTTGCATTAGCCATTCTTTTAGATTTTGTGTAAAAAAATATGCTTGAGGTCGCTGCAATAAACACTTCCACACACTCATTGCCTTTTCACAATCACGAATCACATGCAGAGGAGTTTCCCACTGCTTGCAGGCTTCACATTCCCCTGCTGCACCCCATTTTTTGTGTCTTACACTATTAGCGTTTAATCTGCCATAGGCCAACATCCACAGAAAGCAACGAATCCTCTCAGGGCCTCTCCATTTCCAAATAATTCCCCATATTTTCTCCTTCCTCCCCAAACGATCACCCCTCACTTGACGATATCCACCTTTAACACTATAGGTCTTCGAATTATCAGAGCCCCAAAGGATTCTGTCTTCTCTTTCACCACTCTGAGGAGTGGCTTGTAGTCTTCTACAAGCCTTCTCAGTTAAAACATTCTGCAGTAAATCCCAATTCCATTGCCCATTCTCACATACCACATCAGCAACCACCCATTGAGCCTCCTCCTCTCCAATACTTCCCCTTTTCTCATTCCAAAGTAACACTTCTTGGTCTACCCATCTGTCCTTCCAGAAACTTATTCTTTCTCCCGACTCAACTCCCCACCACACCCCCTTATTCAGTTCGTCCCAGACACCACTGATATCTCTCCATAGGCTCGACAAATTTTAGGGAATTTTCAAATTATTCCCAAAATTCAAGCCCCCATTATATTTATGTTTGAGCACATCCACCCACAAACCTTCACTATTACTTCTTAATTTCCAACCCAATTTCATCAAGCAGGCACAATTCATGTCCTCCAAACATAGCACCCCCAAACCCCCATTCTCCTTTGTCTTTGAATCACATCCCAGTTAATAAGATGCATCTTCCTTTCTTCGGTGGTGTGCCCCCAAATAAAAGCCCTCTGAGCCTTCTCAATCTCCTCCATAATTTGCATAGGGAGCTTTGAAAAAATCATAGAGTAAATTGGAATGGATCCAATCACTGCCTTAGCAAGTGTTACTCTTCCGGCCATACTTAAAGAGTGCACCTTCCATCCCTGTAGCCGCCTCTTCACCTTCTCCACTAATCCTCCAAAACAGCGAACTTTGCTCCTTCCATAATACGTAGGGACACCCAAATAGGTACCTAAGTCTTCAGTCAAACAAAATCCAGCCTCTCTTACTATTTCCTCCCTTATATTAGCAGCAACATTCCTAGAAAAAACTATTGCAGACTTATTCTTATTCACTTTCTACCCAGAACAAGCACAAAATTTATTTAAACACTCCATTACTACCTTTATCTGATCTACAGAAGCTTCTCCAAACAGAATTAAATCATCAGCAAACATTAAATGAGTCACCTCAAGACCCATTCTTCCTACTCGAATAGTCTCCCAAATCCCCTTTCTGACAGCTTCTTGGATTAAATGAGTCAACTTTTCCATCATTAGCACAAAAATATAGGGAGACAAGGGGTCTCCCTGTCTGATCCCCCTAGACGGATTAAATTTTTCTTTTTTAAATTCAATTTAAGCAAAGGTGATCGATTCAATAAAGAGTTTTTGACGTGCGCTTAAAAGCCATTAAATATTTACCTCTTCTTGTAAGCCAAAAAAGGAATGATCTCCCAGGTGAACGGAATCCAAGTTAAATGAGGGCTCCCGCTCACATTAGGCATATTCCTTTTCTTGCCCTTTGTTTTTCAACACAGTTAATACAAGTATTTAAGCCCTCGTTGTTCACTTTTGTTTTACTTCTATTATCAATAATAACAACGCTGAAAAACATACTCGCCAATTACCCATATCTTCTTTCGGCAAAGAACAATGAAGCTTTTAGACAAGGACTTCGCGCTGAACCAGCCGGGAACGGTCAAGATCATCCCCGAAGAACCCGACGACTTATGGGTGGTTTACAACCTCATCGCCATTGGAGACGTCGTTACAGCCGATACGACTCGCAAAGTTCACCTGGAGGCGACCAAGAACACCGCCTCACGTGTCAAAGTCACCATTCCCGTCAAAGTCACGCGCCGCGACTTCCAGAAAGATTCTTCCACCGTTCGCGTTCAAGGCAGGAACATCGGGACGAACCAGTACGTCGCGTCAGGCTCATTCCACACCTTGACCATCGAAATGAACAAAGGCTTCGAACTCTCTAAAAAGATTTGGGATTCCACGGCTGTGGCCGCCTTATCCGAAACCTCCAAGAAATCACCAGGCGCTGACCTCGCCGTAATTCTTATACAAGAGGGTCAAACAGAGGTTTATTTGGTCGGGAACGGGCCAACCACGCTTTGTTCTAAAATCAAAGATCCAAGGACTGGAAAGAAATCAGCCAGCAACGTGTTTTTTCGAGACATCTTTAACGCCTTCGTGAAGCATGTGGATTTCAGCACCATTAAAACCGTACTGATAGCGAGTGATGGACCAACAAAGGACGAGTTTCGTCAGTTTCTGCTCTCAGAAGCGAAAAGATTGAATATGAAAACAATCGAGAACAATAAGTCGAGAATTGTAGTGGCAGGATGTAAGGGAGATCTGAAGGAGGTGCTGAGCGACAAGGGAGTGATGAATATGATAAAAGATAGCAAGGTTGTGCTGGAGATTAGAGCTTTCCAAGAGTTGTGTGACTTGCTGGACAACAATTCGGGTCGGGCATGTTATGGTACAAAGCATGTGGAGGCTGCGCAGGAGATGATGGCGATCGACACCCTTCTGATCACGGACGATCTGTATAGAAGCTCTGATGCCAAGACGAGACACAAGTATACGAATCTGGCTGAATCAGTGAGGAAGGGAGGAGGGAAAGTGCTGGTGTATACCTCCATGCATGTCTCAGCAGAACAGCTTGCCCAGCTCACGGGTGTTGCCGCAACTCTGAGGTTTCCCTTGCCCGACCTTGACGACGCGGATGTTTAAGTTCAAACAAGGCTTTCTATATATATCAGTTTATCGTGCATCTCTTAGCTTGTTGTTTATTAATCAGGAGAGGAATGGCCCTTCCTCTCATTTGTGTATATAATGATCACTGACTCTTTATGCGTTGATTCTTACATAATCTTAGATGGTGCATTGCCTATGAGCATATCCCTCAGTAACACGATTGCCAAAATGTTTCTCAATTTTCTCCGTCAGATTTTCATCCCTTTCGCCACATATCAAGTGCGATACAGTACGTCTGCAGGATCATATGAAACAAATCTCAAACCAAAATCCACATTTCACACTGTCTGTGAAATCTGATCCATCATAGTACTTAATGGAAAGTATATTGATGATTTCAATAAGTAACTAACATAAACTAAAGTGAGCCCCTCCGCATAAAATCCGAAATATACTGCACTAATCGTGGCTTACGAACAACTTGGTGTTCTATAACTTGGAAGGATGTACTTATTTCTGAAATTATAGGTAATGGAGTAACCCTACATAATGCTGTTGAACCCACATGAGCAGGGTGATGCAGTCGGACTATATATTGCTTTAAACTTTACTAGTCCAATCACTAAAAAGGACAGAACCTGCTTAAATCAACTTTTAACCCAATAAAAGATAGCTTCACCATAAATCTTCAATTGAGTAACAGATTAATCATTTTCTCAGTGAGAGTCTCGGTGATGGATTTGTTGCCAGCAAAAGACATAGGGTGCAGTGGAATATTATTTGGGACTTTGCAGCCTATTTTTGCTATCAGAAATAGGAGTATCTTCATGTGCAAAAAAAAGTATGTTCTGCACTATACATAGCTAAGGTGGCGTATGAGACATGTTCTGGGAAACTTAGTGAAATCGCATCTCTTGAACTGGCGACACTTGGGCCTTTGCCCAACAGTTTTAGTTTGATCAGGCAGAAAGTTCTTTTCTTTTTTTCTATTTTTTGGGGACTGTACAGGCAGAAAGTTCTTTAGAAGCCGCTTAATGGAAGCCACAATACACAAGCTTACCAACCCTCTGCAGATATACCTCATAATCAGGCACCTTGTATGGAAGTAACCTCATAGCTCAAATCCGCAAGTAATTTATGCAACATATACCAGCACGTACTGTTCCTTGTGCTCCCAAATACAATAGTCTTGATGTCTTGTTATATGGTACTCTCAGAGGTATATAACTAATTTTAAAAATTAGTTAAATTAGTTATTTGTAATAAATATTTGTTGTTTTTTCCCTCAAATACACCTATTAGTTATGTGTACTAGAATAAAAACTATTTAACATGTGTAATAATTATGAGAACTATTTTGTGAAAAAGTAAATAAATATGAGAGATAAAATAAATTAGAGTCTCATACTTAGAATAAAAAGTATTAGCACACAATAGTAATGCCCATATTCATTGAATTTCCAAAATGTTTAGATTCAATGAACAGAAGTATAAAACATCCTCGTTTAATATAAAAAGCTTTTTATACTTCTAAAATAGAAGAACAAATCTAGAAGATTTTCTGATTTGGTTTAGATGAATATAATATTATTTATGGTGAAATAATATTTTTTTATTATTATGAGGCAAACAACACTATTGTTTTTTAATTTAGGATTTGAAATCTTTAGATTAATTTATTTTAAATCATGGTATCCTTAAAAAAGTTTATATGAAAAATTGTATATCCTAAATTAAACAGAATAAAGAAATCATATTAAAGACACTTATGAAAATCAATATATAATAATATACATAATTTGGAATTATATACTTTATTATCAGATAAATATCATATCTTTTAATAGATAGTGATATATGGCATATGATATGTTATTTAACTTAAAACACGTGATTTTAGTTGAACTTGGACATCCATGTGCCGACCCCTATATAAAGGTGGTCAGGAACTCAGGATCCTTAGAAACACAGAGAAAGGAAAGTCGGGACAAGAGACATTTTTCTTGCATAAAGAGCTAGCAAATTGGCAAGTCTAGCTCTTTTTTTTAATCCAATAATAACAACGTTGAAAACCAATCTTGCTAGTTACCCATATCATATCTTCTTTCAGCAAAGAGAGATGAAGCTACTACACAAGGACTTCACGCTGAACCGACCAGGAACGGTCAAGATCATCCCCCAAGAACCCGATGACCTATGGGTGGTTTTCAACCTCATCGCCAAAGGAGACATCGTCACCGCCGATACGACTCGCAAAGTTCGCCTGGATCTCAACATGACGACTCCCTCACGTGTCAAAGTCACCGTCACCGTCAAAGTCACGTGCCGCGACTTCCAGAAGGATTCTTCCACCGTGTGCGTTCACGGCAGGAACATCGAGGCCAGCAAGTACGTCCCCTGCGGCTCATTCCACACCTTGACCCTCGAAATGAACAAATGCTTCGAACTCTCCAAAAAGATTTGGGATTCTACTGCTGTGGCCGTATTATACGAAACCTCCAAGAAATCCCCCGGCGCTGACCTCGCCGTGTTTCTTATACAAGAGGCTCAAGCAGAGGTTTATTTGGTCGGGAACGGGCTAACCACGCTCTGCTCTAAAATCGAAGATTCACAGACCGGAGTGAAATCAGCCAGCAACATGTTTTTCCGAGACATCTTTAACGTCTTCGTGAAGCACGTGAATTTCCGTACAATTAGAACCGTACTGATAGCGGGTGCTGGACCGACAAAAGACGAGTTTCGGAGGTTTCTGCTCTCAGAAGCGAAAAGATTGAAGATGAAAGCAATCGAGAACAATAAGCCGAGGATTGTGGTAGCAGAATGCAAGGGAGATCTGAAGAAGGTGCTGAATGAAAAGAGGGTGATGAATATGATAAAAGACAGCAATGTGGTGCTGGAGATTAGAGCTTTCCGAGAGCTGTGTGAATTGCTGGACAACAAGTCGGGTCGGGCATGTTATGGGACGGAGCATGTGGAGGCTGCGCAGGCGATGATGGCGATCGACACGCTGCTGATCACGGACGATTTGTACAGAAGCTCAGATGTGAAGACGAGACATAAGTATGCCAAGTTGGCAAAATCAGTGGGAAAGGGAGGAGGCAAAGTGCTGGTATATACCTCCATGCATGTCTCAGCAGAACAGCTTGCCCAGCTCACGGGTGTCGCAGCCATTCTGAGGTTTCCCTTGCCCGACCTTGATGGTGATGACGTGGACATTTAAGGTGAAACAAGGGTTTCTATGTCAGTTTGTCATGCAACTTCTTGTTTATTAATCAGGAAAGGAATGGCTATTCCTCTCATTTGTATACATAATTATCATAAATGATTGTTTATGTGTTGATTCTTACATAAACTAGTGCACTGCTTTACTGATAGATTTCCTACCTGATCTAGCCCTTGATGAGCATTCAGGAGTTCTCTGTTTTTGCCCCCCGAAACAATCAGTATATTCAAAATCTTCTTGTGAAGTTTAACTTTTAAAACTCACCGAACTTGCGGGTTCACAAAAAGAACTCACCGAACTTAATGGTGGCCCCAAAAAAACTGTAACACTTTTATTGCAGTAATGTGAGTAAACCAGGCGTTTATACAGCAACATGAAAGGAATCCGTGTGATATTTAAAGTAACATCAATTGAATAAAGAATGTCGAATGATAGTCGAAATGTTAAGATTCATGATTCATCGTTTTGCATCTTGATGCGCGCGGGGCAACATGATCTAAAGATACTGCTTTGTCTGTGAGCATGTACCTCAGTTGCACGAGTTGCCAAAATGTTTCTCAATTTTTTTTTCCCACCACATATCAACTTAAATACAGAACCTGCGCGCAGGATCATGTGAAACAAATCTCGAACCAAAATCAATACTCGACACTGTCTGGAAAATTTGATTTCTGAAAGTATTACTTAACGGAAAGTATATTGATTTCTGAAATTATAAGCAATTGGGTAACCCTGCATGCTGCTTTTGAACCCCAATTACGCGGTCGGATTATATTGCATTGACCTTTACTAGTTCAATCTATGATTAGAAAGGACAGAACCAGCTCACATCAATAAAAGAAAGGTTCACCGTAAGTCTCCCCATTGAGGAACAGATTAATCATTTTCTCAGGGAGGGCCGTGATGATGCGTTTGCCGACAAACAAAAGACACAGGGTGCAGTACTGGAATATTATTTGGCACTAATATAAAATTTTATAATATGATTAATAAGATGTGTAATTATTATAACTTTCAGAAAAACTAAAACTAGCATATGCTTTACATGTGCACCTAAGTATTTAAATTTTTTTTAACAAATACAATTTAAAATATATTTTATTATGAAAATTATTAAATAAATAATAATTTAAAATTTTGAAACAGAATTCAAAGTAATGAATGAATGGGAAGCGTTCGTAAAAAATTTTAAATTATATTTTTCAGTAAATTTCTCATTATTTGCATACATGATGTCACTTGTATTATTTAAATTTAAAATTTAAAAATCCTAAAAAATCATATTTTTCCACGCATGATTAATAAAAAAAAATTGTAACTTTCCAACCCAAGATAAATGATTTATATTTGAATTTATTTTTATTTTAGACTTTATACTTGGAAATAAAATTTTGAACTTTTTCTACATATTTGAAAAGGAAAAATGCTTAGGTCAAATCTCTTATATTTATTATGTCAAAATCTCTAATTACATCTAAATATATCTATCTTATTCTTTTCACGTGAGTTTATAATTAAATGATAATATTTGAAAGATAAGATGTATTATCATATAATCATTTATAATCAGAGAACTTGATGTAATACATGTAAATAACTTGATATAAGTATTGTCTTACGAAAAGCTTCCCATTCATTTGTTTATGGATTACTTTGAATTTTGTTTCAAATTTTTATATTATAATTTATTTAATAAATTTCACGATAAAAATATATTTTTAGATGGTATTTATTTAAAATTATTTAAATAATGAGGTGCGAATATAATGCATTTACTAGTTTTCTGTTAAAGTTATAATAATTACATATCTTATTGATTATATTATAAACAATTATAATAGTAATAATCACGAAAACAGAAAATATCTTATTGAAAATAAATTTAAAGTGATAATTTTGTACTCCCTCCGTTCCTTATTATAAGAGACATTTGATGCTTATAGTATGTTCCTAAATATAAGAGACACTTAAAAGTTGTCTCTACTTTTTTGTGTTGATTTCCTATTTTACCCATATTTATTGTCTACAACTCACACTCTCTCTCCTTCCCACTTCTCTTTCTTTTAAGAATTTACTATTGTTCTCTTTCATGCTCTCTCTTTATTAATGAGGGCATTTTTGGAAAAAAAAAATTATACTTTTTGCACATTAATTGTTCTTAACTAATTTTAACTGTTTTTTTTATCAACGTAATTCGGTTATTCGTCTCTTATAATAAGGAACGGAGGGAGTATAAAATAAACACATTACTTTTAACAAATACCAATAAAACTGGCTTTTAAACTACTATCTCAACCAATTTAATATTTGGTCCGATTTTTTGTTTCTTGTACAAAAAAAAAGAAAAATGAATGGAATCCAAGTTAAATAAGAACTCCCGCTCACATTAGGCATATTCCTTTTGTGGCTTTTTTGTTTTCCAACACAGTTAATATAATTAAGTATTTAAGTCCTTGTTATTCACCCTTTTTTTAGATACAGTTGAATAAAACAAGAAAAAATGATTAAAAAAAAGTTGTAAATTTGTAAATGCCAAATAAAAAATGTTAACAAAATTTTTTTATCATTTGTAAATTCAATATTGTTAATACCAAATATAGTATTATCACCAAATCTAATTTAAGATTTAGTAATTTTTAGTTTTTTTTTTAACTCTTCCATAGAACAAAGCTCAATAAATACTTTTATGTCACTTCTGATCTTCTACCACTGTCCAATAACAACAACGTTGAAAAACAAACTCGCCAATAGCCAATTAGTCATATCTTTTTTTTAGCAAAGAACAATGAAGCGTTTACACAAGGACTTCGCATTGAACCAACCCGGGACGGTCAAGATCATGCCCCAAGAACCCAACGACTTACAGCTGGTTTACAACCTCATCGCCACCAGAGACATCGTCACCGTCGTTACGACTCACAAAGTTGACACCACCTCATGCGTCAGACTCGCCAATCCCTATCAGAGTCATGCGTCGCGACTTTGAGAAAGATTCTTCCACCGTACACATTCAAGGCAGGAACATTGAGGGCAACTCGCACATCCTCGCTGGCTCATTCCGCATCTTGACCCTTGAAATGAACAAACGCTTTGAACTCTCCAAAAAGATTTGGGATTCGAATGCTATGGCAACATTATAGAAGATCTTTAAAGAAATCACCGGGTGCTGGCCTTGCCGTGTTTCTTATACTAAACTTTGGTCTGGAATCTCAGCTTCACAGAGCGAAAAGAAATCAGACAGCGGAGTGTTTTTCCGAAACATCTTTAACACCTTCGTTAAGCATGTGGATTTCGGCACCATTAAAATTGTACTAATAGCGAGTAATGTACCGACGAAGGACGGGTTTCGACGGTTTCTGCTCTCTGAACCGAAAAGATTGAAGGCGTAAGCAATCGAGAACAATAAGTCAAGAATTGTAGTGGCAGAATGTAAGCGGGATCTGAAGCAGGTGCTAAATGACAAGGGGGCAATGAATAAGCTAAAAGATAGCAAGGTTACGATGGAGATTATGTTCACGGACCAGAATAGTTCTCTTAAAAGTACAAAAAGAAAGTAGCGCACGATATCTTCAAATACGTGGATAACACTTAGCACTTTCTTTTAAGTTTAATTTATTCCCACCTATTCCTATTTTATAAGGTATAAGTTGAGTTAATCGGTGAATTTCTTTCAGGATACAATAAAGACTCATAAATATGAATTGCACTTTCAAGATTCAAGCAAAGACAATAATAGCCTTTACAAAGTGATGATTTGACTCTGTCTCTGCGTGCACTCAAAGACAAAGGTAATAAGTTTGATATTTGTGTTCATGTTGTGTTGTGTTGTTTGTGCAAATGAAGTGATAGTAAGACATTTATATAGATTATGGAATGATGCATTGAAGAGATGCCTTTTGAAATAATACCTTACTAAATAAAAAGTCACAACTATATATTGGTTCATAAACCAACATAATTTAAATAAATAAAATATATTTAATATGGAAGGTCTTTTAATATTGTAACTTCCTACCCCTCATATAAATATATTAATTTATATGAGAATACAACCTTTCAAATAAATTTATTAATTTATATGAAGATATAACCCCTCATATAAATTTATAATATAATAAATTTACATAAAGATGTGACTTTTCAAAAACACATCTTTTCATTTTTAAAATATTCTAATAATCCCCCACCATTTTTAAAATGAACCCAAATTTTTATTACTTCAGAAATTTTATGTTTTCAGTAAAGGTATCTTAAGGATTTGAACCTTTACCTAAGTAGGACATGATTTCACCCGTCTGAAATAATATGATAGACTAGGTTTTGAACCAATTATCTCATATGAACTGGTATGCATGACTCACACATGGGATCTGGAACCACTGTATGTCACTTAAAATGACATGTTTATGGCCTTGTGTCCGTGTCATTTTCATGAAGAGTTTTCATAATCAAGTCCTTAGACTCCTAGAAGTGGCCCCATTTCACTCTCATATAGGTAGACTTTGTCAAGCGGTCAAATTATAGTTGAGTGTTCCTTTCAAGTACTTTAGTACTCTATCCACAACATGCCAATGATTTTGATTTGGATTACTTGTGTATCTACTTAACCTTCCCACAACATATGTTATATCTGGTCATAGCATACATTAAGTATCCAATTACCTTTAAATAATCATGTTGTCTCACAGATATACATTATATTATCAAATTTACCATTGTAAATAAGGACATGCATGAAAGTTATATTGATCCTTCCCTCTATTTTTTGATGTCTTTTGGCCTTTTCTTCTTCCATCACATTTATTCTCTTTTGAGCATTAATGTATTTCACATAACCTTATTTAACATACTTATTCCCAATTGCTCAAGAAGAATCCTTTTTAATGTTTCAGGACTCTTTTAAAGTTTCTTTACGAAGGAGAAGGTCTATCTTTAATTGATGAGACAATAACATATTCATCCATATGCATGTTATTCAAAATTAATCAACATGCTCAATTTCATGCATATGTTTCATAATAAAATTTTCACCAAACATTCTAATTAGAATTACAACACAGCATGATAATTATCAACTCATATAATTGATAGTAGAATTTTTCATGACAATTATCAATTTAGAAAATTCGAAATCTATTATGCTTCTTATCATTTTCTTGCCATAATAAAATTTCATGACTCCACATGCAAAACCCACATGATTTAAAGCAAAACAATGGCATCAAACTAGATCATGAATAAACCTCATGAGTCTATAAACCATATTTACCAAAGAGAGACATATAGATGCTTACCTGTCTCTTTTGCCATTGACCATATGAATTTATGCTAGATGACTCCTTTGCAAAGTCTTTGGATTTAACCATCCATTTCTTCTAGCAAGATTGGTACCATCTCATCAAAATGTTGCTTCTTTCAAATCTTTCCAACTTCACAAAATTTGTAGTCTCTAGTTCCTTCAAAGAAACCATTTGTAGTTGCGAAAATTTAAACCTAAAGATTGTTGGCGGGAATGGTTCTTTGACCAATACAAGAAGAAGAGGTGAAAAAGAAAGTGGTGCACGATGTTTTCAAGACGTAGTTAGCACTTTCCTTTAGGCTTAATTTGCCTCCATCTGCTCTTATCTTATAAGATGCAAGTTGGGTTGACTAGTGAATTTCTTTTAGGATACAATGAAGACTTTTGAATATGGATTGCACTTCCAAAATTCAAACAAAGATAACAATAGCTTTTACAGAGTGATAATTTGATTCTATCTCTGTATACATTCTAAGACAAAAGTAATGAGTTTAATTTGTGTTGTGTTATTTGTATAAATGAAGTGATGGTGAGAGGTTTATTTAAGCCATAGAATGATACTTTGAAGAGATGTCTTTTAGAATAATACCTTATTAAATAAAAAGTCAAAACCATATGTTGGTTCATAAACCAACATAATTTAAATAAATAAAATATATTTAATATATAGGGTCTTTTAGTATTGTAACTTCTTGCATAACCTTTTATATAAATATACTACTTTACATGAAGACACAATCCCTCATATAAATATATTAATTTATATGAGAACACAACCTTATGAATTTTCAAAAACTAATATTTTCATTTTAAAAATATTCCAACATATTAGAGCTTTCCGAGAATTGTCTGAATTGCTGGACAACAATTCAGGTCGGGCATGTTATGGGACGAAGCATGCAGAGGCTGCGCAAGAGATGACGGCGATTGACACGCTGCTCATTACGGACGATCTAGAAGCTCCGATGTGAAGACGAGACACAAGTATGCCAATTTGGCTAAATCAGTGAGAAAGGGAGGAGGCAAAGTGCTGGTATATACCTCCATGCATGTCTTCGCAGACCAGCTTGCCCAGCTCACGGGCATCGCGACAACTCCAGGTTTCCCTTGCTCGACCTTGATGACGTGGATGTTTAAGTCCAAGCAAGGCTTTACGCATACAGGTATCAATTTGTCGTGCATCTTGTTTATTAATCGGAAGAGGAATGGCTTTTCCCTCTCGTTTGTGTATATAATGATCATTGATTGTTTACGCGTCGCTTCATTTTTCGTTTTTCTTTGGTGATAGCATTGATTCTTACATAAAACAATGCAGTGCTTTACTCAATTTCCTCATCCGACCTAGTGCATTCAGGAGTTGGTTTTTCCAAAGCAATCAGTATAGTCAAAATCTTCAACCAATGATGCCCTTGCCTTCAATAGAAAAATGCTTATGCATAACCAGGCAAAAAAAAAAAATCTTCTTATCAAGTTCAACCTTTAACACTCACTTTTGCTTAAAAAAATAAAAAACACCAAGCTTAATGGAACCTCACCTGAAAAAAACCCACAGTAAAGCTCACCGGAGCTTCATGCAAGCAAAAACCATGTGGACCATGTCCATCTAGTGAATAAAAATACAAAGGAATGTGACATCAAAAAGAGAAATACAAAGGAACGTTGTTTTTCTTTTTATAAATGAAATGGATAATTTTCATGCAAAATAAACTATACAAAGTCAAGTAATATACAAGCTAACAGTATTTACATGACAAAGGAACGATGTTAGTTCTCGCTGTGACTTCCGCTCATTTCTTCTTTCCCAAAAATGTTCCTGTCCTTTCTCCAATAAAGGACGATGGGACCATTCACCTACAGAACTGATGGTCCTTCGCGATAATCAGCATCTTACAGAGACATCAAAACTACAAGATAAATAAGTTTATTCAAATAATGCCATCACCATCACACGACAGCCAACAAATTACAGTGCAACATTTCCACAACTGCGAGACTCTGTTCAAGAGAGTAAAAACCGAGGAAGAAAAAGAATAACAAAACTCTCTAAGTGCGCACACATGCAACAAATCGAGGCAGGGCACATCGCAAGACCAGTAAACAGTCACATTCCAGTGACAGCCACAGGGTTATCCATCCTTCAACTACAGCGATCCATATTATTGCAGTAAACCAGCCTCTCTAAGAGCGCGTTTATAATCATCAACGTTTCTTTGTTGGACCTGCACCCACAGTAACATCAAAGGAAGCCGTGTGACATTTCAGGCGTACGTAACTCTTTATAAAATAAAGAATGGCGACTAATTGAAATTTCAAGATGCATCGATTTGCATCTTGCTGCACGGAGCAACATGATGCTGCACTGTCTATAAGCATACCTCAGCTACACGGGTGCCAAAATGTTTCTCAATTTTTTCCATAAGATTTTCATCCCTTTCACCACATATCAGGTTAAATACAGCACCTGCAGGATCATATGAAACAAATCTCAAACCAAAATCAACATTTCACAATGTCTGTGAAATTTGATCCATTACGTAATGGTAAGCACACTTGATTTCAATCAATAATTAACAAAAACTAAAGTGAGCCTCTCCATGTGCATAAAATCCAAAATAAACTGCACTAGCCATGGCTTAAGAACAATTTGGTTTTCTATAAGTTTGAAGGACGTATTGATTTTTGAAATTGTGAGAACTGAGTAAACCTACATAATGCTGTTGAACGTTATATTGCTTTAAACAAGCAGGGTGATCCAATCGGACTATATTGCTTTAAACGTTATTAGCTCAATCAGTTAAAAAGACAGAACCAGCTTACATAAACCTCCCATCATAAAAGAAAGTTCCATCATAAATCTCCCATTGAGTGACAGATTAATCATGTTCCCCGTGAGAGTCCTAACGATTGGGTTTGTTGCCAGCAGAAGACATAGGGTGCAGTGGAACCTCCACTGGAGCTTGGAAGCCAATTTTTGCTATTGGTTGCCGAAAACTCAGGGGTATCAGAAATAGGAAAGTATCTTTATGCACACAAAAATAAGTTCTACACTACGACTCAGGTGCCGCATGAGAAATGGCTAAGTGAAATCGCATCTCTTAAGTTGGCAAAACTTAGGCCGTTGCCCAGTATCAGTTTAGTCTGTTCAGATAGAACGTTTTTTAAAAGTCACACAATAGGAGTTACGAAACAGAGAATGTCATGAACTAGCTTACCCTTTCGCCCAAAACGTCCTGCCCTACCAACCCTGTGCAAATATACCTCATAATCAGGCTCTGGTTCACGGGTATACTCAGCAGTATGTTTTACAGGGAGATCGTAATTGATAACCAAATTCACCTGCATAGAAAATAAACAAAGAAAAGCAGCATGTCAGCGCACTGTACTGACAGATGGCATGCATACAAGAGAAAAAAGAACATAATAAATCCACCTGTTGCTGATCAAAACCTCGAGCAAGAACATCAGTAGATATAAGAACTTGAGTTAAACCATCCCTGAACTCCTTGACAATCTTGTCTCTCTCATTATTGTCAAGAGCACCTTGTATGGAAGTAACTTCATACCCCAAATCTGCCAGTGATTTATGCAGCATACTAGCACTGTTTCTTGTGCGCACAAATACAATAGTCTGCCCAACATTCTCTCCTATCTCAAATATGTAATCTCTGATCACATCAATCTTAGAGAGCTCATCGGGACAGTTCACCTTGTATTGCTTCACTGCCTGTAAGGACAGTTCTTCTTTCTTCACAAAAAGTTGATTATGATCCTTCTTAACTACCCTTGAAACAAAATTCTTGACAGTGTCATTAAAGGTAGCTGAAAAAAGAAGAACCTGGAGAAATACATGCCAATTAAGAAAGGTCAAAGACCTTCATCCCATTTAGTTATTGAAACATAAGCTAGTCTGGGAATCCAAATTTCCTGATAACTAAAAAAAAACTACTATCTCCGGTCCTTAATATAAAAACTAGTTAACTAATTTGAATAGATTAAGAAAATTAGTTAAATTAGTTTGTAATAAATATGTATTGTTTTTTTTAAAATATCCTTACTAATCAAATGTACCAGCTAAAACTACCATTATTACAAAGACTACCTTGAGCAAAAATAAATAAATATAAGAGACAAAGTAGATTGGAGTCTTATATTTATGACTAAAATAAAAATCAAGCAAGCTCTTATATTAAAGACATGAGGTAGTATTAAATAAAAGTAACACCCTACAGCAAAGCACAGAAGCACAGACACTTCTAGAAAGGAATTGTATCTACGTCTAACACATGCTGGACAAGCACATAAGGTAAAAAACGGCGTTTCAAATATCACATGTTCACAACTAAATTGTCCTCGTGATGTCCATGTCCATGTTTCTTAGGCAACATATGGCTGTATTACTGGCAGATATCAAAGTTGCAATTCATATTACATAGCAACCAGATAACATTTCCTCATAATTACTAACATAACCATCAATTGTATTTCTGATCCCCTTCCATCAAAGTCCACTTTTATCATGGCAACTTATCAGCACAAGTCAGGAGACATCTAGTCTTTACATAGCCATATTATTTGATTTCTTCTTCTTCTTCTTTTTTTTGTTTGGGGGCGGGGGGGTCTGTATAGCATTAAAGAATTACATACTCCTTAGTCCTTCTATTTTTCCCTCGTACAAGATGAAAAGAGTATAAACTTCGTTAGTTTGGATTTCATACACTGGTTCTATAAGGGAACAAAGAGCACAAGATGCACTTCACCTCAACAGATCTAGGTGCATCTGTGCCTGCGAACTACATGTCAACATATGCTCGTTGGTGCAGTGCCTGAGGATGGATGAGTCATGCATACTACTTATAATTGCCCGAGAAAGGAAGGGGGGGGGGGGTCAACAGACCTGACAATGCAGATTGACTTTCTCTATTTCCTTCATTATCCTCAAGGAATCATCTTTGAAACCATCCTGCAATGTTAAAATTTCCAATAATTAATGAAATGAAGGAATAAAATATTTAGAAACCACGCCCTGCAATATTTTAAAATTTAAGCAAGAATACCAACAGTAGGTCAAATCAATTTGCGTAAATTACCTCAGCAAGCATTTGATCAGCCTCATCAAAAACTAAAATATTCAATCTGCTTACACCCAGCTTCTTATATGACATCCATTTCTTAATCGTGCCAGGAGTCCCAATCACTACTTGTGCCATTATGGGTGGTCGTTTTGATATTGGAATAGAATCTCTGCTGTCTGTAGGAATGGCACATTCAGAACCAATCCCTGTGTACCTCCCCATCTTTCGAAGAACTTCCATATTCTGAAATATTTAGTTACCATCATTATGCTGAAACTAAATGTCAGGATGTTAAATGCTTACTTGAAAGATGAAAAGCACAGAATCTCACCTGAATAGCCAATTCTCTTGTTGGACAAATGCAAAGGGCCTGAGGGGCTTGCACCTTGGGATCAACACGGCTCAGCATCCCAAGCACAAAACAAGTTGTCTTGCCAGATCCATTATGTGCCTGAGCGATCAAATCCTTGTAAGGAGGGTTCAGAACCATCGGCAAACTGATAGCTTGAATCTTGCTAGGCTTCTGGAATTTCATCTCAACATACAATCCCTTTAGCAATTCCGGGGATAGATTTAAATCTTCAAAGGTACTCGCTGAATTATACGGAGTATCGCCCGATGAAACCTACATCAAATTTCGACTTCGAAGTCATTAGGAGGGGAAGTCCAAACCCTATCATCCTAGAATGGATTCCAGTTACCAGTCAACTACAGTGAAACAAAAAGAATGGGAACTTCTATCCCAAAAAGGTGATTTTTTAAGGAGAAATTAACAACTCGTCAAATACCTCGTTTCATTGCGAAAAACTATTCTGTCGTAGATAAAACACAACTTTAGTCAAAGTTATAGTCAATTGCACCATTAGGATTTCTTGAATACAGGGCATTCGGGCCTGATTGAACTTGATAGCCCCGCTCAGGATATCTAATCATGGCTCCAATATCAACATTCACAAAGTAAATAATAACACTTATCCTCTTCCTCTTGGTACCCGCCTGTGAACCTCCCACGGAGACCACACTTGCCGATAAAATAATAACATCTAAGAAGGAAAAAGAAACTATAAAATTATAAGAGCACGTACCGCTTGAATACTGGAATCATCGGGTTCGTCCAAAACCTTGGGACTCTTCTTTTTCTCGTCGATTGTTAATTCATCAACGTTAAGGGCCGAGACTGTCGACGAGCTCTCAGTGGCTTCACTCGTTTCTTTTGGAACTTCTTCTTCCACCTCGTCAGCCCAGCTTTTGTGAGCCGGAGCCGGTGCCGGAGTAGTGTGGTTGGAGGAATCACCAGAAACCGATTCCGCCATAGCTCTGTATGTGTCTTTGAGCTAAGTGATGGGAGGGGTTTTGGAGGGAACGCGAAGCTGCTGGGATATCCTGTCCACTCCAAAACTACAATGACGCAAGATTTAGGCTATGTTTGGATTGCCGATTCAAACGGTGAAAGTGCCTAGGAAATTGTGAAACCAGCGTTTGCAACTGAAATGAAGGAAAATGGTTGTTTGGCTGCAATATCTTATCCAACTGACTTCTGAAGCAAACGGTGGACGTTGGCAACGCTGAGGAGAGTGACTTCTGGGAGCGTCTGAGACTGAAATTTACCGTTGAGGGTCATTATTAGATCCATAAAAAATACCACCTACCAGTAAAACCCTCCCTGCATTTTCCCTCCCCCCGAATCCATTCGCTACGGTCTCCCTTCGTAGAGCTTCTCCACGGTCTCCCTCCCTCCTGCTTCACCGTGAGTCCGTGACCGACCGCTCTCCCTCCCTCCTTCTCGCCGGCGCTTCTCCATCCGTGATTATCGCCGGTGCTTCTCCTTCCTTCACTCTCTGCATTTTCTCCGGTGGTCCTGAGGTTGTTCGACCGAGCTCGCCCCTTCTAGCATCCTCAGTGCGTTTGCTTCACCGGATCTGTTGAGGTTCACCGTGGCTGCCGAGCTCGCCCCTTCTAGCATCCCCTTGTTCGACCGAGCTCGCCCCTTCTAGCATCCCCTTGTTCGACCGAGCTCGCCCCTTCTAGCATCCCCTTGTTCGACCGAGCTCGCCCCGCTCGACTCGATTGACCGTGCGTCGTTCTGCTTCACTTGATTTCCCCTGCGTCGGCGCTTCTCCCTGCGTGATCTCTTCCGCTTGGCCCTGTTTCAAACCCGGAGCTTCAGGTCGCAGGTAAGGTCGCAGCTTCAGATCAACCGTTTTGCTTCATTGTTCTTCGAACTCATCTGCCTTTGTGGGTTTAATTCTCTGGTATTATCTGTTTAATTGACTGATTTTTGTGTGCTGATAGTATCTGATAATTTGCTGATTTTTGTGTCTCCATAGTATCTGATAAATTTGCTAATCTTTGTGTCCTGGTAGTATCTGATAAATTTGCTAATTTATGTGTCCTGGTAGTATCTGATAAATTTGCTAATTTATGTGTCCTGGTAATATCTGATAAATTTGCTTATTTTTGTGTCTTGGTAGTATCTGATAAATTTGCTTATTTTTGTGTCCTGGTAGTATCTGATAAATTTGCTGATTTGTGTGTCCTGATAGTATCTGATAAATTTGCTGGTAGTGTCTGATAATTTGCTGATTTTTGTGTCCTGGTAGTATTTGATAAATTTGCTGATTTTTTTTGTCTTGGTAGTATCTGATAGATTTGCTGGTAGTATTTGATAAATCAGCCTGATAATCTTTCTAAGAATACGTGGGAGTTATTATTTAGGGAATTCATTTAGAATTGAAGAGGGATGTGGTTTAAGCAGACACTATTAATAGTTTAAAAATGTATTGATTGATTGTTTTTAAATAAAAAGTTTAAGCAGACACTATTAATTGTGGGTTTATTCATGTGTGTTACTGCTTCATTCTAAATCTATTGTGAATTTGATACATATGTAATTTCATCAAGAACAATGAGTAACGATAAAGGCAAGGCGTATTGGGATGTAAGCACTACTGGTGTTTTTCTCAAAATATGCATGGACCAAGTTTTTAACAAACATCGTCAAGGATCCTCTTTTACAAAGCTAGGCTGGGACAACATTCATAAAACATTCAATGAAAAGACAGGGAGAGGATATGAGAAGAAACAGCTGAAAAATAGATTGGATAACTTGAGGAAAGAGTGGAAGCTATTTGAGCAGCTAATTGGAAAGGAGACCGGCATAGGGTGGGACCCTGAAAGGAACACAGTGGTGGCATCTGATGAGTGGTGGGAGAGAAAGAAGCTGGTATGAACTAACTCCTGTTAATTTTTAAGCAGTTAGTGACTTCTGAAAATAATTTAACCTTTGTTTACTTTTGGCTTTGCAGGAAAATCCAGCATACGAAAAGTTTAGGCAGCATGGGTTAAAATTTCGGACTGAATTAGAAACTCTATTCAGGGGCACTATGGCATCAGGACAAGATATGTGGTCACCTTCTTCAACCCAGCCTGAGCCACAGCCTGCGCCACAGCCTGAGCCACATAGGACTGATCAGTCAAATGATTACCGACCAACCATGGATTGGGAAGAAGGTTCAGGGGACAGTGAAGATGGCCTTTTAGGTGTTGACACTGAACGCCCTGCAGGAGTTTCGGACGATTTGGACGGCATCAATTTAACTGCAAACACATCAAACACTACACCCAGTATACCTATTGGTTCAGGGAGCCAAGGGAAGAGGAAGAGAGGTGGAGGGTTGGATAAGTACAAGAAACAAAAAATGCCAGCGACAAGAAGAATAGCAGATTCAGTAAGCTCAATTGAGAAGGCTTCAATTAGTACAGCAGCAGCAGTAAACAAATTGGTCAACAGTGATAACACTACCGAGCTTACCTCTGATCTGCTGAGTATGAAGGAAATTGTTAGTGACACTCATCTTTGTGTCATGTGTTGTAATCTGCTGGCAAACAAGACTTTCAGGGACATATATGCTGGTCTGAGAGAAAATCGGGAGGTATTAGTGGCTTGGTTGAAGCACAATGCTGCAAATCCACCGCCATATGCTGCACCAAAGAATCCTTGAGTTGTGCCAGCAGACTTGTTATGACTTCTGTTTTTCTACCTTAGTGTATTATTATGTGCTATGTGTTATGACGATGTATCTAATTACTAGGTTTAATGTTTTGTGTTTCGTGACTATGTTTAATGACCAAGTTTAATGTGTGTTTCATTACTATGTTTAATTATTATGTTAAAGTTTAATGACGATTTGTGTATTATCTTTTCTGTTCTTTTTTGTGAAAATTTTACTTATATTTAGTATTTATCTATTCACAGGTAACACACATCTATTATGTCTGATTCAACGGAGGGTTGGGACGAGGGTTGGGAGGATGATGAGGGAGATGAATGGTCTCAATTACTTCCCGCTATACATGAACACACAACACAATTATCAGAGCTAAGTGTGTTAATGGGTCAGTATGTGACACCTTTTCTGTGCAAACAACCATGTAGAACTAGTGAACAAACTGGTTATTTGTGGGTTCAAGAACTTTTAGACGGGCATGTAGGACGGTCTAAGGAAATGTTTCGAATGGAAACAGAGACATTCTATCGGTTATGTTCTAAATTGGTTGAACATGGGTTACAAAATACTAAGTACATAGGTATCCATGAATCTGTTGCCATGTTCTTGAATATAATTGCGCATGGCCAATGTAATAGGATGATTCAGGAAAGGTTTCAGCATTCAGGAGAAACTGTCAGTCGGCATTTTCATCGAGTGTTAGCTGCTTGCCTCAATTTATCTCGAGAAAATATCAGGCCAACTGATCCTACGTTTTCCTATTGTCACCCAAAAATAACAAATGATCCACGATACTTCCCATTTTTTAGAGATGCAATTGGAGCAATTGATGGTACCCACATAAGATGTAAGGTTAGTCAAGCTAGGCAAGACAAATATATCAATAGGAAGGGATTTCCTAGTCAAAATGTCATGGCCGTATGTGATTGGAATATGTGTTTCACGTTTGTGTTGGCGGGCTGGGAAGGTAGTGCACATGATGCTCGTGTCTTTCATTCTGCTATCTCAACTCCATCCCTGAATTTTCCTCATCCACCTGAAGGTATATTTCTTTGATTTCCAAATTAAATATTTTTAAATTCAGCTTCATTTGTATCATTTTCACCTCAATATAAGTTCGTCATGATTTTTTAGGAAAATATTATTTAGTTGATGCTGGTTATCCATCACAAGTGGGATACCTTGGCCCGTACAGACGTGAGCGCTATCACCTTCCAGACTTTAATCGTCACCCAAGATTTACAAATCAGAATGAGGCCTTCAATTATTATCATTCTAGTTTGAGATCCACTATTGAAAGAACTTTTGGGGTGTGGAAGAATAGGTTTGCAATCTTAAGCAATATGCCCAGATTCAAGTTTCAAACACAGGTCGGCATAGTTTGTGCAACAATGGCTGTCCATAATTTTATCAGGCAAAATTCTCCAACTGATGATCGCTTTATAGAAGCTGAACATGGAAGTGTAATAGATGAAGAAAATAATCATGCAAGTGGTGAGGCATCCTCGTCAAGTTTAACATCTGCTGCACAAATGAATCGTGTTCGTGACTCAATTAGAGACCAAATTGTGCAAAGTTTACTATCTAATTAGTTATGTTATTTCATTTACTTTAATTACAGACTAAATGAATTTTAATTTATATTCATGTTTGTCCATTATGTATATTTAATTAATTATTTCCAATGTGTTTTTTATTTTTTTCAGCACAAATATTTTTATTTCATAATTTCACAATTAAACTATTTATATTTTATCATAATAATTTTATATGTTTTTTTAACCTATTATCACATTAAAAACATAAAAAATCAAAAACTACTATTTAATAAAGTTCATGCCCTTTTTAGTCATTTTACAACTAAACTAACTTTTTCATTCATCATCCAAACAACTTCCAGCTTTTTCAACTGACTTTTCAAAAGCACCTATCCAAACATACTCTAACTGACTTTTACTCTAACTTCAGTTACAAAAGTCAGTTGAGCTAGAAGTCAGTTTTGCCCAACGCCAATCCAAACATACCCTTAATTGGGGCGACATTTTATAGCAGAGTTTTCCCTCACCGCCATCGCAGGAAGGGTGATTGCGTACTGTTGACGTCGCGTCCATTTTAAGCTCGTAAATTTTTTTTAAATAATATAAATGCCCAGGCGAAAGAGCCCGGATGGACTTCGTCCATGGGCTTCAATAACTACAGCTATTGGCCCATTTACGTTAGACACTATTGCATATAATAGGCCCAAATTAAACATAAGAGTTGGTTGTGAGTTGTTAGGCCGCCTTTTAGATCTACTACCTCCCATTCTTAATATAAAAACCTATTTAATTTTTATTTTAATTTTAAATATAATATCTTAATTTATTTTTTTTATATTTATCTATTTTTTTAAAGTAGTCCTTATAACAATGATAATTCTAGCCAATACACTTAATTAGTAAAGATATTTTAAAAAAAACAACACTTATTTATTACAAATAACTAACTTAACTAATTTTTTTAATGTGCTCAAATTAGAGTCAACTAACTCTTATATTAAGAACTGGATGTAGTATTTTGGAACAATATAATTTTTTTACTTTTTAAATAGTTTAAATATATGATATTTGTGTGTTGGCAAAAAAAAGATGTTTATGATTCATGATCCATTTATTAATTTCCATAATAAATCTATATTATTTTTATCAGATAAAAATATTATCTAGTGAGAAAAAAAATTTAAATTACCTATAAAAATTATGCAGTCTCAATACATGTGCATGAGCATCCATACACTTTACTAATCTTTTGTAGTATCTAGGGCGCAGTTCTCAATATTTAAATTAGTTGATTAATTTGACTAGATTAAACAAATTAGTTAAATTAGTAATTTGTAATATTACCTCCGGTCCTAAATATAAGAGTTAGTTAAGTAATTTGAATAGATTAAAAAAATAAAGGGAAAACCATATTGAAGGTACCTATACTTTCTCTCAATTTTTAATTTGGTACCTATGTGTTTTTTTGCCTTTAATTAAACATTTAATTTTATTTTTTTAGCAACATTAGCTCTTATAACTTTGTTCTATTAATATTTTTAGTCTCTACATAAGGATTAATGATGTTAATAGAGGAAAAATAAAGATTTAGTTAAAAACAAAAAAACACATAGGTACCAAATTGAAAATTGAAAAAAAGTATAGGTACCTTCAATATGGTTTTTCCAAAAATAAATTTAGTTATTTGTTATAAGTATGTGTTGTCTTTCCTAAAATATCTTTACTAATTAAGTGTGTTGATTAGAACTATAGTTATTGGAAAGACTATGATCAAAATAAAAGTTAAATGGGGTCTTATATTAAGGACTCAATGTAGTAAATAGGTGTTGTCTTTTCTAAAATATACTGCCTAATGTCTTTAATATAAGAGTTGGTTGACTAATTTGAGTAGATTAAGAAAATCAGTTAAATCAGTTATTTGTAACAAATAGGTGTTGTCTTTTTCAAAATATTATTGCTTATCAAGTATATTGAGGACTCAATGTAGTAAATATGTGTTGTCTTTTCTAAAATATACTGCCTGATGTCTTTAATATAAGAGTTGGTTGACTAATTTGAGTAGATTAAGAAAATTAGCTAAGTCAGTTATTTGTAACAAATAGGTGTTGTCTTTTTTAAAATATTATTGCTAATCAAGTAATTGAGGACTCAATGTAGTAAATAGGTCTTGTCTTTTCTAAATTATACTGCCTAATGTCTTTAATATAAGAGTTGGTTGACTAATTTGAGTAGATTAAGAAAATTAGTTAAGTCAGTTATTTGTAACAAATAGGTGTTGTCTTTTTCAAAATATTATTGCTAATCAAGTATATTGACTATAACTACAATTACTACAAAAACTATTTGAAAATAATAATAATATAATAGACAAGTGGATTGGGGTCTTATATATACGATCAAAATAAAAGTCAAATAAGCTCTTATATTGATAACTGGAGGTAATACTTGTTAATCAAGTATATTGGCTAAAACTATTATCACTACAAAGGTTATCTTAGAAAAAATAGATAAATATAAGAGACAAAATGAGTTATAGTTTTTATTTATGATCAAAATAAAAATTAAAAGACTTCTTATCTGGATTGGGATGTAGTATTATTTTTAATTTTTTCACCGGCACAAAACTAGATACTGGATTTCAGTGACCTCTTTCCTCAAAAAAAAAAAAAAACGCTTCTCATAAAGAGCAGTAACTCCACACATCACATATACATCAACCGACTTTTTACACCGGGCATAAAAGAATTCACAATGTCCTCTACAAAAGAAGGTATGGCGTGACATTAAACTGAGAAGTACATGGTAATGTTAATGGCTCTTTAACCTTATAGTTTTCCAAAAAAAAAAAAAAGCAGTAAAAGATGACTAATCCATGCTTTCAAGCTGCTCAACTTATCGCTTTAAATTACAAAAAAATATTTCAACTGCAATAAGTAGTATGATCGATTCATTCAAATTATCTTTGCGTCGTTATCGATTTCAAATAAAATCTTGTCATAACTATTGTCAATAATATTCCGTGAATGATTAATCTATTCAGAAAATAATTTAATCCTTTGACATGGTCTTGACATTTTTCTCAATGCTTTCAATTCTAAAAAGAAATCACCGTCATTAATATCAAAATAGTCATCAAAACTCTGGAACTTTACGACTTTAATTCCATTTCCCGTTCAATTCTTCCCCGTACTAAGGTCTAAGTTTGCATGATCCGGATAAAAACCAAAAATGGTTTCATATTGCAAAAAAAATAAAAAATTCTGGACGGTATAAAAGTTTAATAAATTCCTGGCAGAAGAAATTGATTGATCTAATGTGTATAAAAGAAATAAGACATCCTGCCTTTAATTTTAATGTAATATCCACTCAGTAGTACAATTTGCATTATCAAGTGAATCTTATAGTAGTATTAAAAAGTGAATGTAATACCACATCTGATTCTTACTATGAAAACTGGTTGACTAATATGAATAGATTAAGAAAATTACCTATATTAGTTATTTATAATAAATAGATATTATTTTTTCAAAAATATCATCACTAATCAAGTGTATTGGCTAGAATTAGTATTATTACAAAGACTACTTTAAAGAGAGAGAAAAAGATAAATATGAGTGACAAAACGAATTGGAGTTTTATATTTAGAACTAAAATGAAAGTTAAATGAGTTCTTATATTAAAAATAATAGATAGTATTAAGGATGAAACGAATTTTTGCTTAGTAATCCTTTTTTACTTTTTATAAGGCAGATGGGAAAGTTTTTTTTTCTATTTGTAAGTAATATCATCATATTTTAGTTTTTTTTTTTTACCAGCACCATCATATGTTAGTATGAATGTACTTTTTTTTAAAATATACATGATCTTGTTATTTTGTCAATACATATTGTTATTTTTAAATATATATATTAAATAAAGATAAGATTAAAAAATCGTTACATTTTATGATAGCCACTTAGCTAGTGTAAGTTTTTTTCTTAATCTGTATGAAATATATTAAAAATATCTTATAAATAAAATCAAAATATATAACTTCATTACTGATATTTGGATCAAGACATTCTCTAATGAATTAAACATTTTTAATCCACCCTATGTATCTACTATCTACACCTGAATATGTAGAGCTTTGCTGCAACTGGTAAGCAAATGCTTGTGCGCGCAACACATGCTTTTTTTTTTTTCTTAGAGAAAATGAAAAAAATACATGTTGAATTTTGAAATCACAAGTTGATGAAATTATTATAAAAATAGTCAAAATTATTACAATAAATGAAAAACTCATTTTTTACGGAATAACTTGAAATAAATTCCAGAATTACAAAATCACCCCTAATTCTTCTCATTCCCTCCCACACTTCCTTTTCCCATTATAAAATTGGAAAACATAAATCTAAATAATTTTAGGGTTAATAATTAAAATTTGAAATCACTAGTTTTGATTTCTAAAACTTTACTTCATTTTGAATTTGGTCTCTAAAATTTAAAACAAATGATTTTTTCCTTAGAGATTTAAAATTATTTTGGTTTTGAATCTTATTTCAAGGATAAAAAAAATCTCATATTTAACAAAAATGGAGTCAAATCTCAATGACCAAAATCATTGGTTTAAAAATTAAAATTTTAGAAACCAAAATGAAAATAAGGTTAAATTTAAGGAACCAAGACTGCTAATCTTAAATTTCAAAGCTTAAAACCAAAATGAAGTTAACTTTGATAATTAAAATTGATATTAACCTGCAATTTTAATTTATTAATTTAATGACGGCTCTTAGACTTGTTTAAGTGAAAACATTTCTCCTTCCAATAAAAATTGAAATGTGTTTTGAAAAAATCAAAAAAAAAAAAAAACTACTTGAATTTTAAAATTCTAAATTCTAAATTAATCTTAATTTTTATATTAAATAGAAATTGCATACATTAAAAAAAACAGATAAGAACATACTTTTATAGGAATTACTGATTGAAAATCCCAAAATTCAAATAATATTTTTTGGAGGATTTTTTTCACGTGTTTTTCCCTTCGAAAATGAGACGCGAAACCTCCGCTTCTTTTCGCTGTCTTTTCGACCCGCATTCACGCAGATTTTAATGAACGTTTCCCTTTCCATCCTTTTCAATATTGGTACGCCAGATAGCCACTTGTTGCAAATTTTAATCAAAGCGCGTACATGCAAGGGTCCCAATCTGTTTGGATTTGGAAAAGCCGAAAGGAGAGATACTTGGGCGTTATCAGACAAGTGCACTGCTCTATTCTCCCAGCGATCCATCACAACACAGATAAGAAATCAGTAGGCACCCAGTAATGTAAATTCGATTGATTTTTTTCCGGTAGATATGAGATAGAGAGAGAGTAGCGTTAACTGGTCTCTCTCATGTGTAATGGGAGGCGTGACGCGATGCCGCACCTGTGGAAAAATATGATAAAGTATTCGATGTAACACTGAGTTGCCAGGGAAAAAAAAAAAGGATTCGAGAATAATTGTGTTTCTGGGAAAGGAGGGAAACAAAAATTATAAAGAGACGCAATGGGGTTCCATATTTAGCAGCGCCCGGCGCCCACAGACCAAGGTCTTTGCCCCCTGTCAGTACCGTTAGCCTCGTCTGAATAGTTGATGATAAATAGTAGTATTAAGCAGAGCCATTGTCCGAAAACCCTTTTTCTCTCTTAATGCAAGAAAAGTACTAGCTTCAACGCGGTTTTTTTTTCTCCCTGTAAATTCTGCGAAGGAAATCCTGGGAACATCCAAAATGCAGAGTTTTCTTCCGATGTTATTGGCCTTCGCCACCGTTCTGGTGCTCGTATCAGGAGTTCACGGTGGTTTGTCCGGGGGTTTCCTCCCTCTGGAACGGGCAATTCCTCTTAGTCGGCGAGTGGAGCTGGAAGCACTCAGAGCTCGCGACCGAGCTCGGCATGCTCGAATGTTGGAAGGTGTAGCAGATGGTGTTGTCGACTTCTCGGTCAAAGGAATCTCTGATCCTTCCACTATTGGGTACGGTTAGTTCGAGCAACCGGGTTTCATGCATTTCGCATTTAAGGATTTTTAATGCTATCGCATTTATTATCCTGCTTCTCGTTGTGTTCCTTGGCTTGCCTGCATCCTACGCTTCTTCATTATCTGTTAAGCATTTAGTTTCTATTTATCTAGTTAATTATTGGCTTTTAATCTTTTTTTTTTTTGGATTCCTCAATGAGACGTCGAGAAAGGATGGTGATCGAGTTTCCGAAATACTGATGGAATCTGTTTCTTCTCCAGTGCCCAATATCTTCCTCTCAACTTTCTGCAGTGCTCCCTTTCTCGAATCCAATATTTTTCCTCTTACTCGTCATTCTTTCGGAGACACTCTTTAAAAAATTGACAACTGGCAAGTATTATCGTTCAAGCTTGGGGTAATCTTGGTTTTCTTGTTTAGGCTGTATTATACAAAAGTGAAGCTGGGCTCTCCTCCAAGAGAATTCAACGTCCAGATTGATACCGGAAGCGACATATTGTGGGTTAATTGCAATACTTGCGGTGATTGCCCTCAATCTAGTCAATTGGAGGTAAAATTTTGATTTTGTTCTGTATTCATACTTGGTAAATAAAGTGACACTCTATAGCATAACTCCCTTCTTCTTTTTGGTTTTGCCATGCACTCTACAGATTCAGCTCAACTTCTTTGATACAGCCAGCTCATCCACATCTGCGCTGATTTCCTGCTCAGACCCAGTATGCACTTCCTCAACTCAAAATGCAGCAACTGAATGCACCCCTCAGGTTAATCAGTGCAGCTACTCTTTCAGTATGGAGATGGAAGTGGAACGTCAGGGTTTTATGTCTCTGATGCCATGTATTTTGACATGATCCTTGGGCAGTCTATGTTGGCAAATTCTTCAGCTAAAGTTGTTTTTGGGTGAGTTCCTCAGCTTTTATTATTGAAGTTTGTGCTTATGCAGGGATCTGAAACATATAAAGGGCTGAGAGTAATTGGAAGGTCGGTTGAAGGAGCCCAGGTTTTGAAATAACGACTTCTTTTACCACTGAAAAGGTTTATATTTTGAGCTTTTCAAGCCGCGAATCTTGTAAAATTCTGGTTCAAAGTAATAGCAAATCCGTAAGTATAGTGAGTGGAAGTTAGGGGGATGGATGAACATTGGCAGGGTCTGATGGTCAATAAATGGGTTTCTGAATTCATGGAAGAGAGGGAAAACCTATGGACCCTCGTCTTTATTCTTGGAGTTTATCTACACCTTTTTCCAATGTCTCTTTTGTTTTAGTTTCCCCCCTTCATGTTAATGTGGATAACTGAAATGAGCTAATGGTCGTCCTGGGAACAGGTGTAGTACCTATCAGTCTGGAGATTTGACTAAGACAGATAAAGCAGTGGATGGAATTTTTGGGTTTGGCCCAGGTGCTCTATCCGTTATTTCACAATTATCATCACGAGGCATAACCCCCAAAGTATTTTCTCATTGTTTAAAAGGAGAGGGTAATGGAGGAGGCATACTTGTTCTTGGTGAGATTTTGGAGCCAAGTCTTGCTTATAGTCCTCTTGTCCCGTCCCAGTAAGCCCTCTCTTGTGCTCTCTATCCTCTATTTTTTCTCTCAAGCTGTTGGGGATTTTGTTTTTTTTGGCAGATCGCATCTTATTGATATGGAGGAAATGCCTAATTTGCGATCATTGCTCCAATAAATTCATGAAAACTAGCCATTTTCATGAGTGTCTGATGGGTAGTTGGACGTAAGTAGTTTTATATAATATAATGCAGTGCTCTGACTATTTCCTTAACCAAATTTCAGGCCTCATTACAACTTAATTCTTCAAAGCATTGGTGTTAATGGACGAATTCTCCCTATTAATCCAGCAGTTTTTGCAACGTCCAACAACCGAGGAACCATAGTGGATACGGGTACAACCTTGGCATACCTTGTTCAAGAAGCATATGATCCTTTGGTCAATGCTGTAAGTTATTAGGTTCTTCTGTCAATAAATCTCTGTCAACAGATAAATATACACGTACATTATCCTGTGTTATAATCAGTTACGCTACAGAATAAGTAAAAAGAGAGGGGTATTTGTGTCTCGCCTTCTATTCTCTTGGGTGTTATACACTTCTATATGAGGCGTTTCTTGTTTTAAATCTGATTGCAGTTTCCATAATCCATGATGAGGATTTTTTAATTGTTAGTGAATAACAATGAAGCCTGAGAAAGTAGTTCTCATTGTGGCACATTTACGTTCTTAGCCTCACTTGACTTTTGTTTTATCTGATATATCCTGAGATCACAGATTGATCATTTTGTGTCTAGAATCAGGCCTTTTGCCCACAAGTTAGATGCAGATAAATTTCACATGCCTTTGACATAAATTAAATTAAATTATTTTTCATTTTAAAAAACTATGGTTTAATGTAAATCTGGGGGTTAGATACTTCAAAAATTAAACACCATATCGAAGTCTACTTTCTTATCCTCATCATCATTATTATCTTTCAAGTAGGAGTGTGTGTGAGGGGGGGGGGTTTAGGTTTTTATTTTATTTTATTTTTTTTTTTTTGGGGGGGGGGGGTGTTCCCTTTAGCATTTGTTGAGGTTTAGTCCTGATTCATCTGGTGTTACAAGCAAATGAATTGATCTTACCTACACTGCCCAGTGATGTTATGTTTCTTGATGAATATGCAGATAACTACCATTGTTTCGCAGCATGCCACTCCCATCATTTCAAAAGGAAGCCAGTGTTATTTGGCCTCAACCAGGTTATTTTTGACCTATTTTCCGTAAAGATCTAGATGAAAGCATACGTTTAAAGGTTTTTTTAAAATTTTTCATTAAAATTTTGCTTGTTATTTATTCAGTGTAGGTGATATATTTCCTTCAGTCACTTTGATCTTTGCTGGTGGAGCATCCATGGTTTTAGAACCAGAACAGTACCTTATGCGTAGTGATTTCATTGTAAGTGTCTTGGTTTCTGTGTTTGACCTTATCTTGCATCTTTCCTTACTTATGGATGAGACATTCTGATCAATTGTAGTCCCTTGATTATACCCTGATGTGCCATTTAATCTTAACAGGATGGCGTTCCAGAGTGGTGTATTGGTTTCCAGAAAGTGCAGGAGGGAGTTTCAATTTTAGGAGGTTGGAACTTGAGCAAGATTGTTTCGATAGAATAAAGTCCTCATAGACTGGCAAAAATGAGTGCTTTCTCTCAAAAAACAAACGACTACTTGGAATGCATATGATGATAGAAGTTGGTTTACTTTGTGCTTGTAAAAACACGATTGCAAATCATAAATTGCCTTTCCATGTTTATTTTTCTCATTTATGCATCTATTGTATTGAATCTTCAAGTGACGCTTCTTTATTTTGAAGTATTGAGTTTATCAACTTTCTTGTTTACAAATTTGCAGATCTTGTGCTCAAAGATAAGATATTTGTCTACGACTTAGCTCGTCAACGAATTGGATGGGCCAACTATGACTGTAAGTTCAAAACAGGACTCTTGTTTGCCTGCGGGGAATATATATGATTCCTTACTAAGTCGTAACTTGGAATTGCTGCCCAGGTTCTCTGTCTGTGAATGTCTCTGTGACCACAACCAAGGATGAGTACGTTGTTGCGGGACAGCTCAGTGTGAGCAGTTCAGAGTCAGACATTCTCGCTAAGTTGCTGCCTTTAAGCATTGCAGCTTTCTTTATGCACATAGCGGTTTTCTGGAAGCCCCAGTTTTTGTGATCCAAATACGAGGTTCAAAATTTCATTCTTTCTAGCCCACTGCGAAATTTGGGTTGCTGATGTTTTTATTTATTGTCGGTGAACCCATCTGATGATTTGGTTTGGAAATTTAGCTGTGTTGGCTCTGTATTTATTCTGCTTAGCATGCTTGCTATGGGGCATCTTGTACCCATCCTGCCAAGATTAGGATCTCACTGTAAAGGAGCTCTGTTGAGAACTGCCAGAATTGTATATTATCTCTCGCGGATGTAGTTTTACTAAATCATACTAAGCGTATATAGAAACCACGGATGGTATTCGAGGGGGGAAATGTGCATCTAAAATTTCATTTTTGACACTGGCAGTGCTGTACACCAATCTTCCCAGCCATATCGTGATCCGCTGGGGCTTTTTTCGGTGTCTTGCTTACGGCTTACCTAATGATTCAAGCGGAAAGGATGAAATATCAAGAGCTAGCCAGCGATTATGGTTTCTCTTTTTTTTCTTTTTCTTTTTCTTTTTTACGAAATCGTTAATTTATTTATTTCTTGTACTTTGCCTGGGGCAATTTCTTGCGAGCTTTTTTTTCCCCCCCCCCAATTATTATTATTATTATTATATAAAAAGAAATCCACTTGCAAGTTGATGATGCCTTTCTTGTAAGGTGATTCTGGCGACGTGTGGTGACAGGTAACTTCGGGCAAACGTGTCCAAAACCATCTCATAAGGTGATACCTCATTTCACGATAGGCTGTTGCACCATCCGAAAATACTCTATTATTATGGCGTGTTTGATATGAAACTAAAAGCTCACTAAATTACTGGGTATCAATCTAAATTTATTCGATCCATGGAAGTAAAATAGAATGCTAGTAAAAAAATTTCATTTTCATTTGGAAAAATTGCAATAAGGTCCTATACAAGTAACATATTTATAAAAGCAGTCTCATAATAAATGAGGAGCTTATAATAACAAGTTGTGGAACAGTTCAGGAAATGATATCTTCTAGTTCTCTTTTTAATCGGTGGTGCCAAGACCCCAATATTACTGAAGACACTCCTTTTTTCTCTTTGAGTTTATCAAATTTGTTGTTTATAAATCTGCAGATCTTGTATTTGAAAGATGAAATTTTTGTCTACGACTCGGCTCATCAACGAGCACTGGATGTCCTCACTGCTCACTGTGATTATAAACTATAAAGCTCCCCACGCGACTCTTGCTTTGCCTGCCCGGGTTCTGTGTCTGTGAACAGCTATGACCACAGCAAGGATCAGTACCGATAATTTTAGGAAACATTTGAGCAAAGGACACTGAGATAATGACATTTATTGGAGAATATTTATTAAAAAATATATGATTATTTAGATGGACTAAGTATCTCTGCATAATAAATATTACTCCTTTCTCTTTTTATTATAAGCACCTGAAAATAACTTTGCATAGATTAATAAAATTAATTAAAATTGGTTATTTTTGTAAAATATCGAAATTTTCATCAATCAAACAAGTTTAGCTGACTAGTTAGGGGGGTTTTTATAGTTTTGTCAGGCATGAGGAAATTCTATGGTTAGTTGGCAATACTTTGTAAAGGGAGTAGCAGTCTTAGATATTTCTCTATAAATTTTCCGATCCTTAACTTGCAGGGTGCTAGTAAATTATATCATTGACAGCCTTGAGATATATGCAATCGTTGTTAGATACCGTCCGGATATTCGTACAATAAATTTAATCCAAATTGCATGAAACTGAAATTTAATAGTGGTGATTTATACTCACGCATACATTCATTCTCTATAAACTTGTAAAATGACTTTTTAGAGCTGAATAAATAATTAACCCATTAGATATTATAGTATTAATTAGATAATTAGACGCATCTTTTCTTTCCATTTCTTATAATCTAAAAGATAAGTTATGCTATTAAGAATATCGTATCTTATAATATATTTTATATTATATCCTGATACTGATGATTTCTATTATCAAATATAATATCATGTCTCAAATAATTTGTTGTTTTTTGCCAACGAATAATTTGTTACTTTTTATTGAGCACAGATTTGTTGGTGTTTCTACTTATTGTTTACATTCACATCTAATACTTCAAAGGAGTAATATTAAGAATTGCTGGTTAAAAAAAAGGAGCAATAGTAGAATAGATTAATATACTAGTGTTTAATAAAAAATATATAATATTTAAATTTAACATATTTAAATAATTAATGTTATTATTGCCTAAGGCACACAAAATAATAGAAATAGAATATAAAAAATCTCAAAGCATCTGATTTGTTTAAAAACATTAATTACAGTAATCTTAACTTTAAAAATAACAAAATAAAGAGCTAATTTTACTTCAAATACGAAGAAAACAAACAAAAAGTGGTAGCTTGTGCAAATCCTGATATATGGACTATGATTTGTGGATCTATGAATTTATTTGACTTTTTATTTGGCCTTTAATAGTATATTTTTGGAATAGGTTATTATCACCATTCTTTTGAAAAAATGATTCCCACATTTTCTAATTTTATGGTCGTTGTTAGTGTAAAATAAAAAGTAAAAGCCCATGAGATAGGATCTCTGTCATTGACCAGAGAAGTTGGTTTATGTGGCGAGAATTACCATAAGTCAGAGCCGAAAAGGCATTCCACCATTCCTAAGCCCGAAAGCAATCCGTGCTTGCAACGCTCTTGACGCGCGCGTGGCCAGAAACCTACGCTCGCGCAAGCCCTGATGCTGAACGGCCCAACCTCCTGCGTCCATGCAAAAATCCTCACACCACCTTCTCCCTCTGCATCTTTCTCTTCTTCCCCTCTCTCTCGCGCTCGCTCAAATCACACTCGCCTTCGTTTTCTCTCACTAACCCAATCAAAATTCTCTCATTTTTCATTTCTTGCCTTCTCTTTTCTCTCTATTCCTCAACTTATTACTCACATTCGTTCTCTCTCTCTCTCTCTCTGTGTCTGTGACAAAATTCGTTATTTCAAGATTTCAACACTGCCAAATTTTCTTTGTTCTTTATCTGCGCATACATAGCTGCTGTTATCAGATTTCGGAAGCAAATACTGCTGGGTTGATTTGGAAGAAATCCTTGTTTTCTTTCTCTTCTCCTTTCTAGCTACGAGCGAGCGTTAGGCGTTTCAATTGATCAATGGCGAATACAACGTCGGTCGCCGCCACTCCTGCTTCCCTTTACGTCGGCGATCTCCACCCTGACATCACCGATGGTAAGCTGTTTGAAATATTCTCCGAATTCAAGAGCCTTACTTCTGTTCGGGTCTGTAGGGACTCCTCTACTGGCAGGTCGCTCTGTTACGGCTACGTTAACTTCGTCTCTCCTCAAGATGGTAATGAGTTCTCTTTTGATTTAACGATACCCGTTCAATGAAGCTAACCGAATGTTTCGTTCTTGTTTTTTTTAAAAATCAAGTTACTGGTTTTTTGCGCGGCATTGTTTCTTAGCATGGTGCGTCTGCTGTTCTCGCAGCGGATAATAATATAATACTAATGTATTATAAAGAAATCAAAGCAAAAGACATGGGGACCGCTAGTCTCTCATTTCTTGGTCCCTTAGTTTAATGGAGGTTATAGAGGCTTGGCTTGATTGATATATTAGACCTTTTTCAAGAAACTTCTCTTCATTTCGATCTTTCTTGGCCTTGTAACATGCTTTGCGCTGTACAAAAAATGACGAGAAGCGGGCATTGTAAACCGCATTCATTTGTCACATTGTCGATCTTAAGTTAATCTGGCTGAAACTCAAAATTTAACAAGAATCTCATGGATAGTTTTGTTTTCTTTACCATGTTTTGTCTTGTTAGAGAGCTGTCACCCGAGAACATAAGGTTCCAATTATCCTCGGGCACATGGATTTGTCTTCGTCTTTCTGTGTGCGTGCTTGCATGTCTAGCATTCTCTCTGATTTGGTTAGATGTTAGAAAGGAAATATCATTTTACCATTGCATCTTTAACTAGAAAGTTTTTGTTGATTCGTTTAACTGTTGCGCTTAAGAATGCGCGTTTCCCATGCTATTATATACCCAAACTTTTCTGATTAAGTTATATTACATTTCTATATAGATTATAGATTGTGATTTTCTGATTTCTTGGTGAAAGTAAAAATACTGAAGATATATACCTTAATTTGTTCTCTTTGGATTCGAGTAGCAATTCGTGCTATTGAGGTGAAGAATCATTCAATACTGAATGGAAAAGCAATAAGGATCATGTGGTCAAATCGTGATCCTGATGCAACTAAAAGTGGCAAAGGGAATTTGTTTGTTAAGGTATGTATTTACAACTTTTAAATGAGATAATTAAATCGTTGTTTGGTTCCCTATTTTTCTGAAGTGGATTCTTATGAGAAGGTGTTTCTGATACCATGACAGAACCTACATGAATCTATAGATAATGTGGGATTACAAGATTTGTTTCAAAAGTTTGGTGTTATTTTGTCCTGCAAAGTTGTCATGTCTGACGATGGAAAAAGCAAAGGATATGGCTATGTTCAATTTCAGTCAGAGGAATCTGCAAATTCTGCCATCGAGAGGATGAATGGCTCTACTATTAAAGACAAGCAAATGTAAATGAAACTCTGCTTTGTTTATTAGTACGATAAAGCATTTTTTTTACCATGACAAGCTGCCGTATTCAATTTGTGTATAAGATTACTTCCAGAGATTAGGTTTAATGTGTTTTCTATTGTCACAGCTATGTTGGAAAGTTTGTCAAAAAAAGTGACCGCATTTTGCCAAATCCTGACGCGAAATATACAAATTTATATTTCAAGAATTTGGACCCCAAAATTACTGAAGAGGTTCTACGGGAAAAGTTCTCGTCTTTTGGGAAAATTGTCAGCTTAGTTATCGCGAAGGATGACAGTGGGATTCCAAAGGGTTTTGGCTTCGTAAACTTTGATAACCCAGATGATGCCAAACGGGCGATGGAAGGAATGAATGGATCACAACTTGGTAGTATGTTTATCCCTTGTTCTACCAAGAATTTCTGTCGGCAAAATCTTGCTGTTTGGTGTTAATCTCCGATATCATATGGTTTTGGTTTGTAATAAGCAGGTTCAAACAGTCTATACGTAGCCAGGGCACAAAAGAAGGCCGAGCGTGAGCTTCTTTTAAACCATCAGTTTGAGGAGAAACGCAAGGAACAAATCTTAAAATACAAGGTATGCCATGCCCCCTTTTGTGACGATTTATCCTGCCATTTCTTTTTTCTGATGGCACACTACGTCTTTATTTAACGTCCAGGTCTCAAATGTTTATGTGAAGAACATTGATGATGACGTAAGTGATGAAGAACTACGGAATCTTTTTCGTGCATGTGGCTCAATAACATCTGCAGTAGTCATGCGAGATGGCAAAGGTATAAGCAAGGGGTTTGGTTTTGTCTGCTTCTCCACCCCTGAGGAGGCTAATAAAGCAGTGAACACCTTTCATGGTAAGTTGGTTATAAGTGTAGATGAATGGATTTTAACAGGGTGAATTATGGCTTACAGCATAACAATTTCATAGATCTGCTGTTCATGTACTTTACAATTTATACTCCGTTCCGCCATTTAACATTATCACATTATCCATGAGGTACTCTTTACATGCATATGTACTAGCTGTTTGTTTATGGCGCCGCATCTACAACTAGGCAATCTCTACAAGAATAAAATTCTTCCTCCTCCTCCTCCTCCTCCTCTTCAAATGCGCATAGGGCGTTTTTTGAAGTCTGGCGCCATGTGCCCACGTTATCAACTGAGTAGACCGTTAATTAAACTTTCAGTTTTAACTGTATTTTACGAAACAAAATGTTCAATCGAGAGCTGGTAAATTTTTATGGTGCGTGGCATAGTCAATCCTATAACTTAGTGCGACGAACAAACTTGTAAACATTCTGTCTCATGGTAGTATTGCTTTGATATGCGGATGTATAACCAGAAATTCTGATGACGCAAATTTACATCCTTCCCTAAATAATGAATCTTGAAGTATCTAATGCGAGTTTTATTGGCAATTAGTATTCCCGCTTCCATTTACTATCTTTATGTTGACAGTGCTTGCCTTTACTGCGTTGTTATAGTTACCTTTAAATTGATCTACATGTGTGTGTGTCACAGGATATATGTTTCATCGCAAACCATTATATGTTGCTATTGCTCAAAGGAAGGAGGATAGGCAAGCACAATTGCAGATTCACCATGCACAGCGAATGGCAGGACTATCTGGACCTTCAATAGCTGTTATTCCTGGCGGATATTCTCCTTATTATTATGCAGCTACTGGCGCCGTTTCACAGGTTCCTTCTCGACCTGGGCTAATGTATCAACCTTTGGGGTTGACACAAGGATGGAGGCCTAACAGCTTTGCACCTCCTACCAGACCATTTCAACAGCCACTAGTTCCTATGGTGAGAAAATCTTTTCTTACAAGCTCAATATATCATTACACCCCCCCCCCCAAAAAAAAAATTCTTACACTGCCAAATCTTTTAAAGTGGAAATGCATTTGTTTTGCATGAGATAAATCATTACAATTTTTTTTTTTGGGTTGAAGAAATCATTTTTTGGTGGCGCCTCTGTTTCCCCTCAATTCACAGGTTTCCAATGCCACAAGGCAAAATAGGCAAAACAGGGGCAGGATGAATGGGCAAACAATTGCTCAAGGAAATCTTCACTCTGGTACACATATGCCACAATTGCGTCAGCCTTTTCAGTCGGTGAACTCTTCAAAAGAATTAAGTACACAACAGGTTTGGTTTTGTTAGCGAATGAAGTTTTTTACGCATTTGCCAAGATGTCTTATCTCTTCTGGGACTGCACATTCCCTCCCCAAACATCCTAAATTTCTATTTTCTTAATCTTCATACCTCTAACTTGTACTGTTTAAGGATTTTTTTGGGGATCATTTTGCATTCCTTGTTTTCTGATATGGTCTTGTGGGGGTGCTTCTTATTTCACCGAGCTTCTGACCTTATATTGACTCTGAAATCGGGGAGTTTCTCATTGTAGTCATAATCGTCCTTTTATCTGAGGCTGAAATGAGGGAAGACTAAGGAACCAGTAATAAACGACAATATGCTAGCGATTATTATAATATTTTCTTCACTGTCTTGATTCACCTCAGAAAACATAAAATCGCGCCGTCGATGCTAGTTTGGTATCTAACATTTCGCGCTTTGCAGCGAGCTGGGCCTACAAAGTATGTGCCCAGTGGGCGCCAGCCTGAAATGGAGAAAGCATCTGGAGTCTCCTCTGTTGGTAGCTCTTCTGTAGTATCTTCGGGATCAGAAATGCTGCATAGCATGCTTGCTGCTGCCACTCTAGAGCAGCAGAAACAGATACTGGGCGAGCATCTATACCCTCTAGTCCATAAACTCAAGGTGAAACCGATGCACTACTATTCTCTTTTGTTGCTTTGATTTAAGTTAACTGCAACGATTTGTCTCTTTTGCATCTTTGACAGCCCGGCTTAGCAGCCAAGATTACAGGAATGCTTTTGGAGATGGACAATGGAGAATTGCTGCTTCTCCTAGAGTCTCCAGAGTCTCTGACTGCCAAGGTGGAAGAAGCCGTGCAGGTGCTTAAGAACTCTAAGACCAAAGTTTCTGGCCAGGATATACTTCATCCAAATTTCCTCTCAGCCGAAGTTGCGGTAAACTGAATACTTCATCCAGGAGATAATTCTTAGTTGGAGGAGTGGATGGTGGGGCCAAGGCTTCTCAAGAGCTGCATATTACATCCTTTGATTTGGGACCATGGACCTTGCAGTATCTCTTCTGCCTTTTATTACCTTTTTGGACAAGACATTTTTTTTCCCAAAAATCTTGCTTAGGCTGACTCTTAATCATTTAGTATTTGTAGTGATGGAATGGTTCAGAGATGAAGTTGTCTTGGTTTTTATTAGATTCAGATGGACTAAAAGGAAACTTGGGGAAATCTATTCTGCAAATTCAAACGCTGAAAATGCATTTGCTCGAAAATAAAAAATATTCCTTGTGGGTTGGAGCTTCTTGTTTCCTATCATGTGAAATATTCCTTGTGACTCTTTAATTACTTAAAGGGGCCAACCAAACACTTGAGAGAGATTTTGTAGGGCGTTAGCATTATCCGGCATGAGTTTTATAGGAATTAATCGTGACGCAATGCACCAAACAAGTATTCATGCAAGGATGCGACGCTTTGCACTATGCCTCCGCGTCGTTATTACGTGCAGTAACAATACCCGTTGAAACCTAGGAGAATGAAAATCACAACATTCAGGTGGAAAAAAAAGAGAGAGAGAGAGAGAGAGAGAGAACATTACTCCTTGATTTTTATCATCAATGCAAGCAACTGGCTAATTAAAGATTTTCAATTTCATCAGAAATACTTGGAAACATGAATAAAATTTTAAAAAAATAAGATAAAGTGAAGACAATTTATTACAATAACCACTCATTTTTCTGTTGATGATAGCATACTCGATAAAAATAGGGCGAATTACATATCCATATATGATATTCATTATTCTTGTGAATTGGAAATTGACGTCTCTGCTGGGGAAATATGAAAAACCCTCGAAATTAGAGGTCTTTCTAACCCAACCGCCAAGTTCGGTATGCGCATTTTGATGCGAGGGTCAAAGTTTGTTGAGGGGTGGTTTGCATGGCTCACGCACTAGAGCAAGACCGTCTAGCCGGAACCGGATGTTCCTCTGTTCCGTATGAAACAAAAGGCCTACCTTTGTCTTGTGCCTTCAACTTGGCCTTTTCGCTGCCTTCCACCCACCTCTTGAGCCTCTTAATCAATTTTCTTCTCCTGGAGCAACCACCACTTGCTCCATCGCTATGAGCAGCACCATTGCCAGGCAAAGGAGATTCTTCTAATTCTTGCTCTGACTCATATTTAATCATTCCCCCGCGTCCTTCAAATTCCAGTTCGACGTGGTCTCCTTCCTGTGTCCGCTCTTGATGTCGTTGCTCATGCATTCTAATCAGCTCGTGCCTCAGGCATGCATTGTTCCACCGCAAGTAAACCAGCTCTTTCACTTCACCTGCTCTTTCCTTCTTCTGCTGTTCCAACTCTTTCAGAAGCTGCTTGTACTCTTGCTCATTTGGATTTTCTGCTTCAATCTGCCAATGGCAAACGCTTTCAATGACCTCGCTAACAGTACTTCAATTTCACTATGCTTTATACTGAGCATTTCTATCTTTATGTTTTTATTTATCCATTTAGCCGGTTGCTTACCTTGGACGCGGATGATTCCTTCGGTGTTTCAAGCTTCGCTAGAAGTTCATTCTTTTCGTCCTGCAACTCGTACAAAATCCTTTGCATCTCGTTGATTTCATCCTCCGATTTATTGATAACATTGATTTTTGTCCGCAGCGCATCGCGGATTCTGATTATTTCTTTTTCTTGGGCCTTGATAATCAAAGTTTGCTCGTGACCGAGGCGAGATTGTGCTTCTGATTTTCTCACTAGCTTCTTAACCTTCCTCCGAAGCAATCTATTCTCTGATTTCCACTGCTCAAGCTGTTCAATGATGTCCAGATATTGGACAACGAATGTCTCCAACCTCTTGTTCTCTGCCTCCATTGACGAAATTTCCTTATCATAGAAATCAACGCGAGCACTCTCCAGGGACAGCAAATTTCGGATTTCCATAAGCAGAGACTCTTTCTCTTTCAAATCACAGAAATGGTTAAAGTGCAACCGTAACACCAACTCCCTCAATTGCAGATCTTCAACCCGGCTTCGTAGGCCATTAATCTCTTGTTCGAAACACGGGTAGTCATGAAGAACGGAGGTTCCTGTAAGAACTCTGGTATCTTTAGGTGTAGGAACTTCTTCTTCCATAGAAGCAAGGCTATGATAACTTTCTTCACGTGTAATCCCTTGCTGAGAATCAGTTTCTGAGGAATTTACTCTAGTTCCTGATGAAGAAAAGGCCTTAGATAGGCTTTTCTTTGACAGGATCCAGGCGTAGATGAACCCAGCGAAAGATACAGCTAAAGGAACACCTGCTTTGAGGATTACAGGCTTTAAAACATCTGTCTTAGATGATGTGCTTTCCATTAAGACGATTGAGATGTTTCAGCGATTGGTAAATGTGTTTCCTGATGAAAGCCAAACTGAAAATGCTCAGAAATTCTGAATTTGATCCTTGATATTGTGACAAAAAGGTTTGAATATGTTTTATAATTTGAGGCCATGTGTTCTTGCTTGTCCTTTTTTAAGAGGAGCAGTGATCTGTAGCTTTATGACTACTCCACCATCATCTCCCTTTCTACACGCTCTTTGGAATTTATTCCTTTCCAGATTACTCAATGCTATAGCCTTTGCCTTTTGCAAATTGATGTTTTTTATGTTTTGCTGCTTTTCTTTGACGGTATGTTCAAACAATTGTATAAGTTCCCTTTGCATCATAAAGGACTTGAGGCTCAGATAGATTATATTTATTGAGGCCTTGAGGGAAATTAGCATAATTATAAATTAGGAATTGAAAAATATAGTCTGATCTTTTGAACATAATCCTCTTTTACCTTTTCTTTAATACACAACAGATACGCAGAGAAGATGGCCCCCACTACGTCCCATTGTTAGATATCTAAAATAACTAAAAATATACTCTAGCTGGACACTTCCTTGTCAACCGTACTGATATTTTCAAAGGCAGAACTGTTTTTTTGCACATCTTCTAATAGTCCTTGTGAAAAATAACAAGAACTCTGGTTGGAGTTTGAAGCAATTCCTCAAAATTTCTGGGTATTGTACTGTTGCAGGACTTGCAAAGCTTCTCTGATGCCTTCCAAAAACATCTTTGCATTGATACAAACATAAAAAATCTTCTAGTTTTTTCAATTTTCATTTACCATAATGCTTGGTGTCTAGTAATACTCATTCAAATCTGAAGTATGAATGTTCGCTATGATTATACATGTTTTGCAAAAGCAATTAGCAGATTTAGTGGTTTCCAATTAGATACACAAAAGCTGTTTCCTTGTTTTCTCTTGTATTATAATTAAAATATCATTATTGGAGCCTTCTTTTAGTGTACCAGTCATCTTTCCGTTTTATGGGCTAAAGCATTGCCCACCACTTGAAGATGCCCACTTCGGTGCCTCGTGGCTTGTGCACAGAGCCACTCACAATGAAGCATAGACGTTCCCCTTAAAAACTCTAGGGTGTTTATGCTTTGCTTTCGCCAAATAATTATCTTCACTTAATCCAATATCAATACCTTTATCTAACCAAAAATGATGACAACTTTGGTTAGAGAGACTGAATCAGAAGACAAAATCATGGAAATCTCAGATGCTGTTGAACTTGCTTCTTGACACGTCCGTAGGCAGCTTTTTCAGAATCATTGCTCTTCCTGATATCTATTATTTCACTTTGACCCTTTTTGGTTTCTTTTAATGCTCCTCCACTGCTTGAATTCCCCGATCTGCCATTATCATCTTCAGTTAACCCGCAATTGTCTTCCCTGTTCACTTAGTTAAGTTTCTTATGGGTGTTTCAAGTTCCCTCTTTGTTTCATTACTTGCTCTTCTGGGTTTCTCACTTGTCCATGGGGATCCTCTGGTTCCTGCGCTGATGATATTCGGAGACTCTGTGGTTGACGTGGGAAATAATAATAACCTCTTAACATTGGTGAAGGCAAATTTTCCTCCTTATGGAAGAGACTTTGTCACTCACAGACCAACCGGAAGGTTCTGCAATGGAAAACTTGCCGTAGATTTCACTGGTAAGTATGCGGTAGCATTTATAAACACAGTATCTTTTCCTTAACCTTCTCTTTGAAAGTTATGCTTTATTCTTTCTTTCTTTTCTCAGCTGAATACCTCGGTTTTACTTCATACCAACCGGCTTATCTAAGCCAAGAGGCTAGAGGGACGAATCTTTTGATAGGAGCCAACTTTGCCTCTGGTGCTTCTGGTTACCACGACGGGACAGCAGCTTTATATGTAAGTTAGATATCTTAAAAGCATATATTTTCTGTCCAAATAAACATTATCATCCTCCTCTCCTTTTTTTGCTCTCGTAGGGGGCGATTTCTTTGACTCGGCAGTTGAAACACTACAAGGAGTATCAGAGAAAAATTGTGAATATGGTGGGAAATGCTAGGGCCAATGAGATTTTCTCAGGTGCGATCCACCTTATTGGTGCTGGAAGCAGTGATTTTATCCAGAACTACTACATTAATGCCCTTCTGAATCGAGTCTACTCGCCTGATCAATTCTCAGACATTCTCATGGCATCCTACACTAATTTCATTCAGGTTTGTTTACTTTTTTCATTCGTCCTCTCCTTTTTTTGGGGGGGGGGGGTGGTTGGCGCAATTAGCATCATCATGTCGTTCTTGGCCCCAAAAAAACAGCATGATATCGTCATTTTGCAATTACATCTCATCCTGGATTAATGGCTTAATTTGCGCGCGGTTAATTTTAAAGTATTGTTAGAGAAAATGCATAAAAGTTACATTAAACATTTAGAATATGTTTAATTAAGACCACTCCCCAAGAAAAAGTAAGCATACATAGATTAGTTTTGTGATATTTTTAAAAAAATAATACTCATGATTTCAAGTTAAAATTCTTTATATTTTGCCAAAAAAATTATTTATATAAATATTTTGAATTTTAAAATCATTGTAAAAAAAAAAAGTTTATTATTTTTTTAAGGTACTGGTATGCTCCTATTTGAGACAATCATGTTCAAAGTACTATCAGATACTAAATGTGAGTATTCAAACTTTAATTCATTATGTTGTGGGAATTAATTCTTTCTTGCTGGACTCAACCTCCTGTGATAAAGAACTAAAGATAACAACTTTATAAAATTTTCTCACAATTTAAATATGAGGCCTCTTTCGGTAGCACCATACCAAAAAAGCCTTTTAAATGGTCCAAATTATTTTATTGACCTGCCTGCCTCTTTTGGGCCAAGGATCCGGCTTTATTGGATTGGCGGGATTGATCTGATTAATCAACATGTTTATGTATACTTAAATGTATTAATTATCAATGAGTTTTCTAAACTTGATTTATTACTAATGAATTCCCTGGAGAACCTGTGTAAAAGCGAATTGTAAATTTCTAAATTTGACTCATAAATATTTTAAAAAAAACATAATTCTTCCCAATTTTATGGGTTTGGGTTTAACTAATAATTTTTCAAGTTCTCCTGTAGCATTTAGGGAAAATCCTTAAAAAATTATTGTTAAAATTTAAAATTTAAAATCAGAAATTATTACAAAAATGTGTTATTATTTATTTTAATGTAGTTATTTTCTTTACGAGTGTAGTAACTAAAACTGATTTAGAATTTGGAAATTTAACTGTCATTTTTTTTAGAATTTTTTCTAATATTTACGAGTCAAATTTAGACATTTATAATTTATGTTATTTCATATGTTCTGCCAGAGCCCTATGAATAATTAGTTTCCTTACTGATGATTTATCTGTAAATTTTTTCTTTTAAGAAATTTAGTAAAAATAAGTTTCAGCAAAAAAAAAAAGATGGTAAAAATAAGAGAATTTATACAGCATTAAAAAAATAATTCTTGATTCTTATTTTTGCGGGGACACTCTTTTCTCGACGAGATTTCGCATCGCTCGTGGGTTCTCACTTCCCAAGAAGAGAGTGGTCGCCCTTCATGCGTAATTGGCTTGCAGGAGAAAATTATTACAATCATTTAGTTGTTTAACAATTCAGACATAAAGAAAATCAAAATGGGGTTTTAAGACTAAATATTTTATAGCCCCTTCAGCTTTTATTATAAAAACTTTCTACATATTTCATGATATAATATTTTTTAAAAATTATTTTTCTAAACATAATATCCTCAACTTATAAAATACTTTAACTAATTAACCAAACCTCTCTAGTTATTGGCTTGTTGGAGATAATTTTGAAATTTTACACAAACCAATTCATTTCATTTTTTTAAAAAAAAAATTATAAAGTGGTTAATTAGAGCTACGTTGAAAAAAAAAACTGAAAAACGTATTGCGAACAAAGAAGAGATTGATACTACCTCTGTCTTTAAAACCAGTTAAAGTAATTTAAACAAATTAAAAAAAATTAGTTAAGTTAGTTATCTGTAATAAATAAATATTGTCTTTCTTAAAATATTCTTACTAATCCAATAAATGTATTGGCTAGAATATTATCATTATAAGGACTATTTTAAAAAAAATAAATAAACATAAGAAAAAAAACAAATTGGGAGAGAATATTTAGAATTAAAATAAAAATCAAACAATCTCTTATATTAAGGACTAGAAATAGGGTAAGATCTAAAAGACCAAATGGTTCGACTTTAAATAATGATCTGGTTAAGGTTGACTAAGTCTTTTTATGTTCCGCCATGATTAAGGTTGACTGTGTCACACTAACCTAAAAACACTATGGATGTAACAACCACACAAGATAACTAGTAATTTGTATGTTATGACTGCACAGCAATGATCAAGATTTTCGATGTTACACCTGCACAATATAACAAATTTAGGCATAGCTGGCAGGCTCCTCTGTATAACAATTTCTATATGAACATGCAACAGAATCTGTATGAACTGGGAGCAAGGAGGATAGGAGTAACCACGTTGCCGCCAATTGGATGTTTGCCTGCAGCCATTACTTTATTTGGCTCCGGAAGCAACCAGTGTGTTGCCAGACTGAACCGCGATGCCATTTCGTTTAACGATAAACTAAAGAGCACTTCTCAGAGTTTGAAGAGCAGACTTCCTCGTCTAAAGCTTGTGGTATTTGATATCTACCAGCCTCTGTTGGATCTGATTACCAGCCCCAGTGACAACGGTATGTACCTGACAATGAGCCCCTAAAACTCATCTACATACTCATGAACAGGTGGACTATTCTTCAATTACATAAAAATGTGAGCAACATTCCAAAGATAGAATGTTAATCGGTCTAGAGGGATGCATTAACAGTCACAAAATCAAGATTACCAATTTCTAAAGTTCACGTCTCACCCAGTAGCACACTAAAAATTTAAGCTTTGCCAACAAGATCATACTACCCCACTCTCCTATGCTGAGAAAATAAAACTCCCCATTTAGTGATTTATACTTCTGTGGTTACAGGATTTTTTGAAGCAAGAAAGGCCTGCTGTGGTACTGGAATAATAGAAACTTCCTATCTCTGCAATGCAGTGTCTGTAGGAACGTGTGCCAATGCTACAGAGTACGTGTTTTGGGATGGATTTCATCCATCTGAAGCAGCAAATAACGCGTTGGCAGATAATCTATTAGCGCAGGGAATATCCCTGATCACTTAGGCATTCCGAATACGACTAAAAATATTGCTCTCCAATGTTTTGGATGCTATGACAAATAAAATAAAGCTCCTATAATTGCACGTATAAAACAAAAATTGAGTAGCTGATAAGCAGTTATAAAACGGACATATTGGTTACCTGTTGCAAATTAAGAGAGTTCAAAGCCGGCATTTGAACTGATTGCATATAGAAGCTTTGTTCTCAACGTACTTGCACGTTTGTAGGTTGGAAGCTGTAATGATTGAAAAAATAAACAAATATTTGAACAATCTGACAACTGACAAGAGATGCCTTAAATAGCAAATGCCTTTATCTCGGATGAAATGACTCCCACGACCATAAACACGTAGCTCATTATGGACTCCTCTAAGTAGTACCTTGAGGGTATTGTAGCACGTTGAAGCTGAAGGAAGCCGCTCTACATCTTGTCCTCCAAATGCCGCCCAAAGAGGGGCGTCACTGGCAACCTGTGTGAAATAGAAATGAAGTTTTTCAACTCCGTTACTGGGTCACAATATCTCAAATAACGCAGGGACGGGGTTTGAAGAGGCGCATCACGTCAGTGTAGGGCCAAAAACCAGCTCAAACTCGTAATTAATACTCCTCCGGTCCTTAATATAGGACCGAATTCTCTAGTTGGTTTTAGTCCTAAATATAAGACTCATTTCTCATATTTATAAATTTTCTCTAAATTACCCCTATAGATACTCCCTCAATCATAATCAAGTAGAAAAGGAAGAGAGGGTATTAAGAAAGATGATTATGGTGGTTTAGGAAAAATGTATCACTTTTCTTGTAATTAATTTACTTAACTTTCTTAATATAATCAAATTAGTTAAATGAGTCTTATATTAAGGACCGGAGGAGTATCTCACAACGTCATAGCAACAAACCGCTGACCAGATCACACACAAAAGTGTTTCCAAAACATACATGTGTAGACTGGTCACGCTGAAAGATGACGCAACCATACAAAATGCAGTGATGATGAATGCATATACCAGAGATTTCCGTTGCGGATAAATGGCATGGTGAGAAGACAACTTTTTCAGCTTATAGTAACTTAAGCATTGAGCGCCAGATGAAATACAGCTAAGACTCCAATGTCCTTGAAAGTTGTGACAGATGCATTAAATATTACTCTTCCAATCTTTAACGATAGAGTTACTTAACCAATTAGGGTAAATCAAGAACGCTAAATTATTTAATTTTAAAAAATGTCATGATCTTCCTAAAGTCCCCTTATGTACCATAGACATATCAGTTATAAGTTAAATAAATTAGTTTGGGAAAAAATGATAAACATGATAAATAAAATGAATTAAGATCTTATATCTAGAACCAGAATCAACTCCCTAACTAGCTTCTGCATTTAGGACCCGAGGAGTATCTAGGTCAACAGAAAATTAGAACAGTTTCTGGATGCTGCGCTTACTAGCTTCTTAGCATTTCACTTTCTGTGATAAATTGCAAGAAAAGAAAACCATGTCCTATAACATTAGAAGAAACAAGAAATTAAGGGATATCAAACGTGATAACAACCATACCTTGTGGATCGTAAAAGCTGGCTGTAAATATTTGAACCCAAGTAATGGTGCACGAGAACAACTAGTGACGAATTTAAGAAGCATACAACGTTCTTGGGGTTCAAAGTCTTTAATCACCTACACACCATAGGCCAAAAACTGAAAATGATTACTTATGACTCCGAATGGGCATCCACAGAATGAGATTATGTGAAATCCGCATATATGATCCGTGAGGTAGAAAATAAAAGTCAAAACACTCTGTTCTCCAGGAATAAACATGATTCAGAAATTAGCAGAGATTTAGAGAGACAAACAGAGGGAGAAGAGGGGATGGAAGGAGATGTCCTGGCAGCAGCCTCAAGATACATGAAAAGAAAGGAATAGGTTCCCTGCTATTTTAACTGGAAGACTACAACATTGGTGCTTGCTAACGATCTAGCACGTTTTTCAGGAAGAAATCCATTAAAACCAAACTATGTAATTTTCTACAGAGAGAAAACCACTATTTTCATAGTAATGCCAGTATGTCATATGACCATCAACATTGATCCATATAAATATTCTAAATGAGTTCTATCAAACTCGATTAACATTTGGTTTGACAAGAATCTTTAAAATAAACTATGTAGCTTTCTGCCAACTGCAAAATCACCATCCACCCAGTAATATCGTTCTGTAATGTGATTAAGAAGCCTATACACATTCGAGTTCTGAAAGGAAGTTATATAAACTTCATTTAAACAGTTGGTTTGGCATTAAACTGACTTCCATAATCATGATGATATTTCTTGAACGGTATACCAAAGTACCTAGTTCATTTAACCCACAATTCTGACCAGATGTAAATCTCACTTGTCAAAAAGCTAGAAATGCAAGCTCTAACATAATAAAGGCAACCTAAGATATTGCCAAAGAGAAATGCTACTTACAGTCTCACACTAACTAACCCAGCACAATTATATTGAAAACATCAAAAAGGAAGGGGCATGTATTTGTTCCATCACGCCACCAATTCTTGCTCATCAATAGGAAATAAGAAATCCAAATCTGCCAACTTCCCAAAATAAGGTTGCGACATATTTAAGTTGCTTGATGAGAACAGCAAAGGTTACATGCAGCAGATAGAAAAGATGATGATGATGATGACCAAACATAAACTGCTGAAATATCTCTGAAGAATATATGGTTTATGGATCGGGGGAAAACATGCATCCATGAAAACTAAAATAAGGAAATCAATTTATTAAGGTTTCAAATTCAATACCTCCCAGAATATCTTGACTGTCCGGCTTCCTTCATTATAACCACCCGTGTATCGTGTGTTATTTTTTAAATCATCAATATCAATATCATACTTTCCACCTGAAAGCAACTGCATCATGGTATAATTCAGAACCTTCTTGTGAAAAAGAACTTATGAAAAAGACATATTTCAGAAGATGATATAGCCCTGCCGAAGAAATAAACGAGGGAAAAAATAATACTTTCAATTTGAATGAAATTGTAATAAAATTAAACCATATGGAAAAAGGATGAACAAAGAACTCTATGCTCTCTATCGTTAGCATTTCTATTTACAGAATTTCAGTGCAAAATAAAACCGTAGAAAGAAAATACAACCTTATCCAGTGAAATACCTGATTAAATTCACTGGCATTGAATAACTTCAACCAGGATGGAGATATAAGATCAGTCAGTCCTCTATAGAATGCATTTGAGAAGGGCAATATCTGCAGTTCAACATAAGAGGTTCACCAATGATGCAGCAGGGATTTAGTATTAAAGTGAGTGACTCCAATAAGACAATAGCTTATGATAAAACCTGTTGATTGAGTTTGTAGTCTGCCATCGCATGTATGTACTGCATTTTGTTCTCATTCGTCACCAACATCTCTTTGCCCCCAGACCTCAGCTCAACAACATTCCATTTCCCAAATGATTCTTCGGTAACAGTGAAATCAAGAGAAAACTCCTTGACATCACCATCATAATGCTGCACCAAAGAATATGTGAAGCTTCCCGTATACTATAGAATGCAAAGATTATGCATACATGTAACAAAGGAATAAAGTGCCCTTGATGGCAACATTTTTCACAATGATGTAAACAGATAGATCCCACAAAATAAAACCAAAATTAATTACTATCAGGCTTGAGAATTTTGAAACTTGTCTTCAAAAATCCTTTTTAAGTTCTTTTTCCCCCCCTCTTTTTGTAATTCATAAGGTCCTGCTATTACACCTACGACCTTACATGACACTTTGATAACCACATAATATTTACAGTCTGAACAATTTAGCATACCTAGTCTGAAGTGTAAATGGCCTAGTACACAATTCTATTATACACATCTTAGCCACCAAGAATCAGTTCTGTGAGTAAACAACATATATGCTATAATTAGACCTAGTTTAAAAGGCCCACAGCTGAACCAGACGCACATAGGAGAACAAACATTGTAGGTTGAAAGCCAACATCAAAACAGTGTTAAAACTTAATAAACAAAAATCCAGGCAATTAACAGACGCACTTTAAGTGCTCATGATTAAATTTTGCTTAGCATTAATGACTAATTAATATAACCAGGGAGATAGAGGAAACAGTATGGATATGTCTCCTGATTTTTACCTTGACATACATAAGATTCCTATATAGCTCTGGATCAAGTGTTGATAACTCATCAAGGAAGCTATATCTCCCCAATAATTTCTGTACAAAAACGTGTGAGAAAGAGTAATCAAGTAATATTCCTTCATAAAGAGCTTTACCAACGACTCTTCCAAGAAACTCAATCATCTGAAGACCATTATCCAAAAATCTTGCAGAAGAATTTGGAATTAGAAGCCTGTCGGAGGTTGAGGTTTGGGAAAATAGCCCATATCTGAAACAAAGGAAAATTGTTAATTACAAAGATAGCTCTATAAAGAGTAGATAACCATGTAACGAGAATAAGAAATGTCAGTGAAATGAGGAGCTGAACCTCCTGAGAAGGTGAACCTTCCACTGATGGATTTCCTCAAGCTCTCACGAGGTAGAGCTCTCAATATCAAAAGTCCAATAATAAAATACGAGACAAAGTCTATAACTTACTCTGGGGCAAAGGCCGCTTTTGATATGTCAGTTAAAAATTCTTTTGATAACCCACCATAATCCAGGCCAGCCTCAGGAAGGCCGCATTCACTCACAAAAGAAACATGGATGGATGACTTCAACCTTGTCCCAAGGGAATTTAGTTGCCGAAATCCATCTTCAACAATATGACCCCGACGTACTACTATCTCAATAGCTCGTGAACCAGGTTCAGAAACTTCCCCAGCCATTTTTCTGGAGGCTTTATCCATCTTAATGAACTCTCGAAACATCTCAACTCTATCAAAGTCATAATCAAATCATAAACCACTACACATCAGAGACCAGAAAGTATGCAATACAATTTCATTTTGTTGCCATATCACATGCAAAATAAATCACTCAACTCAAAAAAGAAATTGAAATCTAATCCCATAGCGTATTGCTTTCAAAACAATGTTTCTCTTCTTTCAAATTCATAGGCTTTATAACAAAACCAAGATTTTTTTTCTTTGTTATCCGTCCGTTTAGTGCTTTCTCTCCTGTGTCATTCAAAAAGTACCTATAGAATATGACAATGAAAAGGGAAAATATGTTAGATTGATTATCACGTAGATACCTCTCTTCAAAAGGGAAAACATGAGGAGTTGTAGTGATAACAGAACCCATACTCGGGACAGTCAATGAATCATCATATCTTATGTTGACTGATGAAATTTCACGAGTTCTGGCAGCCACTGCAATAGGAGGTCGGTTTTTTCTAGCAGGGGAAAGCCACAAATCAGGAGGACAAAATTGATGCCGACAATTCCTTTCATACATTAAATGCAAGCATCTGATAGCGCAGTCCATGAGGGGTCTATTCTGCTCACTAATACCATGGGACAAGCCATTATACACGAGAGTATTGAGAAGTGATGCAATTCTTCGTTGCTTCTCTAATTTAAATGGAACCTAGAGATATCCGAAAAAAGGGAAAAAGCAGGTTTAGTTTCTGAGGTGTGAATCAAAACATTCGCATGAAAAGGTTGGGGCAGACCAAAAAGTAACCAAGCAGTTTACCTGTTTCTCATAGAACTCTATGTCATCAAGAACTAAAAGTAGGTGAGAATATGTGGCACAGAATATATGAAGAACAGCAAATGTTTCTTTAGAAATGCCTTGTGGACCACGCCTCATAGGCTCTATGTCCCATACATCAGATGAATCTTCATTCGTTTGGCTTGGCTCAGGATGACAGCTGATGGGTTCAGCACTATTCGTCGCAGCGTGGGACTTACCAGTTAATTTATGAAGAACACTGACCCACTTATTAGCCCCATCATTACTGACATGTTTTAGCCTCCTCTCAGATGCATGATGTTTGCTTTTTTCAATCATAGGGTTATCAGAAGTGTAATTGTCTCCATGAAAAATGGAATCCTCCAATACGTGCCATACCTTGACAAGAAATCCAGGAGTAAAGGATAGCATGTTGAGAACTGGTAAGGAGCCATGGATTGGATTCAAGACTGAATAAAGTTTTAGCACGTTCGAGTAAAAAAGAGAAATATCACTTAATTCCAACTTTCCCAAGCATTCCAGACCATTTGGAAGCAGAATCTCAGCCCTGCCGCTGGCATCTTTGTTTGCTGCAACCAAAAGTTTTTGAAGATGCCACTGCTGACAAACAGGCCTAAATTGATCTATGTAGGAAATCAGTAAGGAGTTATATCCTGCTTCATTATCATAAAGAACTGTATCAATGGGATCCGCTGAAGCTTCAACGTCATTCTGAATACCTTTCTTCCCCTTTTGAATCCATCCAACATTATAAAGATGAGCCAGTAGGGCTTCTGTAAGATAGTTAACAACATGGACATATAATGCAAGGTCCAAACCTTGATTGAAGCATTGAGGATCCACAGATTCATTTTCATTCACCATTGCTAGGCAGATAATGTTAGTGAGGGCCCAACCAATTGCTGGAATTGCCTTGGAAGAGATAAGAGAGTCTAAATGAACCAAATGTGATATCTCCATCAAAATATTCTCTCTCAAAATCTGTCATCACCTGTCACAATTTGCTCAGTTCTGATATGTTTGAAACTTGGAATCATAAAATAATGTTTTATCAAATTGTTGCTTCAGAGACTAATGGTTCCATCAAATTAATTATCCGTACAACAATAGTAAGACAAATCCCTCATCTAGCATCCATCAATTTCCTTTACAGGGAGGGGGAAAAAAAAATCAATCCGTTGCATCTATTGCATGGAAAGCAGAAGAAAATGTCATTCCAATCTACATACGCCCACTATTTCCACCAAACCCTAAGTAACTAGTCCGTTTAAAGTAAGAGCAAGCAAAAACTATACGGATTATAGATTTTTAGTCATATTCTTCCAATATTTGAGTTAAGAACAATACATCAGGCCTGCATATGTTCAGATAAAATTCTTTTCTTAACTTTGCATATGCCTTGCAGGTGCAACTCTAAAATGCATGATACTTCTACAAATGTACCTAAGATCATCCAAGTCCTATCACATTCAGTAGAGCAAAGATATTAACAATTTAACATATCATGGCATGTTCTGGATTCAACTGACACATGCCTAATTAAACGTGCAAAGAGAAGTCAATTATGAATGCATGGCCATCAACTAAGTAAATCAATGCTCGGAAAGTTGGCATTACTGCAAGATTCATTCACCTCGAATGAAAAAAGAAACAAAGAAAGATGTAAATTAATTAGAGATTTAATGTGTAAATAGATACAATCAAGGCATCATATGGTCATTTAATTAAAAAGAAACATTACAAAAGAGACATTGTTCTAGATTAATGATGCTTACCAATATACCAATAAAGCATGGTAACAAAATAGAGTTGTGCTTTAAAGCAGGTTGAAGAACAGGTGGCAGCCGCTTCACAAGCCAAGGAATTGTCAGCATATATATGCAATACTGCCTAGCAACATGGTTCACGTCCAACATAGCAGGGACGTTGACATCAGAGCTTCTCAAATAGAATGGCCGCAAGGCCAAAGTTATTGTGCTTGCAGTAATTAAAAACTTATCATCTGTCTGGTTAATATTTTTTGTTTGTGAAGAATAGTTATCCAATGAACTAATATATCTATTAATAGACACATAACTGCCACTGGCATTAAGCCCCATGTACTCAATCAAACCTTTCACTGCTACATCAGCATCTTGACGATTGTCATCAGTAATGCCCTTCCATCCTTTCAGATCAGTTAACATAACAAGAACACGCATTGCAAGGGAAGTAACCAAGGTTATATCTTGATTTCTCGCAATGCCTTCACTAAACTCTGAAAGAATGACAAAGCCAACAGAAGTCAGCCGTCGAGCTTGGTGACTCCAAATTCTCCTTTCTTCAGGTGTACCAATTACTAGAGAGCAGAAGTTCCTCTTTGAATCTAGACAATGGGAAGATATATTGATTACAATTCTCACATAGCTCAGAGAGGTAAAGCATCTCACTTGAAAGTGTAAGTTCTCCACTACTAAAAATAGCGCCTGACAGGTAACGGATGGGTACTTAAAGATACAAAACGCTGTTACATCATTATTCTTCAAATAAAAATTAAAGAAAATATAAAAACCATTTGTAAAGTTGTATCAACTAGCTGGAAGAACTGGAGGCATACTGTGAACTAGGTTAAAAGTGCAAGAGACTTCCAACCTAACGCTCTGACAAAGATAAAAAGGAAAAAAAGAACAGATCCACATCCAAGATTAATAGAGTTGAATCACATCGAAAGAGGGTGGTCAGGCTTTCAGCTTAATAAAATCTGCATATCCACTGAACTAACAGTGCATAACAGGGGAGCTTGGAAACTAAGAACAGAGAGCACCTTCAAAATAAATGACTTCGATATTCAAGTTCAAGTAATATCTTGAAAAATGTAATCACATTGAAGACTATGAAATTATCGGAACATGAATCTGAAATCCAAGAATAAAATAAGGGACAAACCAGAAGAGTTCAGGCTCTCCAATAGGGTTGTAAAGCAAATCCTCATTGAGTCTATTTTCTTGCTGTGAACCTTCTGATCCTTAGATGAGAACCGGCTTATAAAGAAAAGAAATGGTCGCAACAAATTGTTAGCAATCCACATTGCTGTCATAACACCAGCGTAATTATTCACCAATGTCTCCCACTCCTGCTGAAGTTGCCAAGCAACCATCCTTGTAACCTTATAGCGCCTCCATACTCTCTTATGACATCAAGGAAACAGTTTATTTCTCAGTTTCAATACATAAATGTACATGAATGGTAAGAAAGCAGGTAACAAACTTCGAGGTTTTGATTTTACACAGAGTAAAAACGAAATATACAACAATTTCAGGATTTCTTATGATTTAAGCAGAGATGTAGGCTCATTATATGATTGATATGAACACTGGCGTCAACTGCAAAACCTCTTGATAAAATTGTTCAATAGTGTATATTTCACATGACATCCCTTCTTTTCTCCCAACAACAAATAAAGTCAGAAATATGAAAAAAGTAAAGAGATGCATACTACCACACGTAAATTTCCAATATATTAACTCTATCAAGTTAAACGATTCCTAGTTGCATTTCGCAGACTTGTATGTATGATGAATGCATCTTAAAATAATAATGAATATTTGAAAGAAGTTGGATCGTTTTAAGTTTAAAATAAAATAAAAAAGAAAGAAAAGAAATAGAAAGAACAATTTGTCCAACGAAAACATGTCGTCATCTGAGATGGGATAAATAATATAGGATTTTGAAAAAATAAATAAAGGAACTAGACTCAACTAAAACTCTGCCCAATTATGCACCTGAATGAACAGAGCAGCAGCAGTAGCCCGTTTTGCATAATTGCGAAGTTCTCTTTCCCGGGAAACCTTCTCAAGAAGGGCATCCCTCGTTATCTCCTTCGCGCTTGCTCCTCTCAAGGATACCTGAACATTCATCAACACCGAGAAGTGGTGCATAAATCACTAATTATTGAGTGGTGACAGTAACGAGGAGTGCACCGCTATTCATGAGCCACGACAGTAAGAATGATCCGCCAAAGAAGACTCATGAATAATTAAGATTGACGCGTGAAAGGGGGGGGAAAAAAAACAGCCGCAAACAAGAACGGCCATTTATCATCAGTGAGACTAGGTTAAATCATGGATGGAACCACAACCGCGACGAAGTCCTTCTGACGATAGAATTCTGCAAACAAGAACAAGTAGAAGACCAACCTGGTGTTTACGAGATCCATCCATTGGAAATCAGAGGATCAGCTGAGCAGTGATTAACCACAATCCTGTTTGCTTCAATTCCACGAAATGTCAGCCCCCGGGGTGTCAACCCCCACCATTAGGATGTTTCCGCCCTTTCCTTTTCTCACACAGATATCTGCTCATTTTATTAACTTTTTCCTTCCCTGAAGTGTGATGAAGCAGTGAAAGGAAAGAAAGCTAACGGAACATGTGAAAGTATTGGTAATTAATGACTGTTACTGATAAGATACTGGCAATATAATACCTCTTCGTGGTTATCGCGCTGTGGTTTAGGCTATACACACGATTTAGAAAAGTTATTAAATAATCCAGATTTTAAAATTCACCGTACCACTGGTGAGATATTTTAAATTTTTATTTTGTATGCTATCTAGCTCTCACTTGTAATAATGTTGTGTTAATATTCTAAATAAACAGTCATTCTAAAATTGAAAAAAATCTGCAAAGTAATGATTATTTAAAAATGGAGAGAGTAATTTTGTAGAATTATTGCAAGTTTTTTTATATGAAGAACTATTGTCAGTTAATATTAGTTATGATTCTTGATATGAAATTTAGTTTATAGTATAGTGTAAACTATATTATAAATTAAATATTATATTTAAAAATGAATGTAGCTCGCATGACTTTCAATGGCATTATTACCTCCCTCCCTTTGTAATTTAAGGCACCCAAGTTCGCCATGCTAGGCCACTTTGCTAACAAGTGTCACGTGGGCAATAGCCAATACAGCATTGTTATTCTACTGAGTAAATATACTCTTCCGCATTATTTTGATAATAATAAGAAGTCACAAAAAAAAAAAACTGTCTTGTGACGAAGTTTTAAATTGTCATCAGGACATGGAATGGGGGAAGAACGATAATTTCTAACTAGTTGTCAAACTTGTCTTAAATGAAGTAGATTTATTATAATCATAGTTTTTCACAATTTTTCAATAAGTTGTTGAATGTCCACCCAAAAAAAAAAATCAAGCTGTTGAGTTAAATTAAAGCAACAGTGCGTGCGTGCGTATGTTTGGCGACAGCGCGTCATTAATCAACCTTTTGCTGTTTTTAACCCAGTTTACATTTTGTTTTTGGGTACTGTAAGTACTAAGTAGGTTTACGTTGGGTGATGTCTTAGGACTTGTTTGGCATCACGTTTGGGCTTCCAAACATACCCAAACGTGCATCTCCACTGGACTTTTTTCAGACCGCATGTTTCATCCTGTTTGGATCCACGCCTGCACAATCTAGCTTCTTCATCTCAAATAGACTTCTAGCAGAAGCTCAAATGCAGGGCTTTTTTTGGAGCAGTAATGGGCGCTGAGAAACCGTTACATATATTTATTAGGATGTTAAAATTTTTACCAACCTGACCTGCATGTTTTTTTCTCTCAGCTCACTTTTAATACTTCATGTAATAATTTAATTTTTAATGCTTCATTTAAAATAGTCACATTATATATATAATTTCTTTCTAATAATAAATTAAATTTTTTTATTTTTAATAATTTTATCTTCCTTGCTTCTTAAAAAATAGTCAAATTATATATATCTAATATTAGATATATACTGTTTAATAAAATTCATGTCCTTTTAAGTCATTTTACATGCAAACTTACTTTTACATTTATCATCTAAACAAGTTTCAATTTCTCAAACTGACTTTTTTGAAAACCCAATCCAAACATAAATCACATTACCCTATCTGACTTTTACTTAATCTGACTTCTGATTGAAAAAAAAATTACTTCTGTTACCACTATCCCAAACACACTCTTAGCCCTCTCTCTATATACCGTTCAATGAGGTGCCAAGCTAGGGTTTTTTTTGGGGGGGGGGTGTTGTGTGGGCTTCTTGGAGAATTGGGCGCATGGAGGACAGAAAAGGCCCAATACTTGAACTTATCATAAAACTCAGGGTACCATGAAAAGAATGAGATCATCATCACCCAATTTTTTAGGTGGACTCATAACACGGAGGTGAGGTGTGGTCGGTGGTCAAGGTGTTATTCATGAAACTCCCCCCTCATGGAAGGTCAATTAATCTATATGTCTATGTAGCGTAACATGGTACACCAATTTCTAATTTTTTTTAAAATTGCGCGTGAGGATCTGTGTACCTTGGTGTTATGTCTCTCTCTGTTTTTTTTTTTTTTAATGCCAAGAGATCGGTGTATTAAAAACAAGACAAAAATTAATTAAAGAAAATATCACCGCTCTAACGTCTTAGTCAAGCACCAAGGGGTAGGGGGTAAATAACATCAATCACCATGCGCTGAAACAATTTAAAAGAGAAATTACATCACAGGCAATGGCCCCACCAATTTTTTCTTGCAACGCATTATAGGCAATGCTAAAAACAAAGGGTTCCAGATTCATCGTTTTCACTTCGCAGTAGGGCGTTATATATGACGTCATTTGACTATAATATTAAGATTATACTACTTTTAATCTTAATTATAAGATCTTGTTTATAGACGGTAAATAAAATCAATAATTAAAACCGGAGGTAGTGCATGTGTCTATGTGTTGACGTCATGCTCCACCTGGATATGGCTTTTCTTGGGGGAACTGGCTGTGTTGGCCCCAGGTTGCGGGCCCCGTATCCAATTTCGTACTAATGTCACTCTGGTTAATTGCTAATTGTATGTATAAATGAGTGGTCGGTTTGATGATAAATGTTACCGATTGTGAGCTAACTGGTAAGGATAAAGCTGCTTTTAAAATTTTTCGCTAACATTTCAGTAAGCTTTTAAAATGAATTCTGCGAGAATGGAGTTGAGGGAGAGGGCAGGGGGGGCGTTGGTGGCGGTGGGTAAGAGATGGATATGATCGTCGGGCTTTCAAAATAAAACTCATTTTGAGTCTCGTCATTGTGGAGATCAATTTGATAAATTATACTCGTCCCATTCTTAGTATATGACTTAATTATTGAGTTGATTTTAAACTTAAATATAAGACTTATTTCTCATATTTATCAATTTTTTCTAAATTACTTCTATAGATACTCCCTTAATTATAATTGAGTAGAAGAGCAATATTAAGAAAGATGATTATGGTGTTTTAAAAAAAACATGTCATATTTTTTATAATTAACTACAGTACCAAAATTTATTAATTTAATCAAATTAGTTAAATAGGTCTTACATTAAGGACCAAAATGGTACCATTTTAAAATAAATTTTGGATTATATATAATTGAATAATTACGATTGACATTTTTTTTTAACCAGCTACGATTGACATTAATGTAAGGCTTAAGAAGAAAAAAAAATATTATTAAAAAAGGGGAGACAGATGAGGCGTCGTCGCAGTGCGGAAATCCAGCATGTCTAAAACGGGGCATAAAAAAATGATGGCAGGCTGACATGAGCGGTTGCATATACCCTAAGATTAAAAACATGTCACGAAAATGATATAGCTGACAAGAAAGACGAGAGATTAATATAAAATAAAGAGCGATATATATGTACCGTGACACGCAGCCAATTAATAATATGTGCCCCCGTCACGTACGTCTTGTTTGGTCGCCTCTCACAATCACTCTCCCATTAAAAAACAAATGCACCGAGTATATCACATATTTCTTCCGTCAACTTTGCGGTTTTAGCATTATGCACGGCCACCGTTCATTCATGATTCATTCGCTCACATGATGCATTTGCTGACCGTGTAGTGTGTCCAAAACCATGCACCGTTTGCATATATATTGCATCTTTTCCAGTCCCTGCTTTAACTTAACACGAGCAATAATTAGTGTGAGCCGTGAACAGCATAAATCAGATATTTATGACAACGTTGGAGTGTGAATAACCTAAGTCTTGCCTCAGTTATATACAGGACACGTTATATTGGACTATTTTTGTACCCGTCATGGCGGTATGTTCCGTTAAGAACTAGATTATGAACTTGAGATTTGTGCTGATTTTCTACTAGTTTTATGTTGATGTATATTGATATTAATGGAAAAGGAAAAAAAATTATGGACTTTGATTTGGCGAAGCTACAAGGAAAAGGCATTTCATAAAACGTAGAAATGCTTGGGATTCCTTCTCATGCTGAGGAAGTAAATGGGAGAGGTGGCTTGCATGAGAGGCCAGGCATCAGCTTTTACTCAGCCTCCGGAGAAAATCCCCCCCTCACCAATTACGAATCCGCCCTTTCTTGGACTTTTCTGCCTTTTTTCTTTCCTGACGTGGAATTGGCCTCACAAATGACTAAACTTTTTTAAAAAGAAGAACAATTTTATCTGGTAATTCGATCAATCGGAGCATTCGTTGTCCTGAGGCCAGTTGATGAATTACCGGATAATTTATTAAAATAAAAGTTAAGATTTAGCCGTCTGAGTGTGACCAATCGCAACATTGAAATGGCAGGGCTACCCTTGACATTATATCTGGTACGGGTTTTCAGGGAGAGGAAAGAGAAGTTGCTCCCCTCCTCTTGTTTGGATTGTGCAATTTTTTAAGAGAGGAGGAGAGCTTTATTTGGTTAAGATACTTTTTAAAGAGAGGAAGAGCTATTTTCTTCTCCTCTTCCCTTCTAGTCTCCCCTCTAAAAGTAAAGTTTTTTTCAGGGGAGATGAGAGATAATATTTTAATTTTTTATATATTCTTTTAATTTGTTAACCCCTAATCAATCGTAAATATTTGTACATAAAAGAGTTCTTTTGAACATCTAGCAAGAGGTTGTCGAGATAATTGTCTCCAAAATTAGTGAGCATTTGTAAACCTTTTCTTTCTTTTTTTTCCTTCTTCTAATTCCAAGAGGCCGTCGGTATTTTCTTTCATTTTCAAGGTCTTTTCTTTGATTGAAATCTATTACTCACAATTTTTTATCTTGATATCCTATAAGTGTGTGACTATGTCTTGTAAATCAAAATTGATAAATTGCATTATATATATAATTATATCTTAACAGAATAAAAAAGTGAGAAATTTTATTTAAATTTTATGAGGCCAAACAGTCAATTTTTTATTAGAACAAAATAAGATATTATTAAAATTGCTCCCTTCCCTCTCTTCCAATCAATGCGAATAGGAGATTATTAAAATCGCTCCCATTCTCTTTGTAGCTACTTTTTCCTTTTCTCTCCTCCTTTTTTCTTGATTAAAATCCTCCCTTCCCTTTTTCCCGTCGAGCCAAACATAGCCGTAAGTGAAGTGGATGCAATAAACTGCGTAATATACGTTGGCAGCCTTCAAAACGACACGTTTGAAGCAGAAGAAAATGATAACAAGACACGTGGAAACCAAAGTGGGCTGCCTTGCAAAATCAAGGAGGAACAAGTCTTTTTATGTTGGGGCCGATCCAGAAAGAGAAAGTCGCAGATAGCAGGAAGAGTTCAATAGGGAAATCGGTGGGCTGTTGGCAATGTTTTAAAAGCCGGACCGGAAGTCGAACCGGAAAGATTAACGGGTCATGGTTCAATCGGTCGGACGGGTCGAACCGTTTGGTCGGACCGGTGATGCAATAATTAATTTAAAACAATATTATATACATATAATTAATATATATGAAAAAATTAAATTATTAAATAATTTAGAAATGTATTTAAATGATCCAAAAGTATAATAAAATCATTGAAAATGACTAAAACCTTATATATATTTAAATTTATGTATGTTTAAAATATTTAATAATATTAAAAATTATTAATTTATTCAAATCAAAAATTATTTTAAAAGATAGAGCAGACATCAAAACAAAAAGATTAGTGATTCACGATTTTAATATCACAATATGTGAAATTTTCAATAAGATAATACTATATGGTTATAAATAGTCTAAAAATATGTTAGGATATTGGAGGGGGTCAATTTTTTTTTATTTTTTAGTATTTTTTTCGTCAGGCTAAAAAACCGTCCGGTTTTCTGAAAACCGTTCCGGTTCCCGGTCTAACTCCGGTTTCCGGCTTAATGGCGGCTCAACTCCGGTCCAATCCGGTTCAACTACATAAACGGTTTTTCGGTCCAAACCGAGCCGTTAACGGGTCCGGCTGACGGTTCAACCGGTCCGACCGTCCGGTCCGGTCCGGTTTTTAAATCATTGGCTGTTGGTAGGGAGCAGGAAGTAAGGGTAGAAACGGAAATCCAAAAAGTTGCATGAAAGGACTCGGATATTGAGGATGAACTAAGAAGACGCCTGGCACGGCATTGCAAACTATTTATTACCAAAACTTCTCCTTCTTCCTGAACCCCCCACCTCTGTTTCTCTCTCCCCCTGCTCTTCACTGTCTAAAGACATAATACTAAAACAGAGGCATTAATTTCTGCCGCCATGTAACTGAAGATGGAGACCAGCGAGGCGTAGCTGGCTTTTTTATATATAGAGGTGCTTATAATTCTGAGTCATTGAGCTTCAGGGAAAGAGATGAAAATGGGTGGTGGTAGAAGAAATTATGGTGCATGGCTGGGTTCAAACTCTTGTTCGTCTGTGAATCTTTTGTTGTTTATGTTACCTCTTATGGCGGTTGCTGGGCTTGTTTCTGTGTGGGGTCCGAACCCCTTCCCCTGGAATCCAGTTGCTAATCAGCGTGTTTCATGGAGCTCTCTTAACCCCTCTTCTTCTTCCTCTTCTTCCTCATCCTTAAACAGTCGTGTGACCACTGTGGAAATTCCTGATTCATCTGGAAAACAGAGAGAGGGGGTTTTGGATTTAAGGTCAAGAGTGGTGGTGGCTGTGGATGATGCTCACGGTAAGGAGGAGAAAGCTATCTCTGATGATACTGCCTTCAATCATTCGTCTACTCCGCCGCTTTCCGTTCAGGCTGTACCCTCACTCCAATTACCAGTAAGACTTCCGGCCGCTCTGTGAATTTTCGCTTCACTTTCATTATGTCATCTTTTTTCCCCATGAATATTGGCTTGCACAAAGAATTGACCGAAGCTTTCCCGCATGGGAAATCAATAAATACTGGATGATATTAATTAATTAAAGCGATTAAAGTTTGATAAATCATATGAGAACACTGGTGTCTAATCCATTCATGTGTAGTTATGTCTAGCTGCAATGCGCGCGCAGTTCACAATAAGATTTTGTCTGTTGGAGCACTGAATAGCACAACTAGAACGCATAATAACAAATGCTTCGTTACTGTTAATCTTGCAAAAGGATTTTTACTGGAACTTTGGGATTTTGCTGCTCAATCTGACCTTCTTTGCTGTCAATTGTACTAACTCCGATCACGGGACTTTTTAATCAGAACAAAACAGGAGGAATCCTCAACTTTACCGGCAGGACTAATAATACGATGAACGAATCTTATGGTCCCATCGTGAAACACAGGTGGGAAAGGAAGATCAGCATCTTAGAAAGAACAGAAGGCAAACTCATACAAGCTCGAGCAGCAATTAGAGAAGCCAAAGACGGAAATCAAACACAAGATCCAGACTATGTCCCTGTGGGCCCAATGTATTGGAATGCTAAAGCCTTCCACAGGTAAATCGTGCACTCTTCTCCATTTTCTATGTGAAACCGTAATTCTCTGTTACCCCGAAATTGCCGATTCCTTCTGTCTTATCAGACTCCTTTCATACTAGTAACTCACTGTCATCTGCAAAATTGCTTATTACAGAAGCTACATAGAAATGGAGAAACAGTTCAAAGTGTTCGTGTACGAAGAAGGCGAGCCACCTGTATTTCATAACGGACCTTGCAAAAGCATATACGCCATGGAAGGGAACTTCATTCACGCTATTGAGATCAACAAGCAGTTCCGAACAAGAGACCCAGAGAAAGCTCACGTGTTCTTCCTTCCGTTTAGCGTAGCAATGATGGTTCAATTTGTGTACGAACGCGACTCTCATGATTTTGGCCCCATAAGAAAAACTGTCCGAGACTATGTACATCTCATTTCTTCAAGATACCCCTATTGGAACCGAAGCCTCGGAGCCGATCATTTCATGCTCTCTTGCCATGACTGGGTACCAACTTCTTCACCCAACACGGTGCGAATCTAAAAATTTGAAGCTTTAGTGATTATTGAAGCTTGTGTTTGCTCTGTTTCAGGGGCCAGCGACTTCATTTTCGGTTCCTTACATGTACAAGAACTCGATACGTGTGCTGTGCAACGCCAACACCTCGGAGGGATTCAACCCTGCAAAGGATGTATCTTTTCCAGAGATTAATCTGCTAACTGGAACGATGACCGGGTTCGTGGGTGGGCCCTCTGCATCGAGACGTCCCGTTCTGGCATTCTTTGCAGGAGGGGTTCACGGACCAATCAGGCCTGTTCTTCTAGAACATTGGGAGGACAAGGACGAGGATATTCAGGTTCACAAGTACCTGCCAAAGGGGGTGTCGTACTATGAGATGATGAGGAAGAGCAAGTACTGCCTTTGTCCTAGTGGGTACGAGGTGGCAAGTCCGAGAGTAGTGGAAGCAATCTACACAGGTTGTGTGCCAGTGCTTATTTCAGATCATTATGTGCCTCCCTTCAGTGATGTTTTGAATTGGAAATCGTTCTCGGTGGAGGTTTCTGTGAAGGACATACCCAACCTAAAGAACATACTGATGGGCATTTCGACGAGGCAGTATATAAGGAAGAAGAGAAGAGTGGCGCAAATTAGGAGACACTTTGAGGTGCATTATCCGCCTAAGCGTTTTGATGCGTTCCACATGATCCTTCATTCCGTCTGGCTTCGAAGATTGAACATCAAAGTTCACGATGATCACTGAATCTTAAGTTTGCGACCTCTTGAATAGAGGACTCGTGACTGTTTCAGATTCAGAATTTGTGATTCTTTTTCAGTGTCCTGTATAAAATTGGATGGGAAAATTAACATTCCGCTTTCTTATTGGGCTGAATTAATATGATTCTTGCTACAAGTCATCAAAGACACAAGGGTGTGATCATCAAAAGTAAAATCTTTGTCAAGTAAAAATTATCAGAAAGATCTTGAACCCCCCCCCCCCCAAAAAAAACGTCGGCCTTTTAATTTCGCATAGGTTTAATTTATCTCAACAGATTTGTTTACATTTAAATTAAATTGAAGCCTTGAGTTAATTTTTACTCGTGTTTTGCTCTTCTTTTAAATTTCATATTGTTTTAATATGGTTTCCAAACGGAAAGAAAATTTTTCGAGTGATGATAAGAAAATATTTTAATATATATATATATATATATAATTATACACACATGCGCATACGCTTCAAGGCCATCAAGTGGCTCTAAAGAAAAGTGCTTAGCATTTTTATGACCTTCAACAAGGCTTCAACTACTGCTTTTTTAATAGTATTTGTTGGCGCAAAAAAAAAGAAAACTATTGCTTGATATTTAATAATTTGACTTTTAACTCCATTCTGCTCCGATGGAGGTGTCACAGCTCATAATGCCCACTTAACTTCCCCTGAAAAATACTTTTTTTTGCCTTAAGCTCCTATAAATAATCTAAACCCAGGCGAGGAACCATATTTTTGGACCGTTCATCCTTCACACATGATAACGTGAATACTCCCCCATCCCTCAAAACCAAAAGAAAAAATGGGTAATCCTGAATCTCCGGTCCAACTCAAATTCTAAGTTGGTACCAGGAGGGTGTGGAACTTCCAACGTGCAGCTGCACTTTTCTTTGTCGCATGACTGTGCGAAGCCTGAATCATTCCATCTTCCGCGTTCCGTGTCCCCCGAGACAAGTTATTTGGAATGTAACCGGGTCAATATTGAAATTCAGTTCATAAAAATTGAAGTTTATGATAAATTGTCGGAATTGACCCTTGCCTCCCACTTGACCATATTCTTGCCCGTGTAATTACGCCACATTGCGTGTCTTTTCCTTTTGGGTCCCCCCCTATTTCGACGTGCTTTTATTAAATAAGCTGCACTGCATTTTGTAACATACGTACCCATCATATTAATGTTAGTTAAGATATGATAAAATTTATGTAAAGTTAGTACAAATTTTGATGCTGCTATTAACACATTGTTCGTTGCTTAATTATTTTTTATAATCCTTGCCTTATGTGTCAACAATGGTATTTTAATATTTTTCATATTTAGATTTTGCATTCCTTCTATATATATTCTCATCGCTTCAAATACTATATAAAAATGTTTAATTTCTTAGCCTATACTGAACATCATTTTCCTACACTCTCTTCCATTTGGTTCCACTTGTCATTACCTATCAGCGTTCAATATATGTACGGCATATATACATAAGACGATAGCATCGTTTATTAGTACTTGGAGGTATAATCGCTTCCCGAATTAAATGATTCTCTAGAGTAGCTGGCATTTACAACTCCCAGCACTCGTGCAAAAAATGAAAATTATCCACAGGAAAAGAAATTCCCGGGGAGGATCCCTCAACCAAAAATTGTCCAAAATGATACGGATCGGAGCGGCTTTGACTTGCTCCATAGCCAAGCGAAGCCACGTCACTGCAAGCGTGGGCCATACGCTTTCTCCTTATCAAAAGCGCACCGTCCTTCCAAATTAGACAGTATCTTAAACTTAGTCGTCCTGAGCGAGCCTTAGATGTCAATACCCCGAAGCATCTCTTAGCGCCGTGTCACATCATTGTCAAGCATGGCTGCCAAGTGTCCCTTCCCCGTCTCCCAACACGTGGCACTTCTAGTTTCAGCTCATTACGCGTGTCACAACCCACTAAATACATGGCGTATTATATATTACACCCAAATTGCTCCTTCTCATGCATATACCAGCACCATAAGAAATCGACATCGTCCAGCGAGTTAGTAATATCTGTTTTCTTGCTGTGTGCTTTTGTAATTGCAGCGCTCGAGGAAGTGAAGCTAGGAGAGCAATGGCGTCAAGACAATTCGAGGAAGAACGAGCCGAGGCAACAGCGAAGCTTGCGGCCAAAGGCGCTGGGGACAGAGAGAGAGAACGCGAGGAAGCAGGGATTAATACGAGTTCAGAAAGGCGATTCAAGGAGGAACGTGCGGAGGCAGCCTCCAAGTTAGCTGCGAAGGACCTTGAAGATGCCAATAGAGCAAGGCACGAAGAACTAGGTGATCGATACACTGACCAGCAGCAGCAGAAGCCTGGTGTCATCGGGTCTATGTTAAGAGCAGTGCACGATACATACGAACACGCAAAGGAAGTTGTTGTCGGAAAGAGTCACGAGGTTGGCGATAAAGGAGGAGAAGTGAGAGATATATCAGCCGACAAGTCTCGTGGGGTTTATGATTCGGCCACTGAGAAGGCTAAGGAGTACAAGGACTACACTACAGAGAAGGCGAAAGAGACCACGGACTACGCAACTCAGAAAGCCAGGGAAACTAAGGATGCAACCAAGGAAAAGGCTGGAGAATACGCAGACTATGCGGCTCAGAAGGCCCAAGAAACCAAGGACGCAGCTAAAGAAAGAGCAGGGTACACTGCAGATAAAGCAAAGGGAGCTAAGGACGCGACAATGCAGAAAGCTGGGGAGTATACAGACTATGCGACTCAGAAAGCCAAGGAAACTAAGGACGCCACAGTGCAAAAGGCAGGGGAGTACAAGGACTATGCAGCAGAGAAAGCCAAACAAGGAAAGGACGCTACTATGGAGAAGGCGGGGGAGTACACAGACTATACAGCTGAGAAAGCTAAAGAAGGGAAGGACACTACCGTGGGGAAGCTTGGGGAGTTGAAGGACTCCGCCGCGGACGCTGCTAGAAGGGCTATGGGTTACTTGGCCGGAAAGAAAGATGAAGCTAAGCAGGTGGCTTCGGAGACGGCGGAATCGGCCAAGAATAAGGCTGCCGAGACGACGGAGGCAACCAAGCAGAAGGCTTCAGAGGCGGCCGAGTCGGCTAAGAATACGGCTAATGAGACGGCCGATGCGACCAAGCAGAAGACACAAGCGGCCATCAACAAGGCGGCGGAGACCAAGGAGGCCACCAAGAAGAAGACCGCAGAGGCGACGGAAGCGGCTAAGAATAAGACTGCAGAAGCCACTGAAGTAGCCAAACAGAAAGCTGCAGAGACAAAAGAGAATACCAAGGTCTCAGATAATGTTTATGTTAATGCATTCATTTTATATTATTTGACTCTTGTGCAGATAATAATGGTTGTTTAGGAAAAAAGGAACATGAAATGACGCAAACGTCGACATGCAGGAAAAACTGAGTGAAACAGACGAGGAGGCAAGGCGGAAAATGGAAAAGCTAAAGGTGCAAGGAAAAGAGTACAGGGACAAAGCAAGCCGAAAAGCCAGTGAATCCAAGCTCGAGGGTGATGGGTAAGATTCATTATGACTTTGATATGTTGATTCGACTGTAGAATGATATTATGCTTGAAAGATAGAAAGATAATGGTTGGAAATGACAGGGAGAGGGAAGCGAGGGGACAGAAGGTGGTGATAGATGTGAGAGAAAGCCGGCCAGGACAGGTGGCGGCTACGCTGAAAGCATCGGATCAGATGGCGGGACAAACCTTCAACGATGTGGGACGCTTGGATGATGAAGGCGTCACCCGCTCCGACCGCCGCGAGAAAATGTGATCCAGGCTTGCCACTGTTAGCGGACACATACGCACACATATTTATAAATAGCAATTAATGTGTCCTCGGTGTTGCTTCCTTTTTGATCCCATATTGCGTTAGTTACATTCTACGTAAAGCTTTTCTTTTCTTGAAATAAAGAAAAAAACAGGTGTTGATGGTTGTTTCCGGCTTTTTGCAACGGGCGTCTGAATCTATAGTGGATCTCTGGGAACGACCAGTCTAAAAGCCGAAGCCGACAAAACGAGCCGAGCCCATCGACCTAAAATTAAAACGAAAATTAAACGGGTTTGCCCGTTTAAACCTGTCATTTTTTTATATTCTAAATTAATTTGAATATTAATATTATTACTGTGTTTATTCTTTTTTTAAACCCAGAAAGAAAATTTTAGGAACAAAAGAAGCAAATCACTCACACTCATTCATGATAATCTTGAGAAAAATGAATGATCTTGAGATAAAATGGGGATTGCGGTTTTGGGTTAGGGATTAGATAATTATAAACGAAGGTATAATTTATTTTTGCTAAAATTAGAATAATAATTATTCTACCACAACTTTCTTTTAATTTATTCTTTTTCTAGGAAACTTGTGAGAATTAAAACAAATGTAAGAATAGGAGAGTGTGCGTAATGAAGACACATGATTTCATTTGAACTCTTAGTCAGAGTTAATTGATTTTTGAACTTTAAAATTTTGGGATGGGGTATTATGTATGAGTACGAGCATTGGAAATTAATAATTGTACAGCACCAATCAAATTTTAAATGTTAATAATTTGATTTGTGACTGTGATTAGTAATAATAATGAATTTTAGTTAGGCCAAAAATAAAATTTGCATGAGCCCTATCCATTTATCAAATAAATTCATGCCCTTGTGAATATGAAATTTCTAAATCTAACATCAGGGGTGTCTATATTAGCGTTTGAATTTCATTTTTCTGTAAAAAAAAAAAAAAATTCATTAGAAAGAAAGACATTTTATGATGTGTTTTTCTTTTTCTACTTGTTTTTTTTTTTACCAGCTTTTCTTTTTCTACTTGTTGACAGCATTATGCCTTGCTCTAAATATGAAAGAAGAAAAGCTCAAGGAATTGAGTATCTATTACTCCTCCTATCCTTAATATATGACCTAATTCTTGAGTTGTTTTTTGTTCTAAATGTAAGACCTATTTCTCATATTTATTAATTTTTTTTAAATTACTCTTATAGATACTCTCTCAACCATAATCAATTAGAAGAGGGAAATGGAGTATTAAGAAAAATGATTATGGTATTTTAAGAAAAATGTGTCACTTTTCTTATAATTAACTAACTTATCTAACCTTCTTAATCTAATCAAATTAGTTAAACATGTCTTATATAAAGACTGGAAGAGTACTAAGTTTAAATATGGTTATATTTGTAATTGTAACTTGATTTGACAAGTTTATGTGCTGACAACGTTTGTGTTTATACCCTAATTTTGATAAGTTTATATTTTTAATTATGAATTTTATTATTTTATGTCCTTTTTTTAAAATATCTAAAAAATAATGATTTTTTACTAAACAAGCTTAAAACCCGCGGGGTTGGTCTTAACCTGCGAGTTTAAGGGCCAGACTTTAGGGGTGTTTTTAGAAGTCTGGCTTTAAGCCCGGGACCCTAAAAGGCCAGCTCAATCCGTTTCTCAGTGCTAGACTAGTCTTTAGTTTTCTGAGCCATCGATCATAATTAATTAACTAAATGATTGGTGACGATGATGTAGGATAAAATAACATGGGCCCATGAAGAGCCCATCTTCATGGGCCTTGTTGAGTCCAGAAGGAAAATGACTGGACCTCTCATAATATTCCCACTTTCAAGCTTGTCATTCTCGTCACTCCGTCTAGCAGCTGGATATTTCGTATTTGGAATGGGACTTCACCCGTTTACGCATGTTGTTTTTTGATAGTCGTCATATAAATTTTATTTAAAAAGTACAATGAATATATAATTTAATTAAAAATTATATATGTATTCAGTATAACATGAATTGTATCATGGAGTGACCAATGCTTTTTTTTTTTTTTGTCTTCTATTTAAAAAAGGTGGCTAAGCTGGATCATGCGTAAAAGGGTACCGGTCAATGAGTGGTTAGGGAGAAATGGCACACTTCATGATCATCGATCTCATGAATATTTTATTTTTCCTGATATTTTGAGTGCTGCAATTTTCCCTTTCCCATTCGTATGAAATATGGAAGAGGGGAAGAAAGCATTTTTCACTTGAAATGAGACAAAATAGGGGGGGGGGGGAAAGGACAGGCGTGATGACAGCTTAGCAGACAATTACAAATAGGAATTGGCATCCTAATGGTCCACTTCCGCTATCGTAGTTCACTGCCATACGGCTCTCTGGCTCTCTGTTCTGAATGTATTGAACACCAGAGAAACCAAACAAGTCCATGTCAAATTAATGGGAACGTGACAAATACAATAATATCAAATTGGATTGATTGATGGCGGATCTAGGAGTTAAACTTCATTATTATTTTTATTTATTTTTTGAAGCAGAAAATACTTTTAGAAGGCAATTATTAGTCTAAATATTTACCACTAATTTAAGATGAGATGTCAGCTCCTGGAACTTGTTTCTTGCTGTATATGATCGCGGGAAACCTGTTCCTTCGTCCTTACTCTGTTGGCCATTTGGCACGGTCATATTTGGGTATGGAATTGAAGTTACGAAAATATTTACTTGCCAGCATGAAATTTAAAAATTTATCAATTTTAATTCTAAAAGCAGGGGGAATTTAGACATAAATATCTCATCACATAAAATTAGTATTTTATTTTATGCTGAAATAATAGAAATATCTCTTATCAAGATATCTGAGTTTTTAAAATTCTAGGCACTATCTCAGCACAAAATAAATAACTAATTTTAAAAAAATGACATTTAATTATTTATACAAATTATAATTACATCGGGGAGATATTAAATAATCAAGCAAAACTGAATATTATTGTATTTCCTTGGTAATAATCACGAGGTCCATTCACCCGCCAGGAGAATGAGATTTGCTTCTCTTTTACATGGGAAAAACACCAATTCCTTAATAACTTAAAATAGCATGTCAAAGTGTGACAAAATAGAAATGTAAAGCTCATAATTATTTATGAATTTCATGCTATAAAAAAGACTCTGCAACTCTTTAAATATAACACGCTTATAAATAAATTGACGATACCTTTTTGCTTCACGTGTACACTAGGCATCAGAATTCAGGAGTTAACACTCAGGGCCTGTTTGGTTTGAGGGGAGGGAGGGGAGGTTCATCCTACCTTGTTTGGTTTGATTAAAAAGGAGGGAGGGGAGGGAGGGTATTTAATGATCCCTTGTTTGGTTCAAGGAGGGAAGGGGAGGGATAGTAATAATCAATTTACCATTTACCCTTACATATTAGTTTATGTTTTTTATTGATATATTATATAAATTAATTTACATCTTAATTTAAATTATATAATTTAATAAAATTCAGTCTTATCATGTTAATATGTGTATTAAAAAATTGATATAGTAATTTTTCATTCTAATTAATATAATAATATATTTAAAATAATCAAATTAACAAATTTTATATGCTCTAAGAAAAATGAAATTTTATTTTCTTTAGGCTATCTTTTTTTCTAGCTTTAAAATATATTAATAAATAATATATTTATAAAAAACAATTAATTTTATAATATTATAATTTTTTATTTAAATAATTTTTATTTTAAATAATTTTTATAATATATTTTTAATTATAATAATGTATATATTTTTTATTTTTTTTACTTAGGATAATATATTTTTTATTTGAAATAAATATTATAATAATATATTTTTATGGGTAGAAGTGGAATATTAAAAAAAATCATAAGGGCATAATGGTCCAAAATTTTGGCTCCCCTCCAAAAACCCCTAATTTGGAGGGGAGCCAAAATGGGGGGAGGGAGGGGAGGGGAGGGACATTTTAGCTCCCCTCCCCTCTAAAATTTTTAACCAAATGAGGGGAGGGGCTCCCCTCCCCTCCCCTCCCCTCCAACCAAACACACCCTCAGTTGTTAGAAATAACGACAATGCACTGTTACTGGGGTAAAAGCACGAGAAATAATGTAAAAGCTATGTAGTTAAGTTACGGCTAATTCTTTTTATTTTTTTCAAAACCAGAAAAATTAGAACACCGGGTGATGATGCTATTTATGATGACATTTTTTTGTGAAATTTTTGAAACATTCACAGAAAAACGGCGATTGCAATATTTCCTTTATATGATTTCTATCATTCCAAGAGAAAAGACGTTAATCCCATACCTCGGTCTTTATTTTCCTCATGGGTCTGATTGACCAAGTATATAATCTGAACGGATTAATATATATTTCATGTAGAGAATTACAATAAGATTCTAATAAAAAAATAATTACAAAACAAATCTTATGAGTTGTTATTAATAATTATTTTTTTAGGATTTTATTATAATTCTCTCTATTTAATATTTGATCCCATAGACCTGCGAATCTGCCAACTCACTTTCAAAATTGTAAATTCATGGTCTCGTGGTGCCGCCTGTGCGTAAGATTCTCAGCCTACCCTACCAGGGGAAGACCCAAGATCCAAAGCCTAGATGGTATTTATTTATATTACCACTATGGCCCCGTTTCTTTTTATTTTTATGATTACGGCTGTTGAAATTTGTTCATTTGATTCAATCATTCGGGACGTGAACGACCATCATCGAATGCGCCAAACTCTGATCAGGCCGGATACAAGGAACCAGCAAGACCGCGTTTCATCGTAGTGCTGGATCAATCACGTTTGGTTTTGTTTCAATTAATTTATCAATTTACACATTTTGACTACGTTTTAACTTTTAATAATTAACTTGGATGGGGACATAAAGTCCACTCAATTAATTTTAATTTGTCCAAATCACGTCCTGAATCATAGCTGGTGTTGAAAACGTGGTTTTAGTGCCAGCGGCAATAACTTATTGTGCAAGAAAACTCTAAGGCACAATTGAGACAGTAGACGGATGAAAAATGACAGTGCAATTAATCGGCGATTCACACAAGTTGGGGTTAAACGGAGCAGAAGTTTCCCTTTTGGGGGGGGGGGGGTTGGTGAGGATGCAGCACACATGCACTTTTTTCTGGCCTAAATCTTGTAGCCGCCAAACACGGAGGAGCTGATATGTTCTATAATATTATAATCAATTAATCATCGCTTGTCCCACATGTATAATATAATTAATTATAGCCATGTTTTTGACAATAGACAGTGAATATCCACCCACCAGAATTTAAAAAGGTAGCCCAAATGCAGGGTCACTGATGCCTTTCCGGCTCAAACTCAAATCCCGACGTTATAATGGAGTGTCCCTTTTGGCCTTTTTTGGCATTCGGACGACACTTTGACAGAAAAGACTGTTCTATTTAAAGCGAACTCGGTTGTGGTATGAAGTCAGCGATCTTGTTTCGTGATTTGCTTCTAATAGTCGTACTTTTGCGACGTTAATATCGTTCAATCCATCCAAAATAACATTTCTGCAAAGCTTGTCCTCACCTTAAACATCATTAGTGCTAATTTTGGTTCAAAGGGCCACGTGATCCATATTAATGTGCCTGTGTATTTTGTTCTCCATGCATAGAGGCGCCAGTTGGCCATTGCCTTTTTTTTTTTTGAATGAGGAATATATTGGAAAAAGAATATTTACAACAGCTTACAAGAGGAACAAATTAAACAACAGAAAGAACCGAAACATCAAGTACTACTAGGCGTTGTTTCTGAAGCCTTAGCTATGTAATCAGTGAGTGCTATGACTTCATTCACAACACGGTGAGCAAGGAAGTTCTCCTGGTTGAAAAGTTTTCGATTCCTAACTGTCCATAGTTTCCAGCATAGTAGACCAAAGACGATGCTCCAAGTTGCGCCAGAGCTGCTTACGCTAAGGTTGTCCTGCATCCATTTCTCGAAAGGCCTGGACATGAATTGTGACAGGCGATTTTCCGGTACAATAAGATTCCAACATTCAAAAGCATGTACACATTGCCGAAGGACATGGTTGATATCTTCTGGTCCATGGCCACATAACTCGCACCTGCTGTCAGCTGTCATGTGTCTACGGGCTCGTTCCACATTAGTCAGTAGTTTGTTACTTAAGACAAGCCAGAGGAAGGATTTAACTCTTTGAGGCCCCGTCCATTTCCAAGCGAGATTCCAACGCATCTGTTCCACTTCCCATGTTGGTTCCATGACCAGCTTGTAGGCCGACTTGATCGTGAACCTCCCTTTGCCATCAAGACTCCAGAAAAGGCTATCAGGAATGTCTTCTTGGCCTGGGGGTCTTGTGCTCCGGATCTGGACTAAGACAGGGGTAGGCAGTATTGACTCAAAAGTAGGCCAGTCCCAGTCACCGTTGGAAGTCCTGAAGTGGCTAAGTGGTTTTTGCAATTCATTCTCTGTCAAGAGAGAAAAGGATAGATTCTTTAGTGGGCCTAGGTCTCCAACCCAGTTATCTGACCAGAATCTGATTCGGTTTCCATCACCAATTTTCCATTGTAATCCCAAATTCATCTCCTCCATAATTGATGCTATGTTACGCCAGAGATGAGATGTGTTCTTCTTCCTCATTTGTTGGTCGGGTCTGTTTGTCCAGGCGTACTTGTGTCTAAGGACTTGAACCCAAAGCAGGCCTGGTTGAGTAATAAGGCCATGGGCTAGCTTCATCAAAAAAGCCGAATTTTGTCCTTGAAGATCCTTTAGTCCACAACCCCCGCAGTTCTTTGGTTGACAGACCTGGGACCATTTGACTAGGTGTACACTCTTGTGTTGGTCTGAATCTCCCCAAACAAAGTTTCGGGTTAAGCTCTCCAGTTTTGAGCAGGTATTAGCTGGAAGTCTTGTGGTCTGCATGGCGTACATGGGAATGGTGTTCAAAACCGATTGTGCAAGTGTGATTCTCCCGGCCAAGGAAAGAGTTCTAGCTTTCCATCCTGACAGCTTGGCGTGAACGCGTTCTTCCAAGTAATGATAGGTGTCCTTTGTGACTCTGTGGTGAAGTATTGGAACGCCTAGATACTTTCCCAAGTTATCAGTTTTCTGGAAATTAAGCAAGCTGCAAATAGAATTGGCCACATGACGGCTGACATTCTTGGAGAAATGGATGCAAGTTTTGGCGGTGCTTATTTTGTGACCTGAGTACTGGCAGAAGCGATCTAAAGTTTGTTTTATCAAGGAAACTTGTGAGGGGGCAGTAGAACTAAACAGAACCAAGTCGTCTGCGAAGAATAGATGAGACAGAGCAGGGCCTCCTCTTCCCATCCGTATTGGCTGCCAGCTTCCTCTGCCAACTTCTTGGCAAATATTTTGAGACAAGCGTTCCATACACAAGACAAACAGATAAGGGGACAAGGGGTCTCCTTGACGAATCCCTCTTTGGGGGTAGAAGGATGTAGAGGCTTTACCATTCCACAGTACCTGCATAGAGGTGGTGGATATGCACTTCATAATAAGCCTTTGAAGCTTGATTGGAAACCGTGCTTCCTTTAAGGTATCTTCAATGAATCCCCAGTGAAGTCTATCGAAAGCCTTTTCGAGGTCCACTTTGATTGCCATCCAGCCCACTTTACCCGTTTTCTTCTTCATTGAATGTATCACTTCCTGGGCAATAATGATGTTATCTGTGATGGCTCTCCCTTTTATAAAGCTAGACTGGAAGGGCAGTGTGAGATGTGGCATAATTGGCTTAAGCCGATTAGCTATGATCTTTGTTATCAGCTTGTAGATTGTCGTACAGAGGCTAATTGGCCGGAAGTCTTTGAGAGTTTGAGGATTATCTACCTTTGGGATCAGGGCTATCTGAGTTCGGTTGAAAGCAACATCTATCTCCCCCCTTCGAAGATTGAGTATATCTCATTATACAGGGAGTCTCCCACAATCTCCCAATGGGTTTGGAAGAAGGAGGCGTGTAGGCCATCGGCTCCAGGCGATTTAAGGGGATGCATGTCGAAAAGGGCACACTTAGTTTCTGCTTTTGTTATAGGACAACTAAGGGATAGAATCATTGCTTCGGAAAGACAAGAGAACGAACCTGGGTAATTACTAGGCGAGGCCGGAGCTCGAGCATTAGCGTAGAGGTTTTTGAAATAATTCGTGGCCATCACGCAGAGCTGCTCTTGATCTGATTCCCAATCTCCCTCCTCGTTGCGAAGCATTATAATTCGGTTCCTCCTTCGTCGCATCAGCGCTTTAGTGTGGTAATAACTGGTGTTTCGATCGCCATCTTGGATCCATTTGCATCTTGCCTTTTGCATCCATAAATTTTCTTCATCTTGGCAGACTTTCTCATAGTCATGGATAAGTGAGCGTTCCAGATCAAGGTCCTACCATGAAAAGGGTTGTCTTTCCAGAGCCTTTTGGACACCTGTGATACGCCTTCTTAAGTCCGCCTTACGTTTGCCGATGGAACCGTAGACTTCTATGTTCCATGCATGGGCCACTTTGGTAAAGCTCTCTATATTCTTCGCCAGACTTTGTTCATTCCTCCATGTATTTGAGACAAGGCTATGGAACCCTTCATGGGAGGCCCAGGACGCCAGATAACGAAAAGGTCTCTTGGTTTGTTGGCCCATATTCACTTGTTTAATGAGGACTGGTCGATGATCGCTGTGGATTTTAGGCAAGTGCAGCACCTGGGTATTGGGTTGGGCTTGGATCCATAAACCATTACTTAAGGCCCTATCTAGCCTTACCATGAGGTTCCCTCTTTGCCATGTAAACTTGGGCCCTACATATCCAAGATCAATTAGGCCTGATTTACTAATGAATTGTTTGAAACTCTTACAACCCGCCTGAGCATGCCGAGATCCACCCCGGCGTTCATTCATTGAAATAGTGGCATTAAAGTCCCCAGCAAGGATCCATGGACTGTGGACTCCTTCTGCTATTTGAAGGAGCTGCCTCCATAAGTTTTCACGTGGAATAGGGCGAGGACTCCCATAAACTGCGGTAAAGAGGATTGGCGGGGTCCCTGGCTCAGAGCTAACCCGAGTGTGGATGAACTGATGGTGATTTTGTAGGACATCAACTGTTACACAATCCCTCCATAGTAACCATATTCCACCTGAGAATCCCTCAGCTTCGATTCTATGAGAATTTGGGTAGCCCGTTTTCTTTATAGCTAAATCGGCTTTCTTACCAGAAATTCTTGGTTCAACTAGAGCCACTACATTTGGCTTGTATCCCTGGAGAAGCGACCCCAGAGTTCGCTGGAACTTAGCCGAACCAGCGCCTTGGCAATTCCATATCATGAAGGATTTATTCATTTAGGCGAGGTGGAAAGTTAGTGCTCCATCTCGGAGTGATCTGAGGCGGTATCATCATCCAGGTTTGTGTCAATCGCTTCAGCAAAAAGGGCGTCCTCATCAGGAGCAGTGGAAGGGTCCAAAGCTTCTGCCAAGGCCTTAGTTAATTTCTCGGATGGAGCCCCAATAGAATCCTTACACTTCGGTTTGAGGCTCTTGATCTGCACGGATTGCTGGATTTTAAAACCCCCTTTAGATGGGCTTATGTCAGGGGGCTTTGGGAATGAGTTCTCCTTCCCAGCCCGTTGCTGGTCGATGGGCCCACTGTGCGATGGCCCAGAACCAGAATGCCTAAGTTGCACTTGTTCTAGGACTGGCCGTGATTCTGACAGGGAGATGACAGTATTTTTGGCTGGATCAAGGCTTGTTGGGACGCGAGCTTCCTTGTAGGATGGGGCATCAAAAATTGTCTCTTTACTTGCCTGTACCTTCACTGGTGCTTTCTCTGTGGTTCGCTTTGTGGTTGTCTTTTCCTTCCAAACCGCTGATTTTTCTGCTTTCTCCTTCCATTGCCTCCTCTCTGTGTTGACATTCCCTTGACCCAAAATATTGTCTTCTCGTGTTATCTCATCTGTTTTCCTAGTTTGGTGATCACTTGCTTCATCCGAGGAATCCAGCACTTTGAACCTATTTCCCCCTATATCATTCCTGGGTTCAACGTTGTCAGGTAGCTTTCTGCTGTTTCTGCCATTGCGCCAGGCTCGAGATGGTACTTGCATCCACGAGCCAAAGGCTTGATCGTCACGCACCACTTTCTCACGCGCCGTGGAGGGTGAGGGTGTCGGAGCTCTGTAGTCTGGCTCATGCGTCATCTCCGACGAGCTAGCTGCTGATTCATTGGTCTTTTGCTGATTTTGCTTGAGCGGACATGAGGTGTCTAGATGGCCGTATCTCCCACAATGATAACAAATTGTTGGGAGGCCCTCATATTCTACTATCTGAGTAACTCCATCCAGCTTGATCTTTGAAACTAGTGGCTTCATGAGATCAATCTTAACAGCCAATCGCGCAAACCGGGCTTTGTCTACCCCTACCGTGTTGTAATCTATCTTGAGCACTTGGCCAATGACTTCACCAATCGCACGGAGAACATTCTTGTGATAGTAATGGTAAGGGAGGCCAGGGAGCCTAACCCATCCATAAATTGCCTGATTTCGAGGTTCTGGGGCGATAGTGAGAGCTCCCACGGGTGCACCGTCAGTAGTGTCCCAGAACCACCCAAGGTCCACCTAGCATTGCATTCTGGTAATCTATCCCATTATCGAACTTGACCATATAACAGCCACCCTCCAGTTCTGTGAGTTTAAAGTTGCCCGTGGGTCTCCACATTTTGACTATCTTATTATATAATATATCCTGCCTGATGTATCTTCCGAGAATTTTGACCATTACGGCAAACTTCATGCAACTCGACATGATGTCTTTCACTCTTTGGGAGAACGTAATTGCTGGTATGGAGCCTTCCAGATTGAATGTGACATCATCTTCCTCAATGGTGATCTCTTCTCTTGACTGCGCTACCTCTTCTGGGTGATTCTGCCCTCCCAGGAGTTTATCTTTGAAGGAAGGGGCATTCTTAGCATGAACTGGTTCAGGTGGGATCTTGGAGGCGTCGTCTTCCATCGCCTCAACATCATCGTCTGGGAAAAGTTGCTTTTGGACTGTAGTCTCGTTCGCGTAGCCTTCTGAAGTGGGCACCACGTTCTCCTCCATATCCATATCTTCTTTGGCTTCATCATGTTCATTAGTTCTCACTTTTTTCTTAGTTTTGTTATCTTCCACACTTGGCGTTCGCATTCCCTTGTTCGTGAGAGGTACATTGACTGCTTGCTCCATTTCGACTCACTCCACAAGAAATGATTGTTAAGCTTCTCTCTTTTCCTCCGTCGCAGTGGGCAACGGAGGTTTCACTCTCAGAAAACGCTTCACCGCAGAGGCGGCAAAGAGACGTGCACGCAACCCAAGAGAGAGCACTTCTCTCTACTTTCTCTCTCCACTCGGTAAATTGTTGGCCATTGCCTTTTTATCAAATGACACTGCTGCTATAGAAATGGTAACTATTGTCTCACATCTTTCTTTTATAGGAAGTGATTTGAGAATGCGAACGATGTCTTTTAGGGTGTGTTTGGTATGAGGGATTTGGGAGGGAGGGAGGGAGGGAAGGGGAGGGATTTTAATCATTTCTCCTTGTTTGGCAACACACAAATTTTAGGAGGGGAGGGAAAATTTTTTAAAATTTCCCCTCCCCTCCCCTCCTCAACCTCCCCTCCAAAATTGGGAGGATTTGGAGGGAAAAGGCAATATTTTGTCATATTATGACTATTATGCCTATATTTTGTCATGTTGTAATCATTATGTTTATATTTTGTCATGTTGTGACAATTATGCCCATGCCTTAAATAAAATAAGAGCAAAATTGTTCATATTAAAATATTTTTCCCTCCCCTCCCCCTCTTTTTTTATAAATCCAAACAAGATAATATTAAAATCCTTCCACTCCCCTCCCCTCCCCTTCCCTCCATTAAAATCCCTCCCCCCCTTCCTCTTATTGAACCAAACATACCCTTAAGCATATATAATTGAGTTGAAAGAGAAATTAGAATGGCGACTCACGGTTAATGTGAGTCATAGGCGTTCTCATTATTTAAAGCGAGCGTTGAAAATTTGATTTTCAATTATTCTGTAATAATGAATCAGTTTCTAATGTTACCAGATCCTACTTCTAGCCCCTCTCTCTCTTTTTTTTTAAAAGAAAAATAAGTTAAGGTATTATGTAAGATGACCACTTGACTTGTTTCCAAGTCTTCCCACTTCAAGGGCTGTGTGTATAATGGTGAGTTAGTTTTTTCTTGTTTTCTTTCACCTGCATCCTGAATTAGAAGTGGAAACAATATAATGCTAGAAAACAGAAAAAAAAAAAGCTAAAACGAAATCCGCGTTGAATCCCGGCAAAAAAAAAAAAAACAAAACAAACGAAAATCTGCCCAAAGACGGGAAAATGGCGCACATAAATGAGGGACGAAACAAATTTTCCTGGAGAAAAGGACACAACACCGTGGCATGAATTCGTCAAGAAGAGAAAAGGCAATGGATATGCTTCAAAGCGGGCCACTGCTCTCTCTCTCTCTCTCTCTCTCTCTCCCCCCTCTCTTATAATTCATGTATTCATTATATGTTTTCATGCAAAGTTTAACCTCATAAACTCATATTTTTAAAAAAATTTCAGAAATATTCTTAATACCGTTTGGGTTATAAAACTCCACTGGAGCCACTATACTTACTTGACCACAAGACGCGAAGACCTTACGAAATCGTCTACACTCTTTCTGTATTAATTTGTTGCCGGGGGAAACCAATTTCGTTTGGGGGAAAAACGAGGGAAGCGAGTTTAGAAAGGACTTGGGAGGATACTCCAGGCTCCAAAGCTGACTGAAAATCGAAAACAAAACTTGCTGAATTAAAAAATAAAGATAGACTGACCAAAGAAAAGTGTAAACTGTAAGGAAAGTCACTACCAAACCCTTCGTGAAATTGGAGGTCCATATTAAAAAAATACTCATTTTGGCCGCAAAAGAAACAAACTCGGAAACTAACAATTCTGCTTTATTAACAAATATGGCCCGTGGAGTGATTGGGTTTGATTTGTCCAACAACAAAAGGACACGTTGCGTGCAGGTGATTTAGAATTGGGCGAGGCGGCAACGAGGGGCCAGGGCCGTGAAAAATAAAACTATACCAGTAAGCCTGTGAGAGATATGCATGTGAGAGAAGCAGCTTCGTCGCCGTTAAATATCACTTGGGCCGAAGGGATAGCTCCTCTATATTCTCCGTAAATCATTCATTCTTCGCCACATTCCTTGGTCGCCATGCCTATAGCCACAACAAGATTCGTCTTCTACCTTCTTTCCGCCTTCTCTGCTGCTATCCTATCTGCGTTTCTCATCATCCATCAACCATCACCCTTTTCTCTTTCTTCCTCTAATCCCCTTTCCTTTCAATCCCATGCGCGCTACGGATCCGAAACCGAGCGAGTTTGGCCCGTATGTCCCTCTTTCTCTCCTCGCAGCTAGATAATTATTCTGGTTATTATATGTAGACTCCTAGACTATATATATACATACACACGCATACAGGATAGCGTTGATTAATTCGAACCTGTGAGTGCAGGAATTGAAGGCGAGTTGGAGGCTTGCGTTGGCGACGTTGATTGGATTCCTAGGCTCGGCATGTGGAACCGTGGGCGGGGTGGGCGGGGGAGGCATTTTCGTTCCCATGCTCACTCTGCTTCTTGGATTCGACACCAAATCGGCGGCTGCTCTCTCCAAATGTAATTTTCAGTCTTCCTTGTCGTGTGTCTCTGTAATTCTGTTTTATGTTTCTCTTTTGCTAATGCTGAAGCTGACATGCTACTTAATCTACAAACGGCGAACCCACGATTCCCCAATTTCTTTTTCTCACCATTTTCTCGGAGACGACGTTTCTGTTTCCTTTTTTTAAAGAAAAAATTGAAGACTTCGTACTTCCTTTAGACTGATTTTAACCATCTCACTACTTTTCAAGTTGGTGCCTTGGGCTGTAATTAATTTTGCCGCTGGGTTTGCTGCAGGTATGATAATGGGGGCATCGGCATCGTCAGTTTGGTATAATCTGAGAGTGCCACATCCGACGAAAGAAGTTCCCATATTGGACTATGATCTGGCCCTTATATTCCAGCCCATGCTTATGCTTGGAATCACTGTGGGCGTCGCCCTCAGCGTTGTCTTCCCCTATTGGCTCATCACTGTTCTCATCATTATCCTCTTCATAGGTGTCTGGCCGATTTTGTTCTTACTCAAACTCCTTAGATGCTTTGAATTGAATTGGACGGCTTTTTTGCCTCAAAATCTCTGCTGACCCAATATTCTTTTTCGTTTTTTTTTTCTTCCCCCGATTTTTGTTTGGTCGCAGGAACTTCATCCAGATCTTTCTTTAAGGGAATCGAGATGTGGAAGGAAGAAACTATTCTGAAGGTCAGTGTTTTTTTTTTTTTTTTTCAATTTTCTATTTTTGTTAAACAAGTTTAGTTCTTCATTTGTCTGTATGCACACATGTACATAGACACGTACATGCATTTATATGTACATGTGACAGAGGCTTTAGTGACGGCAACTCATCCTCGTTTCCTTTTTTTTTTTTTTTGGTCTTTTGCCCTCACTGCAGAAAGAAATTGCCAAGCAACAGGCGACCATGGTGAATTCTCGTGGAGAACGTAAGACAACCGTACTTCAACTGACAGCTGGACACTGATTCATTTTCGGATTTGCTTAATGCATCTATTTTGTAAAGCCCCACAAAATATTGTCTCACCCAACCAATCATTGTAGTAAAAGCAAAATGAGAAAAAGCGCTATAATTATTGCACATATAATTACTGTTTTGCACAGTGTCCGGCTGATGTATGCTGCTGATTGCCATGCGCCTTTAATAGCTTTCTCTGATCTGTGACGGAATCTCTTGAAATCCATGCAGTTCTAGTCGACACGGAATATGAACCGTTAATACCCAAAGAAGAGAAATCACCCATGGTCTGTAATTGTTCTGTGCGCTCTTCTGAATTTTGTTGTTTCTTAATTTATAGGCGGCACAAACTTATCACTCATTTGACTCATTTTTCGCTTAAATCCTTCAGCAAATTCTCTGCTTCAACCTTAGGTGGAAAAGGATTTTGGTGCTAATGATTGTGTGGGTTTCTTTCCTGTTGCTTCAAGTCGTCAAGGCAAGCCTCTCTGTTATTTCCACGTACACTATTCAATTTCATATTTGGGCTAAAACTTTTTATGTGTGTGTGTGTATTTGATATTGGTCCATTGTGCAGAATGAAGTGAAGGCGTGCAGTGCATGGTACTGGGTGCTTTTCTGCCTACAGGTTAGATGGCAGAACACATTCACATCTCATGTGCTATTTGACTTGTTAGGTTGTGGGGTATTGGTCGGGACAAAATCACCAATAACTTTTTTTCTCTCTTGATACTCCAGTTTCCCATCGCACTTGTGGTGTTTGGGTATGAAGCAGTGAAGCTGTACAAGGATTACAGACAGAGGATAACTACAGGCAACCCGGAATCCATGAGTCAGGCTTCAATAGAATGGACTGCTCTTAACCTCGCGTTCTGCGCACTGTGTGGCATCTTAGGGGGTACCGTGGGAGGCCTTCTTGGTTCTGGAGGTGGCTTCATTTTGGGCCCTCTTCTTCTTGAGATTGGCGTCATCCCCCAGGTACACAGAGGGCGATCACATGTCCTTCAAGCTCTTCTCAAGCTTTTAAATGATTAACTGAGGCTTATATGGTATCTGTATCACAGGTTGCGAGTGCAACAGCAACGTTTGTCATGATGTTCTCTTCATCTTTGTCGGTGGTGGAATTTACCTTCTCAAGAGGTTCCCCATTCCCTACGGTAATTTGCATTCAATTCTCAACTCTACTTGGTCTTAAGAAGGACAATGGATTAAAGTTTCATCCCTAATCTCACAGCTGTTACTAAATGCACATGGACACGTCCTGATGTATGTTAATTTTTGTTCCAAATTAAAGTCCAATATTTGAATTTTTATGGAGGAGTTGGGCCTCTGTTCTGTACATGTTTTGCAGCGTTATACCTGATATCAGTGTCTATTTTGGCTGGCTTCTGGGGGCAATTCGTGGTGAGAAAATTGATAGCAATACTTAGGAGGGCATCCCTTATCATATTCATTCTCTCTGGCGTCATTGTTGCCAGCGCTATAACCATGGGTACTGCAAACCAACTAACATCTTGCTCACATATTTCTGAAACGTCTCAACTTATACTGACATGGACCCTCCTTTTTTCCTCTCTCGGCAGGCGTGGTTGGCGCTGAAAGTAGCATTCGAATGATACGCAACCATGAATTTATGGGATTTCTGGGGTTCTGTAGCAGTCAATGACATGTAAAGAATGAAGAGGGTATAGTGAAGACCTTGTAATTCATGGAAAGATAAGAAGAGCACTGGGGAATGTTGGTCAACGTCGAGCTGACCATCATGGAAGATCCTTGGTCATATGCAAGTGACAAGGACCACATTGGCCCTTGTCTCGTGTGAAAATTCGTTTGTAGATTATGTGTGTTGGCTCAGAACTGTTGGTCAATTCCTAATTGACCATCATGTACGGAAGCTTCTTGATTGTTCCCCAGCAATAAGGCCGCACTCTGCGTCTTCCCTTGTGTGAAAATTTTATTATTCTGCAGATTGAGTATTAGGTAAGATTGTTGGTCACTGCCTAATTGACCAGCTTCTGAGTGGAGATTAGTTTGGTGGTTGAGTGTTGGCTACTGGCTAACACCTTCCTCATTATTGTATTCTGTTTCCAGCTTAAAAATTAGAAAAAAATAAAAAAAAGTGAAAAGTTAATGTCTACGGCCTTGCGTATCTCAAACATCTGATGCTTATGCCTTCAAAAGTATGCAGATCATGCAAAGTGTTTGATAATTTATTAGTGCTTGTGCAGTGACAGTATAAAAGGCGTTTCTTATTTAAAGTCCCTTTTCGGCCTAAAGCAAAGCATTTGGGAAAGAGAATTTGTATGGGTAAAACAGGCTTCGTCTTTAGATCTCTGGATTGATTATTGCTATTGTCGTTGTTGTTGTTTCCTTGACCTTACCTTCGGATTGATTAAGGAAATAGGAAGGGCGATTAAACAAATGTTGATCAGATCTTGCATCTTCATATAGGCCAACGGCAGAGAGGCGAGGCACGTGGTGAGGTCAAGGATATCGGGGTTAATACATCGGAGCATTAATTAAATTAAATTCTCTTGACTCCTGAAAAAGCATTCCAAGGTTGGAATCGTCTTCCGCCCGGTGCCCTTCTTCTCTACGTCTCCTCCACTCCCTTTCAATTTAAATTTATTTATGTATTTTAAAATAAAATTATAGAAATATTTTTATGATTTGTGGATAATGAAAAATAATTTAAAATAAATTAAAATTATTAATATATTTAAAATATACTTTTATTTTTAATATGTTCTTGTAATAAATAAGAAAAAGGATAAGAAAAATGTATAGAGAAAGTGATGGGAGAAAGTATGACAAATAGGAAAAAATAAATAATTAAGAGTAAAATTAAAAATTGAATTAAATATTGAGACCAACTAAAAAAGTTTAATTAAAACTTATAAATTCCCAAATTTAAAACAGTAACAACAGGGTTAGACTTAGAGAGTTGGAAAAGGAGAGCGGATTTACAGAGATGAAAATGACTAAAAAAAACTAAAAATTACTAAATTTTAAATCAGATTTAATAACAATATTTTTATTTAATATTAATAACACTAAATTTATAAATGATAATAAAAAAATTTTAACATTTTTATTCAATATTTAGTAACTTTTTTTTTTTCAATTTTCGCTTAGAGGGGGGCAGACAAGGGATGATTTCTCCCGAGTTTCTTTTCTTTTTTTCTTTTTTTTTGTTTTTTGTTTACTTGGATTCCTCCCGAGCTTGTTGCATCGCTGTCCCAGCTGGCGGCTTCCGAGAAAGGACCAAGTAAGGACAAGAAGTAAATGAGTACGGCATGGCCAATTGCGATCTCGTACTTATGTGTTGTCAAGTCACAGTGACGAAATAATACTCGGCTGCCACTAGCAAAGAAATTTTGTTCCCATTTTTTTTTTTTGAGTAGGATGTTATCGCTAACTCAGGGTATCCCAGCGTATCGGCCAGACTAATCCCAGGGTGCCTCGCCAGGAATCGAGCCCATGACCCGGTAGGAGAACGCGCCTTGCGCCCCCCGTTGCGACCAGTCGGACCCAACCCTTGCAGGCCAATTTTGTTCCCATTTTACTTTCACAAGATTGCCTATGTTTTCTTGGAATCAGTTTCAATAGCAGAGGAGACTCATTAATGAAATTTATGTTATTTAAAGGCAGTTTTGATAGTTTAAATTTAAAATTTTTATTGATAATTTTTAAATAAAAATTATTTTTTTAAAAAAATTATGATTTTATTATATTTATTTTGAATCATGTATCAATCAAAAGAAAAAATTTAAAAAAAAAAATATAAAAATTAAATCTTAAGTTATTCATATTAAATTTAAACTGTTCAAATTTAATTATAAGCATTTTAACTAAGATATTGTAAACAGTAAAAAAATAATTACCAAAACCCTACACAGTTTTATCAGAATATTACACTTAAAATTGTTTATATTAAGAACAAGTTTGAAATTGTGAGAAACTTGTTCATATCAAGATGAAGTTTAGCTTTGCATCTTGCCACATCATCCTATTACTTTTCTCAAGCTAAACTTCATCTTGACATGAACGAATTCCTCACAATCTCAAACTTATTCTTAACATGAACAATTTTAAATGTAATATCTTAGTAAATAATTTTTTGTTGCATAGGATTTTGCTAATTTGTTTACTATTTACATAATATTAGTAAAAAAACTTTTGATGATAAGTATTAGAACTAGTTCATATTTTCTTTGCACCTATTTGTTGGTTTTTTTTAACTAGTCGCACCTATCGATAAAAATAATTAAAATTGGTTAGTAGTTAATGTTTTCTTTTCTTTTTCCCGGTCGGTTATAATTATAAAGGACATCCTTGAAAATATTTGATAAGTGATTCAGGCATTTTATAACAGCTTGTATTAAAGATTGTGGAGGGCTTCTGAAATAAGTTTTATAAATAGACAAGAAGTCAAAGACAGACAATAGAAGAATTGGCAGAGTATAATTTTAAGATATAAATTCTATATGTAGTCATATTTTTACCACAATAAACATTTCACGTTTTATCCCACCAATCAGACTGATCATATGAACTGTGGCATAATATCATACCCTGTCAGCGACTAAACTAATATTCATAATTGATCAACTGCTTAAAATGTCCTTTCCGTCTCTCCCTGCCGATCCTTTCACGAGATAAAAAAGCGAGTCAGTTACTGAGCACTCTCTTGGCAGCTCATTTTCCAAATATCGAACCTGATATGTACGGCTGCAAACTAATTTAATTTCTTCACCCTATATCGCCCAACTACGCTTAAGCGTCCACGTAGCGAATGGCAACAAACAAAAAGGAAAAAAAAAAGAAAAAGAAAAAAGTGTCGACATAGTGGCCTGAAGTTATATTTGATCCTACATGTAAGTCATCAATCTACCTTTTTTTTCCTCAAAACATTCTTACTGATTGCAAAGGAGTTATACTGGGAGATAATTTTAATTATCCAACGCATATCACTAAAAAATGATATTTTATGAAGACTAATACATATTTATGATAAATAATCAACTTAAATAGTTTTTTAAATTATTTTTTTCCTTGAAATTTTTAAATTAGTTATTTTGCTATTATGTTAAGTATTAAATGTAGTATTGTGAACATCAAATAATTTTGCTTCCTCAACAGTAATGTTATTATTGAGGAAATAAAATTCCTGTTTTTGTTTTTGTTTTTTCAGCCCCCGGGGGGGTTTTACAAGATTTGTCGTTGAATTTGGCATCAGGTGTTCACACAGGGGTCTGGATTTTTGGGCGGCAGCGACCCACCCTTTACACATGGATCACGCCCTGCTGATAATAATGGGTTAAGCGATTTGATGTTTTTATATTTAATTATGTGTGCGCTCTTCCTAATCCTAAATATTACTCATATTTAATATAAGATATATTTAACTAATTTGATTAGATTAAAAAAGTTAGGTAAGTTAGTTAATTATAAGAAATATGACTGTTTTTCCTCAAACACTATAATCATCTTTCTTATATCCTCCCTCTCTCACTTACTTGATTATAGTTAAAAGAGTATCTATGGGGATATTTAGAAAAAAAATTGGCTTAATTTTGACTTAATTTTTAAGATTAGGAAGGGCGTACACATAATTTTAAACATCGCCCTCATTTCATCAAATTTCTTATATTGCATTTTTTTTCTCATGCTATTCTCATTTGTTCAGGCACTTTTATTTTCGTGCATTAACTTTTTGTTATTAAATAGCAGTATTATTTCTGAAAAAGTGTTACAACTGATCTACGCATTAATTATTATCCTTGGAATCTCATAATAACTCTCCCAAAAAATATTAACAAAAATGTAATTACCATTTACTTATAATAAGCACCGTTTATTATAATTTTTTTTAATAATAAGCACCACATATATATTTTTCTGAGATGCACAGCATAAGGATGGGAGGAGTATCTGACGCGGATAGGAGTCGGTTTGTGATCATGATAAGCGATTTGTGAGATTGAAAATGGCCACGTTTCGAATGGCACTTATATATATATATATTATATATATATATATAATATATATATATTGTGTTGATAATTGTTCAGGCCACAGAAATTTAAAATAAAAGAAAACTTGATTTCGACATTGGACCGCTCATTTCACACCAGAAATGCGTACTGGACCAATGCGTACTGGACCATCTTAACTGGTGCATGAATTAAATTAAAGTAAACTTCATTATTGGAATCAGATTCTTTCTGATTCCATCGACCTCTCATTCTCATCCAACGACTAATTCCAACTCACATTAAAAATCGACATCATTCAATTAA